>NC_044032.1:73364094-73671459 GCF_901765095.1 Microcaecilia unicolor
ATCTCTAAATCATTAAGAGTTCTGGGCTGTCGCTTGGCAACTCGCAGCTTCAGCTCCCTCCATAAGTTTTCAATGGAATTAAGGTCTGGTGACTGGCTAGGCCACTCCATGACCCTATGTGCTTCTTCCTGAGCCACTCCTTTGTTGCCTTGGCTGTATGTTTTGGGTCATTGTCGTGCTGGAAGACCCAGCCACGACCCATTTTTAAGGCCCTGGCGGAGGGAAGGAGGTTGTCACTCAGAATTGTACGGTACATGGCCCCATCCATTCTCCCATTGATGCGGTGAAGTAGTCCTGTGCCCTTAGCAGAGAAACACCCCCAAAACATAACATTTCCACCTCCATGCTTGACAGTGGGGACGGTGTTCTTTGGGTCATAGGCAGCATTTCTCTTCCTCCAAACACGGCGAGTTGAGTTCATGCCAAAGAGCTCAATTTTTGTCTCATCTGACCACAGCACCCTCCTCCCAATCACTCTCGGCATCATCCAGGTGTTCACTGGCAAACTTCAGACGGGCCGTCACATGTGCCTTCCGGAGCAGGGGGACCTTGCGGGCACTGCAGGATTGCAATCCGTTATGTCGTAATGTGTTACCAAGGTTTTTGTGGTGACAGTGGTCCCAGCTGCCTTGAGATCATTGACAAGTTCCACCCTTGTAGTTGTAGGCTGATTTCTAACTTTCCTCATGATCAAGGATACCCCACGAGGTGAGATTTTGCGTGGAGCCCCAGATCTTTGTCGATTGACAGTCATTTTGTACTTCTTCCATTTTCTTACTATGGCACCAACAGTTGTCTCCTTCTCGCCCAGCGTCTTACTGATGGTTTTGTAGCCCATTCCAGCCTTGTGCAGGTGTATGATCTTGTCCCTGACATCCTTAGACAGCTCCTTGCTCTGGCCATTTTGTAGAGGTTAGAGTCTGACTGATTCACTGAGTCTGTGGACAGGTGTCTTTCATACAGGTGACCATTGCCGACAGCTGTCTGTCATGCAGGTAACGAGTTGATTTGGAGCATCTACCTGGCCTGTAGGGGCCAGATCTCTTACTGGTTGGTGGGAGATCAAATACTTATTTCCCTCTGCAGAATGCAAATAAATTCATATACTTTCCACAATGTGATTTTCCGGATTTAATTTGTGATGTGCTATCTCTCACTGTTAACAATAACCTACCCTTCAATTATGGGCTGCTCATGTCTTTGTCAGTGGGCAAACTTACAAAATCAGCAAGGGATCAAATACTTATTTCCACCACTGTATAATGAACTTAGGTACAATCCACTTTCCCGACAGCCTGCTCAGGCTAAGCCCCAGCGCGCTGGTTCGCGTCAACAGCGTGCGCCTCAACAGGCCCCTGCAGCTCCCCAGCAAAAGCAAGGGACGGGCTTTTGACTGGCTCCAGGTGAGCATAGCCGACATCAAAGTGTCTGTGCCGGGTGATCTACCGGTCAGAGGGAGGTTAAAATTTTTTCACCAAAGGTGGCCTCTTGTAACCTCCGATTGGTGGTTCTCCAAATAGTCTGGCTAGGATACTCCCTCAATTTGATATCCAAACCTCCAAGTTGCCCACCGGGAGCTCAGTCTTTCAGCTTCCAACACAGGCAGGTACTTGCAGAGGAACTCTCCGCCCTTTTCAGCGCCAGTGCGGTCGAGCCCATGCCACTAGGGCAGGAAGGGCTGGGTTTCTATTCCAGGTACTTGTGCAAAAGAAAACAGGGGGGATGCGTCCCATCCTAGACCTAAGGGCCCTGAACAAATATCTGGTGCGAGATAAGTTCAGGATACTTTCCCTGGGCACCCTTCTTCCCATGATTCATGAAAACGATTAGCTATGCTCTCTGGACTTAAAGGATGCTTACACACACATCCCGATACTTCCAGCTCATCGGAAGTATCTTCGATTCTGTCTGGGAACGCAGCACTTCCAGTACTGTGTGCTGCCCTTTGGGCTCGCTGCTGCGCCCAGGGTATTTACCAAATGCCTGGCAATTGTTGCAGCGTCGCTACGCAGACTGGGAGTGCATGTCTTCCCTCACCTCGACGATTGGCTGGTGAAGAACACCTCGGAGGCAGGGGCTCTTCAGTCCATGCAGGTGACTACTCAACTACTGGAGCTGCTAGGGTTTGTGATAAATTACCCCAAGTCCCATCTTCTTCCAGTTTAGAGACTAGAATTCATAGGGGCTCTGCTGGATTCACAGAAGGCTCATGCTATCTCCCGAGGGGAGGGCAGACAATCTTCTGTCCCTAGTTTCCTTGGCCAGAGCGTCTCAGCAGATCACAGCTCGACAGATGTTGAGACTTGTAGGCCATATGGCCTCCACAGTTCATGTGACTCCCATGGCCCATCTTCACATGAGATAAGCTCAATTGACCCTAGCTTCCCCGTGGTATCAAGCTGCAGGGAGTCTGGAGGATGTGATCCAGCTGTCTACCAATTTTCACAATTCTCTGCGTTGGTGGACGATTCGATCCAATTTGACCTTGGGACGTCCCTTTCAAATTCCTCAGCGTCAAAAAGTGCTGACAATGGATGCATCCCTCCTGGGGTGGGGAGCCCATGTCGTGGTCTTCACACGCAAGGAGCTTGGTCCCTCCAGGAATCAGGTCTTCAGATCAATCTCCTGTAGTTGCGAGCGGTCTGGAACGCTCTAAAGGCTTTCAGAGATCAGCTGTCCTATCAAATTTCTCAAATTCAGACAGACAATCAGGTTGCCATGTACTACATCAACAAGCAGGGGGGCACCGGATCTCGCCCCCTGTGTCAGGAAGCCGTCCAGATGTGGCTTTGGGCTCGCCGGTATGGTATGTTTCTCCAAGCCACATATTTGGCAGGCATAAACAACAGTCTGGCCGACAGGTTGAGCAGGATAATGCAACCTCACGAGTGGTCTCTCAACTCGAGAGTGGTACGCAAGATCTTCCAAGCATGGGGTACCCCCTTGGTGGATCTCTTTGCCACTTGGATCAATCACAAGGTCCCTCAGTTCTGTTCCAGACTTCAGGCCCATGGCAGACTAGCGTCAGATGCCTTTCTCGTTCATTGGGGGAAGGGCCTCCTGTATGCATATCCTCCCATACCTTTGGTGAGGAAGCCTTTGCTGAAACTCAAGCAAGACCTCGGAACCATGATTCTCATCTCTCCCTTCTGGCCGCGTCAGATTTGGTTCCCTCTTCTTCTGGAGTTGCCCTCCAAAGAACCATGGAGATTGGAGTGTTCTCCAACCCTCATCACTCAGAATGAGGGGGCGCGTCTACATCCCAACCTCCAGTCTCTGGCTCTCACGGCCTGGATGTTGAGAGCATAGACTTCGCTTCCTTGGGTCTTTCTGAGGGTGTTTACCGAGTCTTGCTTGCTTGCTTCCAGGAAAGATTCCACAAAGAGGTGTTACTCTTTTAAATGGAGGAGGTTTGCCGTCTGTTGTGATAGCAAGGCCCAAGATCCTCGTTCTTGCACAGACCCTGCTTGAATATCTTCTGCACTTATCAGAGTCTGGTCTTAAGACCAACTCCGTAAGAGTTCATCTTAGTGCTATTAGTGCTGATCATTATCATGTGGAAGGTAAGCCTATCTCTGGACAGCCTTTAGTTGTTCACTTCATGAGAGGTTTGCTTTTGTCAAAGCCCCGTCAAGCCTCCTACAGTGTCATGGGATCTCAACGTCGTTCTCACCCAGCTGATGAAACCTCCTTTTGAGCCACTGAATTCCTGCCATCTGAAGTATTTTTTTTTTTTTACATTTGTACCCCGCGCTTTCCCACTCATGGCAGGCTCAATGCGGCAGGCAAAGGAGGGTTAAGTGACTTGCCCAAAGTCACAAGGAGCTGCCTATGCCGGGAATGGAACTCAGTTCCTCAGTTCCCCAGGACCAAAGTCCACCACCCTAACCACTAGGCCACTCCTCCACTGGAAGGTCATTTTCTTGGTGGCTGTTACTTCAGCTTGTAGAGTCAGTGAGCTCCAAGCCTTGCATAGTAACATAGTAGATGACGGCAGAAAAATACCTGCATGGTCCATCCAGTCTGCCCAAGATAAACTCATGTGTATACCTTACCTTGATTTGTACCTGTCTTTCTCAGGGCACAGACCGTATAAGTCTGCCCAGCAGTTTTTCCCGCCTCCCAACCACCTGTCCCGGCTCTGGCGCAGACCATATAAGTCTGCCCTCCCCTATTCTCGCCTCCGAACCACCAACCCCTCTTCCCCCCACCTGCTCCGCCTTGGTAGCTCATGCTCCATATACTAAATTTCATCATAACAGAGTAGTCCTCTACACCCACCCTAAGTTCTTGCCAACGTGGTGTCGGAGTTCCATCTGAACCAGTCAATTGTCTTGCCAACATTTTTTCCCCGACCTCATACCCGCCCTGCTGAACGTCAGTTGTACACATGGGACTGCAAGAGAGCATTGGCCTTCTATGTGGAGCGGACAAGCCCCTTCATACAGTCCACCCTAATGTTTGTTTCTTTTGATCCCATCAGGAAGGGAGTCGCTGTCGGGAAACGCACCATTTCAAATTGGCTAGCAGATTGCATCTCCTTCACTTATGCCCAAGCTGGGCTGACTCTTGAGGGTCATGTCACAGCTCATAGTGTTAGAGTCATGGCGGCGTCTGTGGCCTACTATTGAAGAGATTTGCAAGGCTGCGACATGGTCATCAGTCCACACATTCACATCTCATTACTGCTTTCAGCAGGATAGCCAATGCAACAGTCAGTTTGGGCAGTCGGTGCTGCAGAATCTGTTTGTGGTTTAGAATCCAACTCCACCCCCCTAGGCCCATTTTTATTCTGTTCCAGGCTGCACTCTCAGTTAGCGTTTCTTCATGGGGTCAATTTTTGTTATGTCCTCGCGGTTGCGAGGCCCAACTGACCCTGTTTGTTGTTTTGAGTGAGCCTGGGGGCTAGGGATACCCCCATCAGTGAGAACAAGCAGCCTGCTTGTCCTCGGGGAAAGCGAAGTTACTTACCTGTAGCAGGTATTCTCTGAGGACAGCAGGCTGATTGTTCTCACCAACCCGCCCGCCTCCTTTTTGGAGTTGTTCCTTTCTTTGGTTTTGCTTTATAACTTGACTAAAGTGGGGTTCTCGCGCAACGGGTGGGACGATGGCCGCGCCCGCACGCTCGAAGACTCTAGCAAACTCTGTTGCTAGGAAGATTTTCCGGACCTGGGGCTGCCGTGGACATCATCCATCAGTGAGCTGTCAGCCTGCTGTCCTCGGAGAATACCTGCTACAGATAAGTAACTTCACTTTATCTGTTCTGTCATTCAATCCTGAGAGCTTGTTCTTGAGGGATATTAGTGTACAATGCTTCCAAATCGAATGTTACTAAGACAATATCTGTGGTGTCACCATCAATACATTTTTCAATTAGCTTTCAAAGGTAACCCCCTTTCAGATCGGAAAAAACCACACCACTTAACTCAGGATATATTACAAAATTACATTGGGTTTTGGTAAATGACTGAATATCATTTAAGCAGAAACAAACAGGAGACAGTCTACTGCAGAAGTAGAACAGACAATCAAACAGCAGCAGCAATCCAAGGAAGGACAAACACAGCAAAAGTTTATCCAAATGTCAACTTTATTGGAAACAGGTCCCAAACTGGCCAAGTTTAAGGGTCACACAGGTTTCCACAATACATTTACAGATTCAAAGCATGTACTGCAATACCAGCATAGAAAAAACTCTGGTCCAATTCCAAAAGTCAAGGGTGGTTACTGATTTTTGGAATTGGACCAGAATGCTGCAGTACATGCTTTGAGTTTGTGAATGTATTGTGGAAACCTATGTGACTGACAAAGGTTTTTCCAAAACTTGGCCAGGTTGGGTCCTGTTTCCATTAACGTTGACTCTTGCTGTATTTGTCCTTCCTTGGATCTCTGCTGCTGTTTGGTTGTCTGTATATCATTTAAAGCAGTCTGTTTATTATTCAAGATAATTTACAGTTCTGCTTCCGAGCTTCTGATAATTATTGTCTCCAGGACACAGGCTTCTACTACTACTATTTAGCATTTCTATAGCGCTACAAGGCATACGCAGCGCTGCACAAACATTGAAGAAAGACAGTCCCTGCTCAAAGAGCTTACAATCTAATAGACAAAAAATAAATAAAGTAAGCAAATCAAATCAATTAATGTGAACGGGTAGGTGGAGGCGAGTGGTTACAAGTGGTTACGAGTCAAAAGCAATGTTAAAGAGGTGGGCTTTCAGTCTAGATTTAAAGGTGGCCAAGGATGGGGCAAGACGTAGGGACTCAGGAAGTTTATTCCAGGCGTAGGGTGCAGCGAGACAGAAGGTGCGAAGTCTGGAGTTGGCAGTAGTGGAGAAGGGAACAGATAAGGATTTATCCATGGAGCGGAGTGCACGGGAAGGGGTGTAGGGATGGACGAGTGTGGAGAGATACTGGGGAGCAGCAGAGTGAGTACATTTATAGGTTAGTAGAAGAAGTTTGAACAGGATGCGAAAACGGATAGGGAGCCAGTGAAGGGTCTTGAGGAGAGGGGGTAGTATGAGTAAAGCGATCCTGGCGGAAGATGAGACGGGCAGCCGAGTTTTGAACCGACTGGAGAGGGGAGAGGTGACTAAGTGGGAGGCCAGCAAGATTGCAGTAGTCTAAACGAGAGGTGACAAGGGTGTGGATGAGGGTTTTGGTAGAGTGCTCGGAAAGAAAGGGGCGGATTTTACGGATGTTGTAAAGAAAGAAACGACAGGTCTTGGCAATCTGCTGGATATGAGCAGAGAAGGAGAGAGAAGAGTCAAAGATGACCCCAAGGTTTCGAGCTGAGGAGACAGGGAGAATGAGATAGCTTCTCTTTTTGCTTGCACAATCAGCTAATTCTTTGTTCTCCTACTTTTAGAAAAATGCGTTTCTTGAAAGTAGTTAATACTATATTCTCAGCTGCCAAGGTTTCATTATGGTACACTCCCCTTACTTATTAGGATTGAACAAAGTTATTTGAAGTTCCAGAAAAAAACTGAAGACACGTTCGTTTGATCGGTGTTGTTGATTGTCACTGATTATTTTCTACTCTGTACTTAAATTAATTCATTATTGCTTCCTCCCCCCCCCCACCCATTGAATACTCTATCTTTGTACACCGCATTGAACCCTGTTTAGAGGTAATAGTAGTTAAGAAGAACTACATTGACATTTGTGGGGAGGTCCAGAAAACAGGCATTTATTCCCCATTTCAGGAGGGCAATGGATATTTCTGTCTAAAATATATACATCTAGATTTAATCCTACTACCCAGGACATGTAGGCGTCAAAAAAGTGTTCTGAATGAACAGCACTCCACTGTAGGTATTAGGAGAGCTCACCCCCAAAAGTGGAACTGGGAAAGGATACCAAGCTGTGTGACAGCTTCAGCAAAAGCAGGCATTCGTATTTCTAAAATGGCTCACTTAGATATTCATGAACATAAACGTCTATCTTACTGTTTCATAACATGGACGTTCATGTGCTCCTACCTAGACATCCATGTACCTTTTTTTTGTCCTGTTGATATTATAGACATATATCTTTCTAAAATGGATGTCTATGCCGCATGTAATCAGCACATGAACATTAGTTTCTTCATGTATTTCAGAACAGGCTCTATTTTCGCAGATCCTGTTCTAAAATATGAATGGAACTTTACTACTACTACTTATTTCTGTAACTCTACTAGACATATGCCACACTGTACTCATTATATATAGGTACTTTCTCTGTTCCAGTGGGCTCACAATCTAAGTTTTGTACCTGGGGCAATGGAGAGTTAAGTGATTTGCCCAGGGTCACAAGGAGCTGCATTGGGAATTGAACCCAGTTCCTCAGGATTTGTCTACTGCACTGTTCATTAGACTACAACTTCTGTCATCCCTACTTGGACATCTAATTTCAATCTGAACATCCTTTCTAAAATACCATTCATTACTCCCAGTTTAACACAATTTTTTTGCATTACTTAAGATTTAGCTTGAAGTCTTACTTCACTACATTTTGTTCATAATAAACTTATTACATCAAAGCTAAAATAAAAAAAAATAGTAGGGAAATAGATTCAGACTGTGTTATAAACCTGATCCTGATTTTGAATGCAGTTTTCTTACATGAGAATATTAGGCTTTTGAACATCTTGTATAAATAAGGGTGTGTTTTAAAAAAAAAAAATTTTAAACACACTACACACTTAGTTAACTGAGTCATAACCTGCTTTTACTTTTCTTTTCACAGTTGTTAAAATCTGAAGAAGATGCATCTTATAAACCTGTGAAAAAAGCGTGTACTCAGCTAGTTGACAATCTGGTAGAGCATATACTTAAGTATGAGGAATCTTTAGCAGGTAATTAACCAGTTCTACTTCACCTATCTTAATACATCTTTTTTTAAGATATTAGGCTTACTTTTATTTATTGTCTATAAATACTTATTAAAATATATATGCCAAATCCTCCCAGAGGTAACTTTGAGAGTAAGAAAGTTAGTCCTCAGTTTTTATCAAGGACATAAGTAATGCCACATTGGGAAAAGACCAAGGGTCCATCGAGCCCAGCATCCTGTCCACGACAGCGGCCAATCCAATCATCTTTTATCCCCTGCCTTTGCTTAAAAAAAATAAAAACCCTTCAGGGCAAGCTACAGCAATAATAGATAACATGACAAAATAGCCACAGTAGTTTATAAGAAAACTTTCCATTGTAACTTACTGTATTTTGAAGTATCTGCGTTAAGGCTAAGAGCATATGTCTGACCAGAGGTGTGAGGTAGAACATTTTCCAGAAAACGTTCCTATGCTTTATTTTGTCATGAAAAATTTGTCATTTCTAAAAAAATGTTTCATAAAGTTAATCAGATGCCAGTGCTATGTTAGACAAACTTAGCAATTTAAGCTGTAAATTGTTTTAGTATAGCATGTAAACTATATTCTTTGTCACTTGCAGCAGATGAATCCAGGAACTAGTGGGTTAAGTCCGCCTACCAGCAGGTGGAGATAGAGATAAACAAACTAAAGGTAGTGATGTCAGACGGCCAGCTCCTTCCTCAGTTAGTATGTCGCTATCTCAGCAGGTGGTGGACGGCTTTTTCTTCAGCTCCTGGGCCCAAGGCGTCTGAGGGTGCTCCTGGGCCGGATGCCAGTTTGAGCCAGGGGTGGCGGACTGGTGGTGTCCCCTTTGGCAACATACGCAGTTGCTGGGTCTCTACTGCACCTCAAATTCCCTCTGAACAGGCTTTTGCTGTTCCCTTCCTTCCCTGTTTGTTTCTGCCTCCTCACTAAAAAAAAAAAAAAAAGAGAACCATAGAATTTATTTAAATGCGAAACACAGAAGCACAGGGAAGTGTGTTTTTGCTGAGAGCAGGTTTGTGCTACTGCTGTCCAAGTCCTGTTTTCTATTGCCTGCTTGTCTGAGCCTGCCTCGAAGTGAAGTCGAAGAGTTTTTTTTCTTCGGCTCAGCTGTCAGTTCTCGTGCTTTCCCGGTCCAGGGTAAGTCCTGCTGAGTTCCTGTTTGGGGACGGGTGATGATGGCGGAGACGGTAAAACGCTGTTCCCGATGCGGGAAATGGCATTCGGCGGCGGGCCTTTGCAGCGTGGGGTGCGCTGATTTGGCGGGACTCGGCAGACCGGTGCGCCCCCCCCCCCCCCCCCCCCCCCCCCCGAGAGCATGCTTTCCCGCCCGGAGCCTGGCGATTCTCGTGCCACTTTTCAATTGGTTGCAGAGCCGGCTCCAGAAGCGGTTTGGGCAAAGCTTCTTCTCCGCTGGTAGGGGGGGGCGTCAGGCACTTTGGGCGGTGGTGCAGGTGCCATGGCTGCGACCTCCGTTGCGGGGGAGGGGATTTCGCCAGTTTATTTTGCTACTCCGTCAGGCGTTTTTGTTGAAATGGGCCTTGCCCCCCCCCCCCTCACGCGGCTGCGACAGCTTCGGCCTTTGATTCTCTCAGGGGGTCTGGGGGTACCCAAGAGATTTTACCCAAGAGATTTGGGGGGTTTCCCCAGAGGATTTCTCCTCCCTTAAAAAGTCTAGGCTTTCTTTGGGGTCTGCAGCTTCCTCCGTGGTGGCTCTCGGAGCAGACGGGGGTGGAGGACAGTGTCCTCATTGACCAACTAGAGGACTCTTCCGCCGTGAGGATTTTCCATAAGGAGGAGTTGTCCTCCTTTATCTGTCAGGCGCTGGAAGCCCTAAATATAGAGGACCCTGAGGTTGCGGCTTCTCAGGCGGTCAACCCCAAGATGGCTAGTACCAGACGACCTTCTAAGGCCTTTCCAGTACATGAAGCTATTGAAGAGTTGATTTCGGCCCAGTGGGCGGATCCGGATGGGGGGCTGAAAGTAGCCAGGGCTATGGCCAGGCTGTATCTGGTTTCAGTGGACGGTTTAGAGCAGTTTGCTCTACCTAGGGTGGATTCCCTGGTGACGGCGGTTACTAAGAAGACTACTTTTCTAGTGGAAGGTAGTGTGGCACTTAAGGATATGCAAGACAGGCGGCTAGAGGCCTCTTTAAAACGTGCCTTTGAGGTGGCCGCTTTGACACTTCAAGCTTCTGTTTGTGGTTCTTATGCGGCTAGAGCTTCTCTCATCTGTTTGTAGTTCTTATGTGGCTAGAGCTTCTCTCAGTTGGCTATATTCTGTCATGGATTCGATTTCGGAGTCCGATATGCCGGGAACTCCTCAGAGGTCGCCGATGGATATTGGGCTGGTGTACTTGGCGGATGCCTTGTATAATTTGGTCCGTGCTTCGGCCAAACTCATGGCCTTGACCGTTTCCTATCTGCGCCTTCTGTGGCTCCATCATTGGGCCGCAGATATGGCCTCTAAGCAATGTCTCATTAAATTGCCTTTCCAAGGGAAATTGCTTTTCTCCGAGGACAAGCAGGCTGCTTGTTCTCACATATGGGTGACGTCCACGGCAGCCCCAGGTCCGGAAAATCTTCCTAGCAACAAAAGTTGCTAAAGCCTTCGAGCGCGCAGGTGCGCGCACCACAATCTTCCAGTCTGTCGCACGAGAGTCCCGCTTCAGTCTTCTTTTTTCCGCGGTCAAGAGCAGTTCTGTGCCCCAGAAAAGAAGAGCCTTCGTTTTTAGTCGGCTTTTTGCCAGTTTTTTCTTTTTCGTCGTGCTCGTGCACGAGCTGTTTAGTTTTTCTCAAAAAAAAAAAAAATAAAGAGTTTTTTTCCCTTAGTTTCTTTAGTTTTTGCCCTCAAGTTTCCTTTCGTCATCGTGTGCGGCCATTTTGGCCGCCCATACGGGTTTTCTGCCTTTTTTGTGCCCTTCCTTTGGCACCATCGCAAATTTTGATTTTTGCCGCCACTATTTTTCTGTCGATGACATCGAGGCTCGCCAGCGGCTTCAAGAAGTGCAGTCGGTGCAACCGGGCAATCTCAGGCACCGACCCTCACGCGTGGTGCCTTGGGCCCGACCATCGCCCAGACGCATGTAAGTTGTGTCTTAGCCTTAAAAAGCGGGCACAGGCGTCAAGACAAGCTCAACGGGAACGCCTGTTTGGAGCTTTGCCCGGTACTTCGGCTTCAACGTTGACAGTGGTACCAAGGTCGGCGGTATTGAGGTCGGCACCGGAGAGTGCATCGACCTCGGGAGCTCAGGTAATGGCTGTCCAGAGACCATTACATGCTGGCAGCAGTGAACCATCAAGTGGGTCTCCACCTGCCTCGAGGGCTCCTGTGGTACAGGCCCATTGGGACCGACTCCTTTCAGACCCGACCCCGAGGAGGCGTGTGGATTCCACGTCCTCCTCATCGGTACCGAGGGGTACCGATGATGTGCCTCTAGTGAAGGCTAAGAAGCACCATCATCGGTCCCCTTCACGTCACGGTACCGAGAGCTCCGGGGCATCGAGAGAATCGGCCCCCGTGAAGCGTCGATGCCGGGAGGACCGCTCACCCTCTATACAAGAGGTGTCGATGCGCCGATCTCCGGACAGCCCGGTACCGCCTCCTCCTCCTCGACAGATTCTAGCCTCGACTCCTGTACCGACGCCACAGCTTTTCTCGACAGACACTCTTGACGAGTGCCTCAGTGCCATTCTTCCAGGGATCCTGGAAAGGCTGCTGCGACCGTCTGTTTCGGTACCGGAGGTGCTTGCGCCGACGGTACCGTCGATAGATGCGGCAGCTTGCTCCCTGCCTGTGGTGAGGCCCTCAATGTCAGTGCCGCCTGCAGCATCGGCCTCGGCTGCCCCCTGGGTTTACTCTCCCTCGATGGAGGGAGCTTCATCGCCGCCAGCATGGGAGTCAACTTCTCGACATCACCATCGAGGACATAGCTCCTCAGCGTCGAGACGGGCTCAGCTTCGGACTGCAATCAGAGAACTCCTGTCCGATACTGAAGGGGCGGCCTCGTGGGAGGCAGAGGAGGAACCGAGATATTTCTGTTCTGAGGAGTCTTGTGGCTTTCCCTCTGATCCTACTCCTTCACCAGAGAAGAAAGCTTTCTCCGCCGGAGAGTTTGTCTTTCTCTTCCTTTGTCCGGGAAATGTCTACGGCCATTCCCTTGCCTGTGGTTACTGAGGATGAGCCCAGGGCCGAGATGTTCGAGGTCCTGGACTTTTTTTTTTTGTTACATTTGTACCCCGCGCTTTCCCACTCATGGCAGGCTCAATGCGGCTTACATATTATATACAGGTACTTATTTGTACCTGGGGCAATAGAGGGTTAAGTGACTTGCCCAGAGTCACAAGGAGCTGCCTGTGCCTGAAGTGGGACTCGAACTCAGTTCCCCAGGACCAAAGTCCGCCATCCTAACCACTAGGCCACTCCTCCACTCCTTCGCTATCCTTCACCACCTAAGGAATTGTCCACTGTTGCTCTGCATAATGTCCTGAAACAGACATTGCTGACGAACTGGGCAAAGCCATTATCTAATCCCTCCATTCCCAAGAAGATTGAGTCTCAGTATAGGATCCACGGGGACCCAGAGTTGATGAAGACCCAGTTGCCTCATGACTCTGGCATTGTGGATTCTGCTCTCAAGAGAGCCAAAAGTTCTCTGGATTACGCCTCGGCGCCCCCGGGGCGGGAGTTTAGAACTCTGGACTCTTTGGGGAGGAAGTCCTATCATTCTGCTATGCTCGTGTCCAAGATTCAGTCGTACCAGCTCTACACAAGCATCCACTTACGGAACAATGTGCGGCAGCTGGCGGACTTGGTCAATAAGCTCCCATCGGAGCAGGCCAAGCCTTTTCAGGAGGTGGTCAGGCAGCTGAAAGTGTGTCGCAAATTCCTGCCCAGGGGTGCTTACAACACTTTTGATGTTGCGTCCAGGGCCACTGCTCAAGGGATAGTGATGCGCAGACTCTCATGGCTCGTGCATTCTCGGACAACACCACGACGGTGGCCTACATCAATCGGCAGGGGGGCACTCGCAGTCTTCCCTTGGCAGTGCAAGCGTCTCGTCTTCTAGTATGGGCGGAAGCGCATGTTCAGAGTCTGTCGGCAGCGCACATTGCGGGTCAAGACAATGTTCAAGCGGATTTTTTCAACCAGACTCTTTTGGACGCAGCGGAATGGAAGCTGTCGGACTCAGCTTTTCGGCTGATCTGTCAACGTTGGGGAAGATCAGCAATGCCAAAGTACCCCAGTTCTTCAGCCGCAAACGGCAGCCAGGATCCACAGGATTGGACGCTCTTCTCCAGCCATGGCCCGAACAACAGCTACTGTATGTTTTTCCTCCATGGCCTCTGATAGAGTTATTTGCCGCATAGGGTGGCATCGGGGGCAGTTCGTTCTAGTGGCCCCAGACTGGCCCCGACGGCCGTGGTATGCGGATCTCGTTCGAGCACTCTCAGATCTACCATTGCGACTTCCGGTGACTCCCGATCTGCATCAAGGGCCAGTTCAGATGGAAAATCCCTCCCGCTTTGGTTATACAGCCTGGCTATTGAGAGACAGTAGCTGAGGAAGAAGGGATTTTCAGGACCAGTCATTGCCACTCTTGGGGGCACAGAAGCAGTCTACTTCAGCAGCGTACGCGCCTGTGTGGAAAGCTTTCTCAGCGTGGTGTTCTTTGCGTGCTGAATCGCTTTTTTGTGCGGACATTCTGGTTATTCTGGAGTTCCTTCAGGATGGTCTTCAAAAGGTATTGGCATCTAATTCCCTTCGAGTGCAGGTGGCTGCACTAGCTTGTTTAAGGGGCAAACTGGACGGTTCCTCTTTAGCAGCTCACTCTGATGTGGTCCGTTTCCTACGCGGAGCTCTTCGGCTTCGGCCTCCTCTGGGGCAGCCGTGCCCGGTGTGGCATTTGAATGTGATACTGCGAGCCCTCCAGGCCCCACCGTTTGAGCCGTTGAATAAGGTTTCTAAGAAGGATCTAACATTTAAGACTGTGTTTTTGGTGGCCATTGCTTCGGCTAGGAGGATTTCTGAAATTCAGGCTTTGTCTTCCAGAGATCCTTTTTTGCAGTTTTCTGAAGCAAGGGTGTCGATTCGGATGGTGCCGTGGTTTCGGCTTTCCATGTCAATCAGGCGGTTTATCTTCCGTCTTTTCAAAGAGAGGATTATCTGGGGGAGTTTGCCTCGCTACGTTTCCTGGACGTGCGGAGAGCCTTGTTTCGGTACTTGCAGATCTCTAACGAGTTTCGACGCTCGGATCATCTCTTTGTGCTCTTGTCGGGATCGAAAAAAGGTGAGGCGGCTTCTAAGGCTTCCATTGCTCGCTGGATTAGGGAAGCCATTGGAGCAGCATATCTGCTACAAGGGCGGGCGTCTCCAGTGGCCCTGAAGGCGCATTCTACTCGGGCACAGGCGGCTTCTTGGGCGGAGTCCTTATCTCTGGAAGAGATTTGTTGGGCGGTTACTTGGGCGTCCCGTCATACTTTTGCGAAGCATTACAGGCTAGACGTGTCTGCTCGGGAAGATGCAAGTTTTGGGGCGGGAGTGTTGGCACGGGGAGCATTTGCTTCCTACCCTACTTAAGGAATGCTTTGGTACATCCCACTAGTTCCTGGATTCATCTGCTGCAAGTGACAAAGAAGGTAAAATTATGTCTTACCTGATAATTTTCTTTCCTTTAACTCAGCAGATGAATCCAGGATCCCTCCCTAGTTCAGCCGACGGTTTTTTCATTTTCCGCGCAGTGTGGCTATTTTTTCCTTCCGGGTTCTCTTTTGCAGAGTTCAAACAGATATGGGAACTTGAAAAGGATTCTGATTTCTGGATCAAGTTGCAGTTATTTCGAAGTTCTTATTTGGTTCTCTGTTTTTTATAGTGAGGATGGTTTCTGGTTGTTGTTGGTTTCATATTTTTGGCCTTGTCAAATGCTTACGAATGACATACTAACTGAGGAAGGAGCTGGCCGTCTGACATCACTGCCTTTAGTTTGTTTATCTCTATCTCCACCTGCTGGTAGGCGGACTTAACCCACTAGTTCCTGGATTCATCTGCTGCGTTAAAGGAAAGAAAATTATCAGGTAAGACATAATTTTACCTTAAGTATTTTTAATTCCCCTCCTCCAGTCTCCCCACATTCAAATATTTCAGTTCAGCTATATGAAAACTTTGAACTAAAGCTTGAACAATTAATATGGTGGGGCTTTAAAATAAAGCTAAATATATAGGTCAAATAACATGGCAAATCTACTTAAGGCATCAGGAAAACTGACAGTTAAATTATCAGAGAAAAATTTTATGCAAACAAGAAAAAGATTTATGAGATTTTTTTTTTTTTTTTTTGGGGGGGGGGGGGGAGCTTCTTGAAAGCTTTACATTCAAGATGTTCCAGAGAATCCACATTTTTTTCTTCCTAGGGGTTTGGATGATAGTAGCATTAAGATTCTCTGTTTTAATATGCTAATGACATTGTAATGTGTTGGAGGATTGTAAAAACTATTGTCAAGCTTTTTATATTTAGATTATATTTAGAGTGGCTTGGCGGACCTGATGCTCTTGAGTCAATGGAATAATGCTGCTTGCAAGGTAGCATTATTCATTTAGCACAGGAGTCAGTAACCCACAGTACTGAGATACCACAGGTTGATGACTCCTATGGTAAATCAAGGTGTGGTAAAAGTCTGCCTTTTACCGCTTATTTGATAACTTCCCCCCTCAGTGTCTGCCACACCACCCTTTAGAATTATAACTTTACTGCTGATTTTTCTGCACCAAAACCCTTAATACATCAGAGAGAATATGAACTAAACCATTCCACAGCTTATTACATCGGCCTCTTAGTGATTTAAACTTCCAAAAATATTTTCTCTTTCCCTAAACGGCACTGGACTCCAGCATCTTTCAGTGGCATGCAATTTTAAGTTGGTAGTTCAATTGTATTACCAAAGCTAAGCCTACCACTTCAACAATTGTAGCAAATCAAAACCTGACACTGAAATAGTTAAGAAGAGGTGAAGTGAAACCTAAAATTGAGAGATTGATAATTGTGGCACAGACCAGGGGCTCATAGAAAAATAGGCAAAACAAATACACTAGCAAAGAGCTAAATATAGTACACATTTTATCACAGAGTGTGACATGCTGATGTCAGAAGGTCTACTTAGAAGAAGACCAATGTTAGAGCTTATCCACAGGAACTTTGTAAACACTATAACAACTGTGACAGAACTGTGTAAAATGAAACGGTTGTGATCACTTAGGACATTCCCATTCCCACCAATAAAAAACTAAAGCAAGAAAAGTGGGCATTATGGTAAAGGAGAAAAACCTAAGAATCAGGGCCGGTCAAACCCGGTAAGCAGGGTAAGCACTGCAGGGGGGCGCATGCCTTCAAGGGCGTCACTTTGCAAGCAGTCAAGCTCTGCTGAGTATCTAATCTCTGCTGCTCATCTCAGTCTGGCTCCAAAGCTGTCAGCTCTCTGTCCCGTCCCCTCCCCCTCCCAAGCAGAGAAATATCCTCCTTGTGTTTGTCAGAGGACGTCACTGCTCCAATTGAATCTGGCTCTGAAATAACTTGTGGGAGCTCAGCTAACCTCTGTCCTCTGCCCAGAGAGGGCTCAGACAGAGACAGCACAGCAGAGCCTCGACCTTTGTTTTGTCAGAGACTGCTGTTTAGTGCTGCACCTGACCCACCCTTGTCCACCCCCACCCCAACACAGCAACTCAGGACAGGAGGGCTAGACGCCTGCTTTCAATTCCTAACCATCACCTATCTCTCATTCCCACTTAAGTAACTCCTGTTAGTCTGTCCAACTCAGATTGTAGAATGTTAGTTTATGCTGATTACGTCTGTCCTAGCTAGATCCTAAGCTGTGCTCGATGGGAAGGCTATTGTGCTGCATGCAGAATCTAACTTCTTAGGATTTCAGGTTAATTTTTGAAGAGGGGCTATTTCTGTTCTACATGTGTAACTGCAAGGCCAAGTGTCTGAATAGGGATCTGTTTGTTAGATTCTGAAATTTTGATAACACATTGTTTTTCAGAGTTGGCAAGACTATTCTCCTAATTCCTGATCTATGTGCTAAGTTATTTTTCTTCTATACTGGTGTAATATTTTCAATGATGCCATGGCTGGTAAAAGGGGTGTGTCTACTGTGGGGGCGGAGCCATTGTGATCCTGCCTCTGGATGGGTAGGGGCACCAACTAATAGACTGCAGGAGGGCGCTAGAAACACTAGGGCCGGCCCTGCTAAGAATGGCTAAAATAAATGAGTACCAAATGATTATTAACCGTAATGTGGGGAGAAAGAGAAGATCAAGTACAACAAAATTCAACCAGGAAATGTGACAGAAGAAACAAATATTTGCAATTGTACTGGGTACTACCAGCCCAAATAAAAATAACTTTAAAATGCACCTGATGAGCTCTTGAAGGATGCTTTCTTTAGCACAGTGCAAATACTAAGACCAGTACTAGCAACAAATTTGATAGATTGAGAACATCCTACAAACCCTTGTTTTGCCAATAAGGTTCACTCCTGTCATTGTATAGACAGAATTAAACTTCTGAATATTGTAAGATGGAATGCAAATCAGAAACAAAGAGAACTGAAAAATTTCTAACTGCTTGCTGAAATAACTAAAAATAATTTGCTGGTAATTAGTGACATGCAGTGACATTTAAAATAGAGGATTCACTAAATGTGCTGAACAAGAGCAGCTCAATGGCACCAACATAGCACCTGCCACTGCCACAAAAATGACAAGTAGGTCTCAGCAGTCCCTACACAGTACTTTTCACCTCACAAAAACAAGAGAGGCTTGGTGGCCCTAATACCATACCTCCCACTCTAGCTAGAACACCGAGGGTCATGGTGGCCCCAACACAGAAAGGAATCAAAAGACCTCAAAAAAACAACTTCCACTCCCACAAAAACACCATCTGTATCCCTTCCCAAAGGGAGCTTTAGTTTCCTGCTTGGATAGTTATATGACCCTGAGGCTAACCCATGCTTTGGACCTTGTGATCCTAAGTTCTGTTGACATGGCAAGTAACTGCACTTGTTTTCTTGTATTTGGTACCATTTGTCTTAGTGTATTTCTTAAAGAGTTTTATAAGCTCTAAATCACATTTCTTTGTGGATTTTAAAGATTTTAACTATAGTTCCAATGACCTTATTGTGGCATGAACATCCTAATTAAGTAGAGCAGTGCTAATTGCCCAACACAAAAATTATTCGGTTTGTTGGGCAATTAGCATTACTCTACTGATGTAGTGAACTGGAATTTCAGAAGAGTGCAGAACAGGACTGGCAAGATCACTACATTGATTTTACCCGGGTATCATTTTGTTGTTGTGTGAGCTGTATATTGTCAGCAAGCACCCCTCCGTGCTGTCCGCTCTTGCTTCGACACCTCTCTGTGCTGTCCGCGCTCCGCTCAACACCTCTCTGTGTGGTCTGCGCACCTCGGAGCACCTCTCCGAGCTGTCCTTCTTCGCCCACACAATTGGGGCTAATCCATCTCCTCAACAGAATTGTTCCGGCTCACTTGCAAAAAGCAATTCACAGTACTGTTTATTCTGCAGAGCACTTTTATTTCAGAGCCCCACCAGCCGGCGCATAGAGTATGCGCTGTATTCCAGCTGCTGGTCTCTGTACAACTTACTTCCCTTCTTCTTCCCCTCTCCCCACAAGCCCCCAACAGTTCCCAAAAGTTCAGTCTTGAGACTCCAAACCCAAATGAAATAGACTTTTGAGTCAGTCAGTTCCTCTACTCACTTTCTCCTACTGCCTAGGAGATAGAGGCATTTTCTCCTCCCTCACTTGTCAGCCACCAACACTCTGACAACCTCCCACCGAAAATGTACAGACTGACCTTCTTCATGTAATTACCCTCTGTCCTGAGCAGAAGAACTCCATTTGCTCCTGTTCAGCTTCTTTCATGGCCTTTTCACCGTCCTCCTCCAGCTCAATCTCCTCCCACTCCATGGAGTCTTCCCCCACCCTCTCTCCCAGGTGCTGCTCCTCCCCTTGATTGTCCTCCATCTCCCAATCACCTGCTGACCTGTCTGCCTGCTGGGAGTTGGAGTGCTGTCCCTCATGTTCCCTCCTCCCTTGCAAGTGCTGCTGGGTTCTGTAGTTCACTTCCTTTCTTGCAAGTCTCCTACCCCCTTTCCCCGGCAGAGAGTGATCTTCCTTTCTAGGCCTACTGCCCCTGTCAGTTCTTCTCTGCCTTCCCTCTACCTCCTCCTTACATACCCCCCCGCTTAAGAACCTTTTACCCTCCCGGGGCCTGACTCCTTCAACCTCCTGCCCGGCCATTCGGGACAAAATATCCACATTCCCCAATAGTTTGCCTGCCCGATGCTCCACCCGGAACTGAAAGGGTTGCAAGGACAGATACCAACGCATAAGTCTGGCATTAGCGCTTTTCATCTGCATTAACCATTTCAGGGGGGCATGATCCGTAATAAGCCTAAAGGGCCGTCCCTCTAAATAGTATTGACACATTTGGGTGGCCCACTTAATAGCCAGACACTCCTTCTCAATGGTGGCATATCCTTTTTCATGAGGAAGGAGTTTACGGCTCAAATATAATACAGGATGTTCCTCCCCCTCATGGATCTGAGAAAGTACTGCCCCCAAGCCCACCCCCGAGGCATCCGTTTGCAGTACAAAGGGTTTGTCCCATTCAACTGCCTTCAGTACCGGATCCTCACATAGTGCTAAACGCAACTCTTGAAAGGCTTCTTTCTCCTCCTCCCCCCATTTCAACTGATTCGGCCGATTCCCTTTTAGCATATTTGTTAAGGGCTCAGCCTGTGAGGCAAAATGGGGAATGAACCTGCGGTAGTACCCGACTAGCCCAAGGAAACTCCGCAGCCTTTTTTTGGTTGTCGGATAAGAAAACTCCCTAATACTTTGTACTTTATCCAACAAGGGTTTTACCTGCCCACCCCCCACCTTATAGCCCAGATATTTAACCTCCTGTTGGGCGAAGTGACATTTCTGGGGATTAAGTGTGAGACCTGCCTCCCGGAAAGCTGTTAACACCTTCCTGACCTGCCTCATGTGTGTCACCCAGTCCTCACTATGGATAATAACGTCATCCAGATAAGCCGCAGCATAACTCTGATGAGGCCGTAAGACCCTATCTAGCAGGCGCTGACAGGACGCCGCTGCGGAGTTTAATCCAAACGGCATCCTCTTAAATTGAAAGAGCCCCAAGGGGGTAGAAAAGGCCGTCTTGGGTTTAGACTCCGCAGATAAAGGAATCTGCCAATATCCCTTGGTCAAGTCCAACGTAGACAGATACTGAGCCGACCCCAACCTATCTAATAAATCCTCAATACGAGGCATAGGATAGGCATCAGGCGAGGAGAGGGCATTAACCTGGCGGAAATCAATACAAAACCGCCAGGTATCGTCTTTCTTAGGCACCAGCACCACTGGACTTGACCAAGGACTATATGATTCTTCAATAATACCATACTCCAGCATTTCCTTCACCTGTCTAACCACCTCTTGTTGTTTCACCGGGGACAGCCTATAAGGTCTTTGCCTAACCACCCGGCCCTGATCTGTAATAATCTCATGCATGCTCAAATGGGTCTCCCCCGGACAGGGAGTAAGGACATCCTGGAACTCTTCTAGTAGTGCCCCAAGTTCCTGCTGCTGATCCTTATTTAACTCCTCTGCAATGTGGGGCTTCAGGGACTTAAAGATGTCTGAGATCTGAGGCCCCAGATCCTCCTCCTCCATCGCCTTAGTCCCGCCCCACAGCACCTTCCTTTCCCTCCACAACTTTAACACATTCACGTGATATGTTTGCTTTCTCCCCCTCTTATTCCTCACCTCATACGTAACGGGCCCCAATTTCTTAGTAATCACCCCCGGTCCCCTCCACCGACTTTCAAATTTATGAGGGCCATCTGCTATCATAATTATGACCTTCTCCCCTTCTGCAAACCCTCGCTCTTCCACTCCCTGATCATAATATGATTTTTGATATTCTTGACTTTTACCCAAGTTATCCCGGGCGTAGCCCCCCAATCGTCGCAACCTACTCTTCAGGTCAAACAGATAAGAGACCACCGTACAGTCTCCTCTATCCGGTGGCACCCATTGTTCCCTCAGGATATCCAAAATTCCCCGCGGGCCCCTCCCATACATTAATTCAAACGGAGACACTCCTAATGAAGCCTGCACACTCTCCCTACAGGTGTATAAGACAAATGGCAAGAGGCGATCCCACTCATCCATACAGCTCCCCAACCCTCTACGCAAGAGAGTCTTAAGAGTCTTATTAAATCTCTCTACCAGACCATTGGTCTGAGGATGGTAAGCTGCGGTACGGATGTGTGCAATACCAAACGCCTCCCATACTTGAGCCAATGTACGGGAGAGAAAATTAGTGCCTCTATCAGTAAGTACTTCCCGGGGAAACCCCACCGTACAAAAAATGTGAATCAGCTCAGCGGCAATCACCTTAGCTGACACTGTACGCAGGGGCACCGCCCACGGGAAACGGGTGGCCATATCTAACACCACCAAAATATACACAAAACCCCTCCGTGACTTGGGGAGCGGTCCTACAATATCCATAGCCAGACGGCCTAGCGGAACCCCAATACGAGGCAAGGGACATAAAGGCGCCCGCTTTTCCTACTTTTCCCCGGGGTACCAAAAATCTCAGGATGAAAGGGAAAAACCTGATCCAAAGGAAGACCCTTCCCACCCTCCTGCTGTGACTGACACTGAGCCCGGGTAGTTACAAAGGCTTTTCCCCCTTTCACATATAGGGAAAAAGGGGCCCAGTCCCTCCCCAGTATCAGGTCCTGTGGCAGCCGAGACAACACCGCTACTAATATCCGGTGTGCCCCCATAGGCCCTTTTACGGTCACCCAATGTAAAGGATACCTAGTACTAGCCCCATGAATGCATTGAATAGCTACCTCCCCCTGGCTAGCCCCTCTCTGATCATACTTTCCCTTACTTATACGGGACCATAATCTCCTTGAAAGCATAGATTGGTCAGCTCCCGAGTCTAACAGGGCCTCCACTTTCACCCCCCCCCCCCCCCCCCCCCCCCCCACCTCCATGACCTGAGTAAAGGGATTGGACACCTGTTTATAAGAATGAGAAGTAAAGCCCTCCTTGGCCCTACAATCCTTCCTTACGTGCCCTTTATGCCCACACCTATAACAAATACGATCCCCAGCATACCCTGAGACCCCCATTCCCCCTTCACTCATACCGGCCAGTTCCCTCTTTGCCTGCAGAGGCTTAGCCCCTGTCATATATCTTTCCTTTCCCGCCCGCACCCCGCCCCCACCCACATGTTGGGACTCTAGAAAGCATTCCATACTTTTAACAACTTCATCCAAAGACCCACAGCCCCGCCTAATCAAGTCCCTTCTCAATTCTGCTGGTAAGGCCTCCAGAAACTGCTCCAACACCAGCTCTAACATTACTTGAGTCACTGAGTTTTTTTCGGGTTCTAACCACTTGGTGGCCAAATCCAGTAATTTCTGGGCCAAAGCCCTGGGCGTCTCTCCTTCTGCCCACCTCCACTCTCTAAATTTCCTTCGGTAGGACTGCTTACTTAGCCCGTACCTGTCCAGAATAGCCCGTTTAAGCTTAGCATAGTCCGCAATCTCAACAGCCGGGAGACTGCGAAATGCTGCCAGTGCCTCCCCGGATAATGCCGGAGCCAGTCTCATAGTCCATTGCTCCCCTGGCCAGGCTGCAGCAACCGCTACCCGTTCAAATGCCCCCAGGTAATCCTCTATGCCGTCCTTATCAGACAGCTTACCCCAGGGTAACCAGTTCATCCCCGTCAGGCCTCCGGTCAACGGTGCTCCTCCCGTTGCAGCTCCCTCTGGCATCGTCGGCCCTGGCTGTTCCCGTGCTCCTCCTTTCAACAACTCCTGACACAGTTCCAGAAGCGGCTGTTGCTGGGCCCTCGATGCAGCCAAGGAGTCCTCCATCAATTTGTGTGCCAGTTCCTGTTGTTTTTGGAATTGATGGGCCATGAAGGAAAACATCTCCTTTGGATCCATTGTGCTGGCCTTCTTCTCTCCTAGACAACACACAAAAACAACAACCTCCAAGTGCAGCTGCTTTTATAGGTTTGCCACCCTGCAACCACACCCATGCATCAGCAAAATCCCTTTCCAGCCATGCTATATGCTCACCGGATAGCCCAGGCTTTTGCGCCTTGCTCTTCCTTCTCTTGGAGAACCAGGAAGTTCTGTCAAATATCCCACCACTGCCACCAAATGTCAGCAAGCACCCCTCCGTGCTGTCCGCTCTTGCTTCGACACCTCTCTGTGCTGTCCGCGCTCCGCTCAACACCTCTCTGTGTGGTCTGCGCACCTCGGAGCACCTCTCCGAGCTGTCCTTCTTCGCCCACACAATTGGGGCTAATCCATCTCCTCAACAGAATTGTTCCGGCTCACTTGCAAAAAGCAATTCACAGTACTGTTTATTCTGCAGAGCACTTTTATTTCAGAGCCCCACCAGCCGGCGCATAGAGTATGCGCTGTATTCCAGCTGCTGGTCTCTGTACAACTTACTTCCCTTCTTCTTCCCCTCTCCCCACAAGCCCCCAACAGTTCCCAAAAGTTCAGTCTTGAGACTCCAAACCCAAATGAAATAGACTTTTGAGTCAGTCAGTTCCTCTACTCACTTTCTCCTACTGCCTAGGAGATAGAGGCATTTTCTCCTCCCTCACTTGTCAGCCACCAACACTCTGACAACCTCCCACCGAAAATGTACAGACTGACCTTCTTCATGTAATTACCCTCTGTCCTGAGCAGAAGAACTCCATTTGCTCCTGTTCAGCTTCTTTCATGGCCTTTTCACCGTCCTCCTCCAGCTCAATCTCCTCCCACTCCATGGAGTCTTCCCCCACCCTCTCTCCCAGGTGCTGCTCCTCCCCTTGATTGTCCTCCATCTCCCAATCACCTGCTGACCTGTCTGCCTGCTGAGAGTTGGAGTGCTGTCCCTCATGTTCCCTCCTCCCTTGCAAGTGCTGCTGGGTTCTGTAGTTCACTTCCTTTCTTGCAAGTCTCCTACCCCCTTTCCCCGGCAGAGAGTGATCTTCCTTTCTAGGCCTACTGCCCCTGTCAGTTCTTCTCTGCCTTCCCTCTACCTCCTCCTTACAATATACAGTTCTGTACACCCTGATGTCTTAGTGCATATATTCAGTTTTAAATCCTGCTACCTTTTTCTACTTTAAAATACATTTAGAAAAAACATCCAGTGGGTTTCAAACTCTAATATGGTTCTTGAGATTGGGCATAAGGAACTTGCTCACATCATAATTCTACTTTAAGGGCTCCTTTTACTAAGGGCTCACTATATAGGAAGTACCACCGGGCAGTGTTGCCAGATGGCGAAACATTTTTCAGCCCATACAAAGCACAATATTAATATAAATATTAATAAGGTTGATATGAATATTAAGGTAAATATGAATATTAATAAGGTCAATGTTAATATTAATAAGGTGATATAATCATCAGCAGCATAATCAGAATCATAATTAGCACAATCAGCACCAGCATCATAATTAGCATAAATTCATAATCCATCCACCCACCCACTCTCAAAACAAAAGAAGCAAGTTTCCACCACAAACCATCTCTCTCTCTTGATCTAGGCACAGGAAAAAAAGATTTTACATGATCCCAGGTTTCAACCTAAATCATCTTTAATGTAGGATATAAATGTTTTAAATAAATAGATAAAAACTCTGAATGTTGAGCACCTGATTCTCATAACATGATATTTGTTTTAGTGACCCTTTACCAGGAGAAAAAAAAACCTCTGCACAACTATAACACATTCTAGGGTGTCCCTATAACTAGCCCCTCCAAAACATTGATTATGATTTATAACAAATTGCTACTCTACCTATGAAAAGTTATTCCGTTCTTATACTGCCTCTGTGTACATCCATATACTGCCCAAGCTGGCAAGTTTGAAAATATAAGTGAGATTAAATAAAAATGCTGCCATTACAATAATAAAGCATGACAACGTGGATGCAGCAGCTTATAGCTCCGCTCCATCACCCTCTCTTGATGATCTGCTCTCTGATTCATAGAGCAGATCAGGAGGGGACCTGCCACCAGAGCCACGTGTCTTCTGTGGCCTCTTGGGTCAGGCCTCCCTTCGCTCCTCCAGCCACACAGAGAGGCCACGTGAAAGAGAAAAAAGGTGTGCAGTGCGCGCCACGCTGGTCCAACTTAAACAGGACCAGATCTCACCGCCTATTGGTCCAATTAGGACCAATAGGAAGGCGAGCTATAAAGGAGCAGCCAACCCGCGGCAATTTAAAATTGCCCAACCAGGCCAAAAATAGCCCAAAAAGCCGCGACTTGTGGGCATTCAAAAAAAGCTGTGGGGAGGAGTGGAAAATAGCCCAATTCTACGATTTTACCGCTAGGCTACCGCAGCAGCCCAGCTGTACTTCCCACCCCTAGCACGCCATCATTTCCGGCACTACAAAATGTATTTATTTTTTGTAGCGCCGGAGTGTACCCTGCAGTAATCAGGCAGTGCTGCACGCTGCCTGGTTACCGCCGGGTTAAGTGGGAGCCCTTATCACCACCTCAATGTGTGGCAGTGCATAAGTACATAAGTATTGCCATACTGGGAAAGACCAAAGGTCCATCAAGCCCAATATCCTGTTTCCAACAGTGGCCAGTCCAGGTCACAAATACCTGGCAAGATCCCAAAAATGTACAAAACATTTTATACTGCTTATCCCAGAAATAGTGGATTTTCCCCAGTCCATTTAATAACGGTCTATGGACTTTTCCTTTAGGAAGCCGTCCAAACCTTTTTTAAACTCCGCTAAGCTAACCGCCTTTACCACATTCTCTGGCAACGAATACCAGAGTTTAATTACACGTTGAGTGAAGAAAATGTTTTCCAGATTCGTTTTAAATTTACTACATTGTAGCTTCATCGCATGCCCCCTAGTCCTAGTATTTTTGGAAAGCGTGAACAGACGCTTCACATCTACCCATTCAACTCCACTCATTATTTTATAGACCTCTATCATATCTCCCCTCAGCCGCCTTTTCTCCAAGCTGAAGAGCCCTAGCCGCTTTAGCCTTTTCTCATAGGGAAGTCGTCCCATCCCCTTTATCATTTTCATCGCCCTTCTTTGCACCTTTTCTAATTCCACTATATCTTTTTTGAGGTGCGGTGACCAGAATTGAACAGAATATTCGAGCTGCGGTCGCACCATGGAGCGATACAAAGGCATTATAACATCCTCCTTTTTGTTTTCCATTCCTTTCCTAATAATACCTAACATTCTATTTGCTTTCTTAGCCGCCGCAGCACATTGAGCAGAAGGTTTCAACATATCATCAACGACAACACCTAGATCCCTTTCTTGGTCCGTGACTCCTAACGTGGAACCTTGCATGATGTAGCTATAATTCGGGTTCCTCTTTCCCACATGCATCACTTTGCACTTGCTCACATTAAACGTCATCTGCCATTTAGACGCCCAGTCTCGTAAGGTCCTCTTATAATTTTTCACAATCCTTCCGCGATTTAACGACTTTGAATAACTTTGTGTCATCAGCAAATTTAATTACCTCACTAGTTACTCCCATCTCTAGGTCATTTATAAATATGTTAAAAAGCAGCGGTCCCAGCACAGACCCCTGGGGAACCCCACTAACTACCCTTCTCTATTGAGAATACTGACCATTTAACCCTACTTTCTGTTTTCTAACTTTTAACCAGCTTTTAATCCACAATAGAACACTACCGCATATCCCATGACTATCCAATTTCCTCTGGAGTCTTTTATGAGGTACTTTGTCAAACGCCTTCTGAAAATCCAGATACACAATATCAACCGGCTCCCCTTTATCCACATGTTTGTTCACCCCTTCAAAGAAATGTAGTAGATTAGTGACACAAGATTTCCCTTCACTAAATCCATGTTGACTTTTTCTCATTAATCCATTCTTTTGAATATGCGCTTTCCCACTCATGGCAGGCTCAATGCGGCTTCCATATTGTATACAGGTACTTATTTGTACTTGGGGCAATGGAGGGTTAAGTGACTTGCCCAGAGTCACAAGGAGCTGCCTGTGCCTGAAGTGGGAATCAAACTCAGTTCCCCAGGACCAAAGTCCACCACCCTAACCACTAGGCCACTCCTCCACTTCTTAATAATAGTCTGTACCGTTTTGCCCGGCACCGACGTCAGACTCGTCAGTCTATAATTTCCCGCATCTCCTCTGGAACCTTTTTTAAAAATCAGCATTACATTGGCCACCCTCCAATTTTCCAGTACCACACTCGATTTTCAGGATAAATTACATATTTCTAACAATAGATCCGCAAGCTCATTTTTCAATTCTATCAGTACTCTGGGATGAATACCATCCGGTCCAGGAGATTTGCTACTCTTCAGTTTGTAGAACTGTCCCATTACATCCTCCAGGTTTACAGAGAATTCATTAAGTTTCTCCAACTCGTCAGCTTTGAATACCATTTCCGGCACCAGTATCCCACCCAAATCATCCTCGGTGAAGACCGAAGCAAAGAATTCATTTAATCTCTCCGCTACGACTGTGTCTTCCCTGATCGCCCTTTTTACTCCTCAGTCATCTAGCTGTCCAACCGATTCTTTTGCCGGCTTCCTGCTTTTAATATACCTAAAAAAATTTTACTATGTGTTTTTGCCTCCAACGCAATCTTTTTTTCGAAGTCCCTCTTAGCTTTCCTTATCAGCGCTTTGCATTTGACTTGACATTCTTTATGCCATTTCTTATTATTTTCAGTCTATTCCTCCTTCCATTTTCTGAAGGATTTTTTTTAGCTCTAATAGCTTCCTTCACCTCACTTTTTAACCACGCCGGCTGTCGTTTGGTCTTCCGTCCTCCTTTTTTGATATGCGGAATATATTTTGCCTGGGCTTCCAGGATGGTGTTTTTGAACAGCATACACACCTGATGTAAATTTTTGACTCTCGCAGTCACTCCTCTAACTTTTCTTTTCACCATACTTCTCATTTTATCATATTCTCCTTTTTTAAACGCTAATGTATTTGATTTTCATGTATACTTACTTCAAAGCTAATATCAAATCCGATCATATTATGATCACTGTTATCAAGCAGCCTCAGCACTATTACCTCCCGCACCAGATCATGCGCTCCACTAAGGACTAGGTCTAGAATTTTTCCTTCTCTCTTTGGCTTCTGTACCAGCTGCTCCATAAAGCTGTCCTTGATTTCATCAAGGAATTTTACCTCCCTAGCGTGCCCAGATGTTACATTTACCCAGTCAATATCGGGGTAATTGAAATCACCCATTATTGTTGTGTTACCCAGTTTGTTTGTGTCCCTAATTTCCTTTAACATTTCTGCATCTGTCTGTTCATCCTGGCCAGGCGGACGGTAGTACACTCCTATCATTATCCTTTTCCCCTTTACACATGGAATTTCAATCCAAAGTGATTCCAAGAAGTGTTTTGTTTCCTGCAGAATTTTCAATCTATTTGATTCAAGGCTCTCGTTAATATACAATGCTACCCCTCCACCAATTCGATCCACCCTATCACTATGATATAATTTGTACCCCGGTATGACAGTGCCCCACTGGTTATCCTCCTTCCACCAGGTCTCAGAGATGCCTATTAATATCTAATTTTTCATTTAGTGCAATATATTCTCCCATCTTATTTCTTAGGCTCCTGGCATTTGCATATAGACATTTCAAACTGTGTTTGTTGCTCCTATTTACATCATGCTTAGTACTTGACAGTATTAATTTGCAGTCTTTTGTCTGATTTTTAGTTTTATTTAGGGACACCTGATCTACTACAGTCTCTTTTGCAACCTCACTATCCGGATGCCCTATCTTCCCTGTTTTGATACCTTATCCCGAACCATGCGCTTTTGAGCGACTGTTGGCCTTCCCCACATTTCTAGTTTAAAAGCTGCTCTATCTCCATTTTAAATGCCAATGCCAGCAGCCTGGTCCCACCCTGGTTAAGGTGGAGCCCATCCTTTCGGAATAGGCTCCCCCTTCCCCAGAATGTTGCCCAGTTCCTAACAAATCTAAAACCCTCCTCCCTGTACCATCGTCTCATCCACACATTGAGACTCCGGAGCTCTGCCTGTCTCTTGGGCCTGCGTGTGGAACGGGTAGCATTTCAGAAAATGCTACCCTAGAGGTTCTGGATTTGAGCTTTGTACCTAAGAGCCTAAATTTGGCTTCCAGAACCTCTCTCCCACATTTTCCTATGTCATTGGTACCCACATGTACTAAGATAGCTGACTCCTCCCCAGCACTATCTAAAATCCTATCTAGGTGATGCGTGAGGTCCGCCACTTTCGCACCAGGCAGGCAAGTCACCAAACGATCCTCACATCCACCAGGCTCCCAGCTATGTACAGTGGGGGAAATAAGTATTTGATCCCTTGCTGATTTTGTAAGTTTGCCCACTGACAAAGACATGAGCAGCCTATAATTGAAGGGTAGGTTATTGGTAACAGTGAGAGATAGCACATCACAAATTAAATCCGGAAAATCACATTGTGGAAAGTATATGAATTTATTTGCATTCTGCAGAGGGAAATAAGTATTTGATCCCCCACCAACCAGTAAGAGATCTGGCCCCTACAGACCAGGTAGATGCTCCAAATCAACTCGTTACCTGCATGACAGACAGCTGTCGGCAATGGTCACCTGTATGAAAGACACCTGTCCACAGACTCAGTGAATCAGTCAGACTCTAACCTCTACAAAATGGCCAAGAGCAAGGAGCTGTCTAAGGATGTCAGGGACAAGATCATACACCTGCACAAGGCTGGAATGGGCTACAAAACCATCAGTAAGACGCTGGGCGAGAAGGAGACAACTGTTGGTGCCATAGTAAGAAAATGGAAGAAGTACAAAATGACTGTCAATCGACAAAGATCTGGGGCTCCACGCAAAATCTCACCTCGTGGGGTATCCTTGATCATGAGGAAGGTTAGAAATCAGCCTACAACTACAAGGGGGGAACTTGTCAATGATCTCAAGGCAGCTGGGACCACTGTCACCACGAAAACCATTGGTAACACATTACGACATAACGGATTGCAATCCTGCAGTGCCCGCAAGGTCCCCCTGCTCCGGAAGGCACATGTGATGGCCCGTCTGAAGTTTGCCAGTGAACACCTGGATGATGCCGAGAGTGATTGGGAGAAGGTGCTGTGGTCAGATGAGACAAAAATTGAGCTCTTTGGCATGAACTCAACTCGCCGTGTTTGGAGGAAGAGAAATGCTGCCTATGACCCAAAGAACACCGTCCCCACTGTCAAGCATGGAGGTGGAAATGTTATGTTTTGGGGGTGTTTCTCTGCTAAGGGCACAGGACTACTTCACCGCATCAATGGGAGAATGGATGGGGCCATGTACCGTACAATTCTGAGTGACAACCTCCTTCCCTCCGCCAGGGCCTTAAAAATGGGTCGTGGCTGGGTCTTCCAGCACGACAATGACCCAAAACATACAGCCAAGGCAACAAAGGAGTGGCTCAGGAAGAAGCACATTAGGGTCATGGAGTGGCCTAGCCAGTCACCAGACCTTAATCCCATTGAAAACTTATGGAGGGAGCTGAAGATGCGAGTTGCCAAGCGACAGCCCAGAACTCTTAATGATTTAGAGATGATCTGCAAAGAGGAGTGGACCAAAATTCCTCCTGACATGTGTGCAAACCTCATCATCAACTACAGAAGACGTCTGACCGCTGTGCTTGCCAACAAGGGTTTTGCCACCAAGTATTAGGTCTTGTTTGCCAGAGGGATTAAATACTTATTTCCCTCTGCAGAATGCAAATAAATTCATATACTTTCCACAATGTGATTTTCCGGATTTAATTTGTGATGTGCTATCTCTCACTGTTACCAATAACCTACCCTTCAATTATGGGCTGCTCATGTCTTTGTCAGTGGGCAAACTTACAAAATCAGCAAGGGATCAAATACTTATTTCCCCCACTGTATATGCCTAATGATCGAATCACCAACTACAACAGCTGTCCTAACCTTTCCCTCCCGGGCAGCACTTGGCGACATATCCTCGGTGCGAGAAGATAGTACATCCCCTGGTGGGCAGGTCCTGGCTACAGGAGTACTTCCTACTTCACCAGGGTGATGCTCTCCTTCTAGGAGACCTCCCTCCTCCAAGGTAGCACAAAGGCTACCAGACTGGAGGTGGGACTTCTCTACAACATCCTTGTAGATCTCCTCTATGTACCTCTCTGTCTCCCTCAGCTCCACCAAGTCTGCTACTCTAGCCTCAAGAGAATGGACACGTTCTCTGAGAGCTTGGAGCTCTATGCATCAGGCACACACATATGAGTGGCGCCCCATGAAATGGCTGCGCGGCAAATGCTTTACTTGCCACTCGACCATTTCCTGTAGGAAAGCGAGACTTCCCTTTTACCAGCTGCAATAAAAGAGGGCCTTGACTCGCGTGTAAAACACGTGCTGACACCAGCCCCAGCCCCCTTTTGCCTCAACTAGGTAAAAGGGGCCCTAAGTGCTGTGTGTCCAGTCCTTACAAGTTTATTGTGAATTTTGTGAGCGCAGCTGAAATTCCTTACCTTGCACCTAGCTCACCTCAGAAATAGCAATAGTTGCTTCATGTTTTGGCTGAAATAGAAAAAAATAAATTTTTATAAAGTAATATTCCGCATTTTCTAAAGCTTTCCTTTTCTTACAGTTCACTGTGGTGAAATTATTAACATAAATATCCTTTAAAATCAAGAATGCAAACTACGTTATTTCACGGAGCCTCTTCTTCTGTCTTTGAAGTTGATTGTAGAATTCTGCTTTGCTTAGAAAGTCTTATTTGAAAGATCATGGTTGGACCTAGGGATTATAACCAGAAAACCCTGTTTAAAAAAATACACCCTCAAAGGTACTACTGCAGTCTGATGACATCAGAGCCAGATGTTATCTGTGTGGGTTTGTAGGGAACAGGGAAAAGATGGTGGCAAAGATTTAAGCCGCACACTTGGACAGAGGAGGCAGCCATGGCCACAGCAGCATTTCATCCTAATGAGCCATAGCCCTCTAGCAGCAGGTGAGCCAAAGGGACCAAGGAGCCATAGTGCTTTTGGAGTAGGTGAGCCACAAAGGTGATGGAAACCAAGCTGGGGAGAATAGGGAGGTAATAGTGCAGGGGTGGAGGGAGGGCCACCTGGAAGGCAGAGAGAGAAAAATAGTGTGGGCCATAGGGGAAGAGGAGGAAGAAAGAGAGAGAGAGTATACCTTAAGGGGTGGGGGAAGGGAGAAAAAGTGCTATGAAAGGGAAGAGAGATTTTAGGTACCCTTTCCTGGAAAAAGGTTCAAAAATGTGAAATAGTATAATAATAAAGATGGGGATAGAGTATTTAGCATTTTTAATGGAACCCACCTCAAAAGCACAAAACATCTTCATAAACCTTTATTTTTCCTAGCCTGCCAAAGTAACAAATTGCCTGAAATAAGCCTTTAAATTTTCAAATGAGAAACCCCTGGGTTCGAAAGCCCTAGTTATAGATCAAGATTGAAGACAGCTAGGAGCAGGCTGTGTTCAATAATTCCACAATTCCCTTTTAAAAATGTGTAATCTTACATCTGAAATGCACTCAGTCTGAATTCAAAGTTCCTGGCATGATTCTTGTTTTATATTACAGTACAGAGTAAACCTTGTCTATCCTAGTTGAATATTTGTGTATTTATTAGGGCTTATTTACCACCTTTTTGAAGAAACTCACCCAAGGTGATCTGTAGAATATATGAACAGGTTTTACACATTTATGGGTCAATCAAGCTAATATATATATATATACATATATATATGTATGTTGAGATTGTTTTGTCTTTTTCATCCTTGGTTATGGTATGTTACATTTCTATACTGTTTTCTTCAGATTATAAATAGCAGTAATTCCTAGTTAACCTGAAAAAAAACCCACTAAAATGGTAACTCCTCTGAAAATTGGTGTTTGTCCTCACAACAGTTTTTTGTGAGAAAATTATTTCTCTATTTTGTTAAATGTAATAAAAAACAGAAAAAAAGATATGTTATCTGACCAAGGAAATGATTTAATGGAAACTCTGGTGTTAGTTCCTTAAATGTATTTTAATAATAGTTCTAAAAAGTTGCTGCTGTCATGTAATAGGCTTGCAGAACATTTCTTCTATGCTAATATATTTCCTAATTTTTACAGATTCTGACAACAAAGGGATGAATTCCAATTGCTTGGTAGCTTGCATAACCACTCTGTTCTTGTTCAGCAAAATCAGGCCTCAACTAATGGTGAAGCATGCTATGACTATGCAACCTTACCTTACTACTAAATGTAGTGTAAGTATAGGATACTAAACAGTCCTATGCAAAGGATTAATATATAGTAATAAAACTGTGGGGCCCTTTTACCAAACTGCGGTTAAAAAAAAAATGGTCCTGTACACTAAAGCTATTTTTCCCACAGGGGCAAAATGGCTGAGCACAGCCACTCCGCCCCCAGCACTAAAACTTAAATGTTATTTTTTAGCGCATGGATAACACATGCCAATCCCCAAATTACTGCGGGACACCCAGGGGCGTATCTGCATGGGGCCACGGGAACCTGGGCCCCTGCAGATTTCGCCCTGGACCCCCCTGCCGCCGTCAACCCTCCTCCGCTGTTGCCGTGGGCTATCTTTGCTGGCGGGGGACCGCAACCCCCGCCAGCCGAGGTCCGCTTCCTCCTGCCGCTGCCTTTAAAAATATTCCTTCAGCTGGCGGGGGACCCCAACCCCCGCCAGCCGAGCCGAGGTCTTTTAAGTTCTTCTTCGATCGTCCTCCGTGCTGTTCAAAGCTGCTGAATCCAGTTTCGGAGTCTGACATCGCAGCACGTTGTACATGCAGGACTTCAGACTCACAGAAACAGAGTCTGACGTCCAGCAAAGGTAGGTGACGGCGGCAGGGGTGGGGTCGGCAATGGCGGGGTGGGGGCTATAATGTGCCCCCTCATTCTGGCTCTGCCCCCCCCCCCCCGAACTTCAGATACGCCTCTGAGGACACCTGAGCACTCCCCAAGGCATTTTTAGTAGCAGTAAGCACATATTAGTGCTTACTGCAGCTTAGTGAAAGGACCCCTATATAATATATCTTAACATACTTTGGTGCACTTTTACTAAGATGCGCTAATGATTAGTGTGTGCTAAATGATGAGAAACTCATTATATTCCTATGAGCATCTTCATTTAGTGTGCGGCTAAATCTGTTGGAGCACCTTAGTATAAAAAAAAAAACCCTTGTTTTCAATAATGTGTAATGTAAAATTACATTTAACATTATGAGGCTCTTTTACTAAGCTGTGACAAAACCTGGGCTTAGCGCATGCAAACACAGGATTTTTCCACATGCTAAGCCTAGATTTACCATGGCAGCATATTATGGATTTTTCCAAAACTTTTGCAGGTCTCGTGCTACTTTTTCCTATTTAGGTGGTGCCAAGTGCTCCTGCGTTAAGTCCACATTATCCACTTAGCAAGCACTAATGTGAACACACTAGCTGGATAATGTTCATCACCCATAACACACCTTCTCCCAGAAATTTTTTTTTTATTAATTAGCACATGCTGACAAGCAAATTACCATAAAATGCTTTAATGCATGTTCTGGTAAGCCATTTTCCCACATTAAGCATATATTAGTGCTTAACTCAGTTTAGTAAAAGGGTCCTTATTTTATTTATCTGATGTTCATAAGCTTTAGCAGTAGTATTTGTAAGATTTTTGAAAATGGAGCATCATATATTAATTTTTGGTAGGGGAAATGTAACAATGGAGTATTTATATCTGTGCTTGTATAAATAACTACTCTGCCTGAATGTAACATGCCTTAAACTACTGCTGAAAAGGTGTAAGCTAGGGCTGCATTTCAATAAAAAATTTTAATCTCATGATTGAAGGCAGGGATGGACTGTGGGGGGGGGCATGCATTTCCTCTCCCTCCATCCCCCCCCCCCCCCCCCCCCACATATCATAGTGGAAATGCCAAAGCCCCGCCAGGCAAAGAAATCCACTGCCAATCAGCCTCTTTCCTCCTTGTGCTGCCTCAGGAACGAGGAAATCAGGGTGCCTCTGGCCACCGATGCTGGCACTCCCCAAGCATGCACAATTCATGCTCAAACTGATCATGCTTGGGGAATGTAAGCAATGGTGGCTAGAATCACCCCGCTGACTTCCTCGCTTCTGAGCCTGTATGAGGAGGAAGCGGGTAACAACAGCGGATTTCTTCGACTGACAGGGCTTCAGCTTCCCCACCAGCCATTGAATATGTACTGCAGCTTTGGAGGGGGCCTGAGCCCAAAATGGGGGGGGAGGACCAAGGTTTCCAAGGCCCCTCCCCTACAGCTGTGCCACAGATTAAAGGCCCAGTATCATCCATTTTTTCTCTCTCTCTCCCCAAGCCCCTGCTTCCTGAATCCAACCCCTGTCTCTTTTTTTTTCTTTCTTCCCTCCACCTTCTCCATTATTTGTCCCTCCCTCTCTCTGAGCCCAACATCTTTGCCGCCCTACATCCTTATCTCCCTCAATTGGCATTCCCCCCGCACCTCAGGCACAGTCCAGCATCTCTTCCTCCCCTTTTGGCCCTGCCTGTGGTTCTGTCTCTCTCCCCCCCACTGCCACCCCCTCCAAGGTTCTCTCTCTCTCTCCCCCCCCCCCCCCCCCCCTGCTCACTCACACATCCAAGGTTTTATGAAGGGGATGGGACAGCTCAGAGGGAAAGGCCTGGTGCAGGCCGCAGGCAGCCTTTCAGTACGGCTGCCTGTGGTGCAGCAGGGCAGGTCAATTATTAATTGCAATTAAATGTTTTAATTTCAGCTAATAATTTACGCATTGATCGCGTTATTAATTCTAATTAATGTGCAGCCCTTATGTGAGCTAAACCCAAATACAAAATCCAGATGAGTGTGCAAATTTACATTTCATTTTGTTAGCATTGTGTTATATTGCCAAACAACGTATTCTGTTAAACGTAATAGAGTAAAAGTTAAGCACCTGAAATAAGTTGCACTTCGTAGAAATATGATCGGAAATAATGTGGGGAACCTTATCTAAGTAAACTGTGATAAGGTTTGATTGCCTGACTCTTGCCTAAGACAATATTGAATGGAGAATTTGAAGTCTTGTTAGTGTGGGTCTAGTTTGTTATGTAAAAGTGAAATGTTAATTTGCCAGCATTGTAACATTAGCTATTCAGTTAAATTAATGGGGTCATTTACTAACAGCACATGCTGATGCTGTTATCGTGTAGTGGCCATCACTGAGCTCATTATATGCAATGGGCCCTGCAGTGTATAACAAATAAATGTTTTGGGGGGTTTTTTTTTGTTTTTGTTGAAGAAGTTATAGTAATTTTACTAATAAACCTAAACAATCTCAAATTGTTAGCTTTCACAGCTTGGAAATTGAGCAATGTTTAGTTTCTGCACTTAGGTTTCCAGTGTCTATTCAAGATGTAGTCACTTCTAGAAAATGATCTACCAGACATACCTGCACCCTTAAGTAAAAGAGGTTGTCTATCTGGTGTTTCAGTATGCCATTTGCTGTCCTCCTGACACCATATTACATTATCAGGCTTATTTTCGAAAGAGAAGGGTGCCCCATCTCCCGATACAAATCGGGAGATGGGGCATCCTTCTCTCAGGGTCGCCCAAATCAGCATAATCGAAAGCCAATTTTGGACGTCCTCAACTGCTTCCCGTCGTGGGGACGACGACCAAAGTTCCCGGGGGGCATGTCGGCACCATAGTGAATGCGGGGCTGGGGCGTGATTAAGAGATGGGCGTCCTCGACTGATAATGGAAAAAAGAAGGGCGTCCCTGACGAGCACTTGGCCAACTTTACTTGGTCCATTTTTTCTTGTGACCAAGCCGTGAAAAGGTGCCCGAACTGACCAGATGACCAACCTATCTTTGTGGCATTGGAACTTTAGCAGCTCCTTGCTGATTGATTGTGCTGTTCTTGAACGTGTTATCTGGCATTGTTTTTCTTTATCTTTAAAATTAAAAAAAGGAACAATTGCCTCTGGTATTTAGGTGTAGACCATGACTCAGATCCCTGTGTTTTCTGTTGTACTTGTGTCCCTGACTCACAAAGGGAGCATCTCCTTTATCTTCAGAGATATAGGGCAAGAAATTTCCTCACAAAACCCCTGCATTGCACTAATGTTGTTTTCAGTGATGCTATCTCTTTAGAGCAGTCAACCTCTTCTTGTATAGACATCTGTTGCCACATTTACACAGTGCAGAGCCCTGTCTCCTGGCAGATTTATTTATTTATTTCCTGCATTTATATCCCACATTTTCCCACCTCTTTGCAGGCTCAATGTGGCTTACAAATACCGTAGTGGCGATCGCCATTTCCAGAATAAGAAATACAGAAGAATGTTCCAATCAGAGTATGTAGAGTACACAGTAAATTAAAATAAACTTGGTAATCAATACATTTCAGGTGCTGAAATCAAGGGTAGTGAAAAGCGTTCAATAATGACAATGTGATAAAGTAACCAAAATACCAATTCTTCCAGTCGAACTATTGATTTTAGCTCTGCAGTCATTCCTGCTGTGTTTTTTCAGCATGGGCCTTTCAGTAGTTGGTCAGGACCACCAGCCGTGATAGAATGTTATGGAAAGGGTTATATAAAAGGTGGGCCTATACTGCAACTGGAGCCCTAGACAATATAAATACTGAAGTATGGTGGTAGTCAGGATTGGTGATAGTTAAGGCCCTACTTCCTCACGATTCTATGGTGGTGGACTCTGCTCTCAGAAGAGCCAGGAGTACTAGAGACTATGCCTCGGCGCCCCCAGGCAGAAAGTCTAGGACCCTGGATTCCTTTGGGAGGCGTACGTATCAGGCCGCGTTTCTCGCCGCCAAAATCCAAACATACCAGCTCTACACGAGCATCCACTTACGGAACTCGGTGAGGCAACTGTCCAGGTTAGTTGAAGTACTTCCTCCAGAGCTTGCTGAACCTTTTCACCAGGTGGTCAGGCAGCAGAAGGCATGTCGTAAATTCCTGGCCAGGGGTACTTATGACACTTTTGATGTGGCATCCCGAGTAGCTGCTCAAGGTATAGTGATGCGCAGACTCTCATGGATGCGTGTCTATGACCTGGATCATAAGACCCAGCAGCGAATGGCGGATGTTCCTTGCCGGGGAGATAATCTTTTTGGAGAGAAGGTTGAGGACATGATTAATACCCTCAAGAAGCTTAATGATGCCATGGATTCTCTCTCCCGCCGGGCGTCTTCTGCTACTACCTCCTCAACCGGGAGGTTTTTCAGCGGGAGGAGGAGTGCTCTCTATTCCTATAATAGGCGTAGGTACACTCCTGTTTCTCGACAGCCTGTTCAGGCTTGCTCCCAGCATGCTCGCTCCCGTCAGCGACGGGCACCTAAGGCCCCTTCGGTTCCACAGCAAAAGCAAGGGATGGGCTTTTGACTGGCTTCAGTGCAGCATAGCCGCAGTAAACATATTTGTGCCGGACAACCTGCCTGTCGGGGGGAGGTTGATATTTTTTTCACCAAAGGTGGCCTCTTATAACCTCCGACAAGTGAGTTCTTCAAATAGTCCGGTTAGGATACACCCTCAATCTGGCATCCAAGCCTCCAAATTGTCCACCGGGAGCTCAGTTCTTCAGCTCCCAGCACAAGCAGGTACTCTCCGTCCTTCTACAGGCCAGTGCGGTCGAACCCTCGATACTCCCAGCTCACAGAAAGTATCTTCGGTTTCGGCTGGGAACTCAGCACTTTCAGTACTGTGTACTGCACTTTGGTCTGGCGTCTGTGCCCAGGGTCTTTACAAAGTGCCTGGCAGTTGTCACAGCATCGCTACGCAGACTGGGAGTGCATGTCTTCCTTTATCTCGACGATTGGCTGGTGAAGAGCACCTCGAAAGCGGGTGCTCTTCGGTCCATACGGATGACTATTCAAGTGCTAGAGCTACTGGGCTTCGTAATCAATTATTCCAAGTCCCATCTTGTCCCGGTTCAGAAATTGGAGTTTATTGGGGCTCTGTTGGACACACAGACGTCTCGAGCTTATCTTCCCCAGGCAAGGGCAGACAATCTTCTGGCCCTGGTTTCCTCGGCTCGAGCGTCTCTACAAATCACAGCTCGGCAGATGTTGAGGCTCTTAGGGCACATGGCTTTCACGGTTCATGTGATTCCCATGGCACATCTACATATGAGGTCAGCTCAATGGACCCTAGCTTCCCAGTGGTGTCAGGCCACAGGGGATCTAGAGGATGTAATCCATCTTTCCACCAATTTTTGCAGTTCCCTTCAATGGTGGACCATTCAAACCAATCTGACCTTGGGACGTCATTTCCAAATTCCTCAGCCACAAAAAGTGCTGACAACGGATGCATTCCTTCTGGGGTGGGGAGCTCATGTAGATGGGCTTCATTCTCAAGGAGCTTGGTTCTTTCAGGAAAGGGATCTTCAGATCAACCTCCTGGAATTACGAGCGATCTGGAACGCTCTAAAGGTTTTCAGAGATTGGTTGTCCAACCAAATCATTCTAATTCAGACAGACAATCAGGTTACAATATATTACACCAACAAGCGGGGCACCAGATCTTGCCGTCTGTGTCAGGAAGCCGTCCTTATGTGGCTTTGGGCTCACCTTTAGAGCATGTTTTTTTCAGGCTACATACCTGGCAGGGGTGAACAACAGTCTGACCGACAGATTGAGCAGGATAATGCAACCTCACGAGTGGTCTCTGCACATGGACGTTGTCTGCAAGATCTTCCGAGCGTGGGGCACCCCCTCGATAGATCTTTTTGCCACTCAGATCAATCACAAGGTCCCTCAGTTCTGTTCCAGACTTCAGGCCCACGACAGACTAGCGTTAGATGCCTTTCTCCTGCATTGGGGGACAGGTCATCTGTATGCGTATCCTCCCATACCTCTAGTAGGGAAAACTCTGCTGAAACTAAAACAAGACCGCGGAGCCATGATTTTGATTGCACCTTTTTGGCCCCGTCAGATCTGGTTCCCTCTTCTTCTAGAGTTGTCCTCCGAAGAACCATGGAGATTGGACTGTTTTCTGACCCTCATCTCTCAGAACAAGGGGGTCGCTGGCTGTCACGGCCTGGATGTTGAGAACTTAGAAGTTGCCTCTTTAGGCCTTTCAGGGGGTGTCTCCTGAGTCTTATTTCCAGGGAAGATTCCATGAAAAAGAGTTATTCTTTCAAATTGAGGAGGTTTGCCGTCTGGTGTGACAGCAAGGCCCTAGATCCTTTTTCTTGCCCTCATGGACCCTGCTTAAATACCTTCTACACTTATCAGAGTCTGGTCTCAAGACCAACTCAGTAAGGGTTCATCTTAGTGCGATTAGTGCTTATCATCAACATGTAGAAGGTCAGCCTATCTCTGGACAGCCTTTAGTAGTTCGTTTTATGAAAGGTTTGCTTTTGTCAAAGCCCCCTGTCAAACCTCCACCAGTGTCGTGGGATCTCAACGTCATTCTCACCCAGCTGATGAAAGCTCCTTTTGAGCCACTGAATTCCTGCTATCTGAAGTACTTGACCTGGAAGGTCATTTTCTTGGTGGCTGTTACTTCAGCTCGTAGAGTTAGTGAGCTCCAAGCCCTAGTAGTTCATGCACCTTATGTCAAGTTTCACCATAACAAAGTAGTCCTCTGTACTCACCCTAAGTTGTTGCCAAAGGTGGTGTCGGAGTTCCATCTGAACCAGTCAATTGTCTTGCCAACATTTTTTCCCCTTCCACATACCCGCCCTGGTGAGGACAAGTTGCACACCTTGGACTGTAAGAGAGCATTGGTCTTTTATGTGGAGAGGACTAAGCCCTACAGACAGTCCGCCCAATTGCAGAAATCTTCCATACTTCAGTAAATTCCGGATCCCCCATATCTCATCATTTCATGCTTCTTGAAAATACTTATTAATGTCAAACAACAGCTGTAGATGTCTATGTTCATTGGAATAATATTGTTTTAGCTTCCCTTATGAAAACATCTTTTCAACCACTGGAGTCTGCCTCTCTAAAGCACCTGCAATGGAAGATGCTTTTCTTAATAGCTCTTAACCTCTACTAGAAGAATTAAGTCCAGGCACAGGTAACCTTAAGAGTTGCTCTCCCAACCCAATATTTGTACGGATTTATCCCCTCTTTTAATCTAAGGTTCTAATGTTTTTCCAGTCAATTAGGAAATACTGCTTCTGATGTTTTATCTAAAATCTTATGAGTACCAGTGCAAGAAAGCCCTCCACTCTCTAGTCTGTAAACAAGAACCAATTTATTCAGGAAGTCTGTGCAGCTTTATATCTCCTTCGAACCCAACAGAATGACATCCCAGTTACCAAAAGAGTTCTAGAATTCTTTTCTGTTTTGAACAAATGGATATGCCATTGAACATTGTTCTAAAGTCTTGTTATATTAGAGCCACCATAGGTACAAGAGCCCTTTCTGAACTCTTCTTCGCTGAATGCGAGCTGTAAAGCAAGATGGTGACGAAGCATGATGAACCCTAATGAGCTCCGCGACCGAACGAAGGCCTTGCAGGACAGACACGGCACAGGGACGCTGACCCGAATTGGTCGGACTGACGAAAAAGCAGTCTCCAGCTGGAAAATCCCCTCCCCTCTGACCCAACTTCAGCTGGTCAGTAACCATGCATCTCATCTGCTCAAAGTTGTGGTGCATAGTTAAACAGTGCTTAACCATCGGTGCTTCCAGCTTAATATTCTTATTACAATGACTAGTAAAAAAAAGGCCCGTTTCAGTTTTTAAGGAAACAGGCGCTAGCAAGCTTTTCCTCATAGTGTGTATGTTTGAGAGAGTGTGTGAGAGAGTGACTGTGCGATTGTGTCTCTGAGAGAGTGTGTGTGTCAGAATGATAATGTGTGCGAGTGCATATGTGAGAGACAGCGAGACCGAGAGTTTGCTGAACCCCCTTCCCCTCCCCCTTCCACCCCTGTCTGAGTTCCTGAAACCCCTGCCACTTCTTCACATGTGAGTTCCAGGACCCCCCCCCCTCCACTTCTTCCCATCCCCCCTTTCCCCTTCCCACTCCGCCTCTCCCCCCCTTTCTGAGTTCCAGGACCCCCCTCCCCCTTCTCCTCCCCTTCTTCCTCTCTCCCCCTTCTTCCCATCCCCCCTACCCCCTGATCCAGGACCCCCTTCCAGTTCCAGGACCTGCCCCTACCCTTCCAGTTGATTAACAGGAATCCCCTCCCCCTGTGTCGTTTCAGGACCCCCCTCTGTAGTTTCATGACCCCCTTCCCCCCCCCCGTGTCGATCATGACCCCCCCCCTTCCCTCCCCTGTCGTTTCAGGACCCCCCTCCCCACCTCCTGCACGTTTTTACCTCCCGCACACTTCACACAGCCTCTTCTTTCGCTTCTGTTTCAGCTGTTCGTGTGGTCCCGCCCTCAAGGGCGGGACCACACGAACAGCAGAAACTGAAGCGGTAGAAGAGGCTGTGTGATGCGGATGACGTCACTGATCTACTGCTGGAATCAGACCACGGAGCCACGGTCCCAGGCAGAGACCGAACGTTGGAGGTGAGAATTATTATATAGGATGATGATCTATAACGCGTCTTAAATTTACAAACGGTATGCCTAATGTACAAAAGGTTACATGGGCACTGGACCACATGAACTATTTTTCAGAGGCGTCACATGATGTGCTAGAGCAAGCGGGACACGTGGCTCACTCGCTCTGAGACGCCTGGGCCCTTACTTGCTTTAAAACTAACTTTTTACTGGGGCGATTTCGTCTGAACTGCAAAACGGAGCCTCGTAAACGCACCATGGACAAATTTGTGGAGGCGCAGCCGAAAGCGATGGCCAGCAGAACCAGTAAAACGGGAAAAAGAGAAGACCCAAGTCGAGGCCCCGGCAGAACAGAAATGGCCACAGAACGGCGGTGCGTAGTTTACCGCTGAACAACTTACCTAGCTCACAACAGCTGTAGAAGCGGCGATGGAACCCAAGCTGGAAAAGCTTTCATCACAGATTGCTAATTTTGGAGCGGCGCAGTTGGAATTGTCGCGGAGGACCGGCGAACTGCAGCAGCGCGTATCAGATCTTGAAGACGCAGCAGCACTTACCTCACCGCTCCTGACTCAATTACAAACCACCATTGAATCGCTTATCAATAAAATTGATGACCTCGAAAATCAGTCACGGCGGGCTAATTTGCGCCTGATAGGAGTGCTGGAATCGGTGGGGGACCGCTCGCTAACAATGGAACTTGAATCTTGGCTCAAACATGAGTTCACGCTTTCCGACCATGCAGGACCACTATGTTTAGAGGGAACCCATCGGTTGGGACGCATCCAGGAAGGCCGTCAATCGCCGAGAGCAGTGATTGTGAAAATCCACAATTACATACATAAGGTTGAGATTTTGAATGGATTTCGGCTGAAACGGGACTCCATCAAATTTAAAGGAAACCCCATAAGGATTTACCAAGATTATTCATCCTCTCTACAGGAGAAAAGGAAATTGTTCACCCCATTATGCAGCCGTTTGCACAACATGAAGATCAAATTTATGCTAGTTTACCCGGCGGTACTCAACATCAACCAGAATGGAAGCTGGCGCTCATTTTCGTCGAAATCAGCAGCCAAGGACTATGTGAATGGCCTGGAGTTGAGTGCAAGTCCCAATAGCTCTGGTTGAACAATGCAACAGGGCTGGAAATGCTGTAGCGATGTTGTGCCGGTAATTACTGGTTCTGAATAATAGTTTGAGGATGTAATTGATATGTTATAGAATGTGATATGTTGTCAATACGGGGCCTGGGTGGTCTTACATTAAGGTGACTCTAGTAATGTTTGCTACAGGGAGGTTGGGGAGTGGGGGGGATTTGAAGAGGGGGGAGGAAGGATGGATGGGAGGTTTGGAGGTGGGGAGGGGGAAATATTAGACGTGCGACAGTGGTGAAGGGAGCCTAGGTGTGGGAAGATGGTCTCCTGCTCGGTGGGACAGACAGGTATCCCTGGGGGATGGGCTGGGCCCTCGGGGGTTACACATATTACTTACCTTGTTGGGATATCTAAGGGACCAGGAGCATAGATGACCGGTCGGCCACCCTTAAAAATAATATCTTGGAATGTCTCAGGAATAACATCCCCAGTGAAGCGTTACAAAATCTTGACTCAGCTTAAGCGACAAGGGGCGTCTATTGCTTGTGTGCAAGAAACCAAATTATCTGACTCTGAACATAAAAAACTTCATCAACAATGGATGGGCGAGTGCTACTCCTCCTCCTCTGGGAATAGGAAAAGTAGGGTGGCGATTTTATTAAAGAAGGGACTGCTATGTCAATCTAAACTGACATACAAAGATGCAGAGGGCCGGATTGTACTACTTTACATTAATTACCAGGGGCAACAGTTTTATTTGTGCACAGACTATGGCCCAAATTCCTCTAGTCCACAGTTTTTTCAATCTCTTGTGGCTTTGGGGGTTACAGTATACAGACACGCCCTGGATTTGGGCAGGAGACTTTAATCAAGTCTTAGACACTTCATTAGACAAATTGTCCCTCACTTCTGTACCAGGGGTGGGGAAGGGGAAGGGGTTGCCGGCGTTATGCAAACAACTTAGCTTAATAGACCCTTGGCGAACCCTCCACCCCTCTGTTAAGGAGTATACACACCAATCTAAGGTTCACAACTGCTGGTCAAGAATAGATTATATCCTGATCAGCCAATCATGGTTCTTTAAAATTACTGCAGCTGTTATTGGACCGATGGAGGTTTCGGACCATATCATGATCTGGATAGAATTGGCCCTGGGGACGGGACAAGCCCCATGGGGAGAGGGATAGAGGTTCCCTTCCTTTCTGTACCACGACAAACTCCTGCGGGAACACCTAGAACAGAAATTGCAACAGTATGTAGATACTAATTTAGAGTCTTGTGAATCGCCAGTACTTTTCTGGGAGGCTTCCAAGGTGGTTTTGAGGGGGGGAAGTGATAGCCTATATGTGCGCGAAGCGCATAGCGTCTGGTATTTTAAAGTTGGAGGATGCGTACAAAGTAGCAAAGAGGAAATATCTTGCTAGGCCCACTGCACCCAATAAAGAATTAATGGGTTCGTCCCTGGTGGCCCTTAACTCTTTAATCCATGAGCAAGCACCTAATGGTGAGGCGCCTGAATTTTCAGCGCTTTGGGAATAAACCAGGCAAGCTCCTAGCAAGGATCGCCCGGGCATATTCTCCACGTCAATTTATAACCTTGGTAGAGAGCAAAGAGGGAACTCGCTCTACACAACTTAATGACATAGTAGATGTATTCTACTCTCACTTCATGGAAACATACTCCTCTAGGAGTAGGGACCAGGGCCCTGCGACGTGGGATTACCTAGAGGATGCAGGTATGCCAAGTCTTACAGAGGAGGCGAGACAAGCTTTTTCAGCACCCATTAGAGCACAAGAGGTGCAAAAAGTGCTGAGGGCCTTGCCATTGGGCTCGGTACCAGGCGCTGATGGCTTTGCAAGCGAATACTATAAAATCCTGACCCCGCAGATATGTGGCCCATTAATAGCATATTTTGACGCAATTGTGGAGAGGGGTTTCTTTTCTAGGGGGGAAAATGAGGCTCTCATCACACTTTTATTCCCAAACCAAGAAAACCAAAAGAGCAAGTGGAATCCTATCAGCCAATATCCCTGATTAATGTTGATATCAAAATATTGTCTCGGGTGTTGGCGGATAGGTTAATGGCTTACATCCCAGGCCTGATAGGTGAACATCAAGTGGGGTTTGTCAAAGGGAGGCATTCTACCAAACATGTACGGAAAGTGTTGTTGGCTGTGGCGCATGGGCAGGCCACGGGGGATCAGGTACTTCTGGTTAGCCTAGATGCAGCAAGGTCAACTGGGATTACCTGTTCCAGGTCCTGGAGTACATTGGAATGGGGGCCTAGTATATGGCTGCAATAAAATCCCTCTACACAGCCATGTCTGCCCGAGTATTGGTAAATGGCATTCGATCCCCTGCTTTTCGGGTGAAATGGGGAACACGCCAGGGATGCCCTCTATCTCCCCTTTTGTTTCTATTATATTTGGAACCCCTCCTCCGTACAATATTGCTAGACCCAGATATTCAGGGAGTGGAAATGAAGGGGAGTCAGATAAAGGTACCGGATTTTGCAGATGATACGTTCCTTACTCTCACTAAACCACATCAATCTGTATCTCACCTTCTTGCAACCATAGATGAGTTCAGTTTCTTCTCCAGGTTGGAATTAAGCTTGCAAAAATCGATGGCTTTACCAGTGCAACACATAACCCAGTCAGAGTGGGAGGGCCCCTTCCCCTTTCAATGGGCAAGGGATAATCCAATACCTGGGGGTCTATATTTCGGCGGACCTAGCTGGTCTTTACTCGGAGAATGTTCGCCCCCTACAAAGAAAAACGCAAGAGCTTTTACAGGGATGGCAAGGGCTTCCCATTTCATTGTTGGGACGAATCACTCTATTCAATATGATCCTCTTCCCTAAATGGACATATGTGCTGCAAATGTTACCGATTATTTTGAACAGAAGGGAGGAGCTGCGATTGCAAAGATCCCTTAGTTGTTTTTTATGGCAGGGTAAGAAAGCGCGAATAGAGCTCACAAAAATAATGAGGCCCCAGACCAGCATGAAGAATAGTATCTTTGGTCATGTTGTGCAGGTCAGTCTGTCTCTGTGATGTAGCAATTCTTGCTTTTAATACAGACTGCTCCCAAATATGGGACAGTGAGGAGAGATGAATAATGAGCAGCCCTAACCTTCAGAGTCACACACTTGTGTGCCTGACTCAGTTCTGCTTGTTGACTGCAAAAACATTGTTGCTTACCTATCATAGGTGTTTTCCAAAGAAAGGAAGGTTGATGGGCTCACAATTTCTCCCATCTCGCTGAAATTTATTTATTTATTTATCAATGACATTTATACCCCACATTTTCCTGTACAATTTCAAGTTCAGTGTGACTACCAAGCTAAAAAGAAGTCATTACAAAATATGACAAAGTGTTTGCTTAGTTTTGGAAGTAACTGAGCACAGTGGCGTACCTAGGGTAGTTGACACCCGGGGCCGGTCATTTTTGAACACCCCCCCCCCCCCCCCAAATCCAGTACTAGGCATGCCGAGAATACAAAACACTCAGGACCTATAGAGCAATTCTACCATACCATAAGCAGTCATTTCTACGAGTCACACAAGGAAAAGGAAAGCATCTTAAACACTACAGTGAGCACTAGAACATCAATTCACCTATTGTAAAACGAAACCAGACAGAATAGTACAGATCGTCGATCCTGCACAGTCAATGCCAACCGAAAGCCATGTCTTTTTCACAAACACAGATACACCCTAATCCACTATAGAATAAGTAATCATAAACTTTCTATTTAGACAAAAATTAAACTGAACCCCCAATGCCAGACTCTGCATACAATGCAACACCACAAAAACAGAAACTGTCCCCTAGTACTGTGCAAAATATAAAGACAGCAGATGTCAATTTGAAAAAAAAATCTAGCAAGTACCAATCACCACTTTACAAATTAACAAATAGAAATAAAACAAATATAGAAAGTAAAATAATACCATTTTATTGGACTAATACATTTAGCTTTCAGAGGCCAAAACCTCCGTCCTCGGGTCAGTACAGTATAGTGCTGTTACAGTATCCTATTCTGACCTGAGGAAGGGGGTTTTGTTCTCCGAAAGTTAGTCAAAATGTATTAAAATTAGTCCAATAAAAAGATTACCTTATTTACATGTTCTATTATAAACATTTAACACATCTACAATACTTTATCCTAAAGCAAAAAAAATAAAAAAATATATATTTTATTTACAGTTTGTTGTCTCTGGTTTCTGCTTTCCTCATCTTCTTTTCACCGTTGGAAGCAAAAATACATAGTAAAAATTTTTTTAGATACATTAAAAGCAGGAAACCGGCCAAAGAGTCGGTTGGGCCGCTGGACGAAAATGGTGTTAAAGGGGCGATCAAGGAGGACAAAGCTGTAGCGGAGAAATTAAATGAATTCTTTGCGTCGGTCTTCACCGAGGAGGATTTGGGGGGGACACCGGTGCCGGAAAGAATATTTGAAGCGGGGGAGTCGGAGAAACTAAACAAATTCTCTGTAACCTTGGAGGATGTAATGGGTCAGTTCAGCAAGCTGAAGAGTAGTAAATCACCGGGACCTGATGGTATTCATCCCAGAGTATTAATAGAACTAAAAAATGAACTTGCGGAGCTACTGTTAGAAATATGCAATCTGTCCCTAAAATCGAGTGTAGTACCGGAAGACTGGAGGGTAGCCAATGTTACTCCGATTTTTAAGAAGGGTTCCAGAGGAGATCCGGGAAATTATAGACCGGTGAGTCTGACGTCGGTGCCGGGCAAGATGGTGGAGGCTATTATTAAGAATAAAATTGCAGAGCATATACAAAAACATGGACTGATGAGACAAAGTCAGCACGGATTTAGTGAAGGGAAGTCTTGCCTCACCAATCTAATGCATTTTTTTTGAGGGGGTAAGCAAACATGTGGACAATGGGGAGCCGGTTGATATTGTATATCTGGATTTTCAGAAGGCGTTTGACAAAGTGCCGCACGAAAGACTCCTGAAGAAATTGCAGAGTCATGGAATCGGAGGTAGGGTATTATTATGGATTAAGAACTGGTTGAAAGATAGGAAGCAGAGAGTAGGATTGCGTGGCCAGTATTCTCAGTGGAGGAGGGTAGTTAGTGGGGTCCCGCAGGGGTCTGTGCTGGGTCCGTTGCTTTTTAATGTATTTATAAATGACCTAGAGATGGGAATAACTAGTGAGGTAATTAAATTCGCCGATGACACAAAATTATTCAGGGTCGTCAAGTCGCAGGAGGAATGTGAACGATTACAGGAGGACCTTGCGAGACTGGGAGAATGGGCGTGCAAGTGGCAGATGAAGTTCAATGTTGACAAGTGCAAAGTGATGCATGTGGGTAAGAGGAACCCGAATTATAGCTACGTCTTGCAAGGTTCCGCGTTAGGAGTTACGGATCAAGAAAGGGATCTGGGTGTCGCCGTCGATGATACGCTGAAACCTTCTGCTCAGTGTGCTGCTGCGGCTAGGAAAGCGAATAGAATGTTGGGTGTTATTAGGAAGGGTATGGAGTCCAGGTGTGCGGATGTTATAATGCCGTTGTATCGCTCCATGGTGCGACCGCACCTGGAGTATTGTGTTCAGTACTGGTCTCCGTATCTCATAAAAGATATAGTAGAATTGGAAAAGGTACAGCGAAGGGCGACGAAAATGATAGTGGGGATGGGACGACTTTCCTATGAAGAGAGGCTGAGAAGGCTAGGGCTTTTCAGCTTGGAGAAGAGACGGCTGAGGGGAGATATGATAGAAGTGTATAAAATAATGAGTGGAATGGATCGGGTGGATGTGAAGCGACTGTTCACGCTATCCAAAAATACTAGGACTAGAGGGCATGAGTTGAAGCTACAGTGTGGTAAATTTAAAACGAATCGGAGAAAATTTTTCTTCACCCAACGTGTAATTAGACTCTGGAATTCGTTGCCGGAGAACGTGGTACGGGCGGTTAGCTTGACGGAGTTTAAAAAGGGGTTAGATAGATTCCTAAAGGACAAGTCCATAGACCGCTATTAAATGGACTTGGAAAAATTCCGCATTTTTAGGTATAACTTGTCTGGAATGTTTTTACGTTTGGAGAGCGTGCCAGGTGCCCTTGACCTGGATTGGCCACTGTCGGTGACAGGATGCTGGGCTAGATGGACCTTTGGTCTTTCCCAGTATGGCACTACTTATGTACTTATGTACTTCCATCCAGCATCTGTCTTCACTCTCTCTCTGCCATCCAGTGTCTGCCCTCTCTGCCGTCCCTTCCATCCACTGCCTGCCCTTTCTCTCTGCCCCTTCAATCCACCATTTGCCCTCCCTCTCCCATCCATCCAGGGTCTGCCCTCCCTCTCGCGTCCCCCTTCCATCTAGGATCTGTCCCCTCTCTCTCTCTCTCTCTGCCCCTTTTTCAGCCCCCAGTTCCAGCCCCCTTCTCCCCTCTGAACACCCCCACCCCAGTCCCCTTCTCCCCTCCCCTTCTCCTGTCTGAGACCCCCACCACAGCCCCCTTCTCCCCTCCCCTGTCTGAGACCCCCACCCCAGTCCCCTTCTCTCCTCTGAACAGCCCCATCCCAGTCCCCTTCTCCCCTCCCCTTCCCTTCTCCCCTCTGAGATCCCCACCCCAGTCCCCTTCTCCCCTCTGAGATCCCGTCTGAGATCCCCACCCCAGTCCCCTTCTCCCCTCCCCTTCCCTCTCCCCTCTGGATCCCCACCCCAGTCCCTTTCTCCCCTCCCCTGTCTGAGATCCCCACCCAGTCCCCTTCTCCCCTCCCCTTTTCCCCTCTGAACACCCCCACCCAGTCCCCTTCTCCCCTCCCATTTCCCCTCTGAACACCCCCACCCCAGTCCCCTTCTCCCCTCTGAGATCCCCACCCCAGTCCCCTTCTCCCCTCCGCTGTCTGAGATCCCCACCCCAGTCCCCTTCTCCCCTCTGAACACCCCCACCCCAGTCCCCTTCTCCCCTCCCCTTCCCCCGTCTGAGACCCCCACCCCAGTCCCCTTCTCCCCTCCCCTTTCCCCTCTGAACACCCCCACCCCAGTTCCCTTCTCCCCTCTGAGATCCCCACCCCAGTCCCTTTCTCCCCTCCCGTCTCAGATCCCCACCCCAGTCCCCTTCTCCCCTCCCCTTTTCCCCTCTGAACACCCCACCCCAGTCCCCTTCTCCCCTCTGAGATCCCCACCCCAGTCCCCTTCTCCCCTCTGAACACCCCCACCCCAGTCCCCTTCTCCCCTCCCCTTTTCCCCTCTGAACACCCCCACCCCAGTCCCCTTCTCCCCTCTGAGATCCCCACCCCAGTCCCCTTCTCCCCTCCGCTGTCTGAGATCCCACCCCCAGTCCCCTTCTCCCCTCTGAACACCCCCACCCCAGTCCCCTTCTCCCCCTCCCCTTTCCCCCGGTCTGAGACCCCCACCCCAGACCCCTTCTCCCCCCACCCCAGTCCCCCTTCTCCCCTCCCCTTTTCCCCTCTGAACACCCCCACCCCAGTTTCCCTTCTCCCCTCCCCTGTCTGAGACCCCCCACCCCAGTCCCCTTCTCCCCTCTGAACACCCCACCGAGTCCCTTTCGCCCCTCTCTTTCCCCACCTCAGTCCCGTTAAAACCGGCGAAGCAGCGTCGCAGGCAGCGCCTCGTGCCCTGCTTGTAAAAAAAAAAAATCAAATCTCTTTCCTTCTCCTCGTCTTGACGTCTTGACGTCGACTCGGGCCTTCCAATTGGAAGGCCCGAGTCGACGTCAAGACGAGGAGGAGAGGAGATTTGATTTTTTTTTTTTACAAGCAGGGCACGAGGCGCTGCCTGCTACGCTGCTTCGCCGCTTTTTTAAATGTGCGGCGCCGCGGGAACGGCCACAGGAGGCGGCGGGAGCGGAGCACCCCCCACCCACTGGCACCCAGGGCGGACCGCCCCCACCGCCCCCCCCTTGGTACGCCACTGACTGAGCAGGAGAGAAGACCACTATGTGTGGAAAGGGTCTTGCATACTCAGAACATCACACTGAATTCTGAAGTATGCAAGAGTTGTTCATCCCATCACATCTGATGACATCAACAAATGTGTGCCTGATCAATCCTGTTATTTATGGAAAATATCTGGTTGTACAGCAATACTTTATTCTAGGAGCCTATTTTATAAAGGCACTTGCTTTTCAAATGAGCATGTTTTGGGGAATTTGTATAAGTGCTGCATTATGCTATTACTTTTTGATGTCTACATCTCTTCTGATAAACTAGGAGCATACTCATTTACTAGATTTGTCACTCTCCATTAAGCTACATCCTACCTCATTCTTCATTAGAATACAGTGCATGTATGATTTCTTTCAAATACTTTAGTTAATCTTACTTTTAGATTTGAGAAAGATGGAAATAATAATAATAGTTTTCCTTGTTGTGACAGACACAAAATGATTTCATGGTGATCTGCAATGTGGCAAAAATCTTAGAACTAGTTGTACCATTGATGGAACACCCAAGTGAGACCTTTCTTGCCACTATTGAGGAAGACCTCATGAAACTGATCATCAAACATGGAATGACGGTATGATTTATTGATATCCTGTTTTGCTTCTCTGCAGGCATTGTGCAATCTGTCTTACTCTTATTTTTTTCTTGGCCTCATTTTTGCAATGTTCCTGTTATAGGTTCTGGACTGTAAACTGAGCATGTTTAGTTCTTGGTCTTTCGGCTATATATTAAGAACCAGTACTGAAAGATAGTGTTTCTCATCCCTCTCCTGGAGACACACCTAGCCAATTTTCAGGATTAGCACAATGAATATGCATGAGATAGCATACAATGGGTCTCAAATATATGAAAATCTGTCTCATATAATTTGTGCTAATCCTGAAAATCTGACTGGCTAGATAATGCTTCCAGGAGAGGGTTGTGAAGCAGTGCAGTTAGGGATACTTAATGGCCTGTGCAAATCACACTGGTGATATGATTGCTTATGACAATGGCTGAAGCAAGAGAATTAAATCACCAGTTTAAAAAGTAATTACTGTTCTGTGGAGGTTATTTTATAACCTACTGCCTAGTTTTAGGCACTAAGAACATGCATAAATGCTGATAATTTGGTAATTTATACATGTGTGGGGTCACTTATAAAATAGTGACTAGCATGAAAATATGTATTTAAGTGTTATTGTTTAATTCAGATTATGCAGCTATTTTCCAGAGCTAGCTGTATAAACATTTTGAAAATCTACCTTGCACGGGTTTCATTAAAGAACGTTTTCAATTTAAACAAATGGTCTTTTAGGAGTCACTCCAAAGAAGACAACAAACCACTGACGCTTGCTAGCCTAGGTCCTCATCTTGTCACTGATTAAGGGTCATCTAGGTGTTCACAATTATTGCCTTATTGTTAGAGTAGCTCAAATATTCCTGACCCTTTAACCCACAATCTAGCTCTTACTAATTAGATTGCTGCTTAAGTTGAAGCCTACTGTACTGATTTCAGACTGGAGACACACTTATCTGAGACAAACCTCTAACTTCACCTGAAAAGCAAATGCCTACAGGGCCATTTCCATTCCGATCCTTAAGTCAGTAAATTGTCTTGTTTACAATTGCATAAGCAAGAGCTGACAATATCTCATTATCTACTCTCCCTGCTGCAGGGAAATTGGTTTGATTTATTCACAGTCTGCTTGCAAATCTCTACACCCTTAGTATTAAGCTAAATAAGAAAAATATGTGTGCACATCCTGGATGTATGCAAAAGGAGTAATTAGTATAAGCTTGAAACTTGTGAGCAGTTGCACTTATCCTTGATATGAATGTTCGTGTAATTAAAAAAAATAAAATAGAATAAAATCAGCTTGTCATTTAATTTTGTTTCTCAATGAACCCCCCAAATGCAAGGAAATTTGGGGGGGATATCTTTAGAACACACATTCGTTAATGCGCATTAGTGTAGCAGAATACAACAGTGTACATTCCATCTTCAAACTGGAGATTCCAGAGTCCCTGCTCTACTCTGACCCTTTTGAAGTAATGGAAGATGGACCTGCCTTCCAGGCACTGGTAAGGGAGTGTCTCCTTTATTGATTTTTGAGATATGGATACAATTTATTTATTTATTGCATTTATACCCCGCTCGTTCCCATTCAAAAGCAGGGTCAGTGCGGCTTGCATAGTGCGTAATACAAAGTAAAATACATGGTGCGTAATACAATGTGCGTATTACATAGTGCGTAATACAAAGTATGTTAGAGAGAACACATTTGCAGAATAGAGATGTATGATGTGTTAGCTTAGAATAGTTTGAGAATAGGTTGTTGGGATAGGTGGAGGTAGAAGTGGGGGGAGGGGTAGGGTTGGGGGTAGGTAGGGGGAGGGGTGGGCTCATAGATTAAGTCGGGTCATTTGGGTAGACGTTTGAAGAGGCAAGTTTTTAGTAGTTTCCAGAAGGGTAGATGTTCACTGATTATTCGAATGGGTCTGGGTAGAGCATTCCAGAGTTGGCTGCCTATTACGGAGAAGTTGGATGCGTAGTAGGTTTTGTACTTGAGACCTTTGCAGTTGGGAAGGTGTAGGTTGAGATATGTTCGAGATGATTTTGATCCGTTTCTAGCAGGTAGGTCAATCAGGTTGGTCATGTAGCTTGGAGATTCGCCGTAGATAATCTTGTGAATCAGTGTTAGTACTTTGAAGTGCATTCGTTCTTTAATAGGAAGCCAGTGGAATTTTTCACGGAGAGGTGTTGCACTTTCAAATCGTGGTTTTCCAAAGATGAATCTGGCTGCCGTGTTTTGGGCAGTCTGGAGTTTTTTCATAATTTGGGTCTTACAGCCAATGAAAATGCTATTGCAGTAGTCAGCGTGGGTAAGGTCTGTCTCCAGGGGCCTGGTGTATTCTATATGAGTCCAGTGGATATACAGAGGGGTAAAGTTTGGTCAGAGTCTGCACTTAACACATGTAGATTATAAAATACTTTAACTAATCGCATATGTGCAGAAAAAGCATTTTCACCAGCCAAGTAGGCATGTACTTGACTATAAAAAAGGCACTTGAAAATGTGTTGAACTAGGCACAGCTTTTTAAAATCACTCTCTGTATACGGTGGCATTCTACTAGTGTAAATCTCAAATGACCATCTAATATAATAATTTGCTCCTTCAATGTTCAAATGTGTCTCACTGGGATCGTAACCTCTCCTGATGTCACTGGCACACACTAGAACCCTGCTTGTCTGACGTCAGGAGATAGTACTACTCCTAGCAGGGAGCTAGCAGGGAGGCGGGAAGCGCGCGACGACGAGAGGGCAGAGACGTTGCACTCGAGGAGCCGCTCCTTCAAAGTTCTGTGGCTGCCTGGGTTTGTAACAGGCCCCACCCTCGCGTCAAAACGTCATGATGTCAGAGGGCAGGGCCTGTAACGAACCCCCTCTCTCTCTCTCTCTAAGCCAAACGAAACCACATTCCCACGAGGTCACTGCCACCGCAACCCCCCCTCATAGTCGCAGCCCCCCACAAACCCCCCCCCCCCCCCTCTCAGTCGCAGGCGCTCCAGAACAAACAAAGATGATTCGTAAGTCAGTCCTGAGCAGCGCCAGCCACCCCATCAGCACATGGGGTCGACGGCGCTGGGGAGCACACGAGCTGGCTGGCAGGCAGAGCTTGCATACGTCACGTTGGTGAGTAGGGAAAGAGCGTGGGCTCCCGTTAGCATGACGTACGCGGAGTTGAGCTGGGAGATGCAGGGAGAGCAGCGGGGAGAGTGCTGCGAAGTTAAAGCGCAAAACTCTCTCACACAAACTCTCTCTCTGACACACACACACACACACACACACTCTCTCTCTCTCTCTCAGCCAACCCCCCTCCTCCCTACACACACGCTCTCTCAGCCAACCCCCCACCCACACACACAGCATATTAGCAGCAAAGCTGAGACATCGGAGCATCGCTCAGCCCCATACAGAGGAAACCCACAAACCTCTCTCATTCACACACACTCTCTCTCTCTCTGAACCAAACACCCCCCCCCCCCCCCCCCCACACACACACAGCATATTAGCAGCAAAGCAGAGGCGTCAGAACATTGCTTAGCCCCATACAGAGGACACCCACAAACCACTCTCTTTCACACACACACACACTCTCTCTCTCTCTCACACACAATCTCTCTCAGCCAAAGTCCCCCCCCCCCCCCAAAAGCATATAAGCAGCAAAGCAGATGCGTTGGAGCATCACTCAGCACCATACAGAGCACACACACTCTCTCTCTGTCTCTCTCTTTCACACACACACTCTCTCTTTGTCTCTCACACATACACACTCTCTCTGTCTCTCTCACACACACACTCTCTCTCTCTCTCTCTCTCTCAACCCTCCCCACACACACAGCATATTAGCAGCAAAGCAGAGGCGTCGGAGCATCGCTCAAACCCATACAGAGGACAATCGCAAACCTCTCTTACACACACACACACACACTCTGTCTCTGTCTGACACACACACACACTCTCAGCCAACTCCCCCCCCCCAAACAGCATATTAGCAGCAAAGCTGAGGCATCGGAGCATCGCTCAGCCCCATACAGAGGAAACTGCAAACCTCTCTCTCTCTCTCTCTCACACACTCTGTCTCTATTAGCCAACACCCCACCCCCCAACAGCATATTAGCAGCAAAGCAGAGACATCGGAACATCACTCAGCCCCATACAGAGGACACCCGCAAACCTCTCTCTTTCACACACACACACACACACACTCTCTATCTCTATCTCACACACACACTGTCTCTATTAGCCACCCCCCCCCCCCCCCAACAGCATATTAGCAGCAAAGCAGAGGCGTCGGAACATCGCTCAGCCCCATACAGAGGACACCCGCAAACCTCTCTCTTTCACACACACACACTCTTTCTGTCTCTGTCTTTCACACACACACACTCTTTCTGTCTCTCTCTTTCACACACACACACACACTCTCTCTCTCTCTTTCTTTCAGGCCCCCCCCCCCCCCCCCCCCAGTATATTAGCAGCAAAGCAGAGGTGTCGGAGCATCGCTCAGCCCCATACAGAGCACATCCGCATCTCATACCCCTGGACCATATTTCTCATTATACACCCTTCCCAATTATTCCTTAACATCACAGCACATTTCTCCTAACAGTTCCCTTAAAAATATACTCGCCATTAGATGATAACCTTGCTAGCGCCCATTTCATTTGTTTGAGAACCGTGCCTTTTTTACTAGTTATAAGAGAAATGAGCATCGACATTGTGAAAGTGGCTGTGGAGGAGGTTTTAGAAACCTAAAATAAGAAAATATTGTCTTGTTCTACATGCTAATGGAATAATTTAGGACATTATTTTACTCACAGTTTATGCTACCACTGTTAAAGCACATTCTCCTCATGCTGTAACAGATCATCTATATTTAAGCACAATTTGCATGTATATGTTTAGAATACTATAATTCATGTGGGCAGGGGCGTAGCCACGGGAGGGCCTGGGCCCACACAATTTGGGCTCAGGCCCACCCAGCAACGGAGCACCCAATGGGCCTTCTTTCCCCTCCCTCCATCGGGCAGTACGCACCAGCCTAACTGTACAACAAAGCTGCACGGCACCGGGTCCGTCAGCATGCTGCCGCTAGCTCCTACCTTGTCATCTTTCGGCAGAGGTGTTAGTTCTGCTGCTAAATCTGCAGCAGATCCACGCGGTGCCAGGGCTGTCTCTCTGTACGCTGCTGCGACTGCTTCCTCAGTGCTAGCCCCGCCTCTTCAGAAAGAGTATCGGAGGTGAGGCGGGGCTAGCGCAGAGGAAGCAGTTGCAGCAGCATACAGAGAGACAGCCCTGGCACCGCATGGATCCACTGCAGATTTAGCAGCAGAACTAACACCTCTGCCGAAAGATGACAAGGTAGGAGCTAGCGGCAGCATGCTGATGGACCCGGTGCCGTGCAGCTTTGTTGTACAGTTAGGCTGGCGCTGCCCGACGGAGGGAGGGGAAACCCATTGGGTGCCAGTAGGTGGTGCCGGAGAAACCTGCAGCGGTGGCTTGGGGGGGGGGGGTTTCGGGGCAGTGGGTAGCCAGACAGCCAATTTTGGGGAGAGGGGGGAGAGAGAAAATTTTGTGCCCACCCTCTTTGTGCTCAGGCCCACCCAAAATTGGCTGTCTGGCTACGCCACTGCATGTGGGTAGTTTGTACACTTATATGTGTAAATGGCAGTTATGTGCCTAACTGCTATTCAAGTTTCAAGCTTCTTTATTACTTCATATACCGCCCATCAAATCTATCTGAGCAGTTTACACCAAATAATATACAGATAATCTATAATTATATGCGAAAATGGCTTGGCACATAAATGTAAAGGGGACGTTCACAGAGGAGTATGGGCATGTCAGAGGTGTGGCCAGCTTTTACACGGGCTGCATACAGAATAAGAGGTGCCTATTTATACCAGCCATAGAACTGGCTTAAATGTGCACACTTAGATTTAAGCACATCAGTGCCATTTTATGCTGGTATTCTGTAAGAACACTTACAGAATAGGTTTACCACACCTGAAATTATGGTGCATAGGTTTTGGCATCCTGTTATAGAATTGCCTCCACAGAACCCATTTCATAAAATGGACCCTACCATAAATTATGTGCATTAATGACCTTAACACACACTTAGTAAATGGCCCTCGTTATGAGTAATTTAGCTTTAGGTTAAAATAAGTATTTAATTTTAGCAAGTGTAGTGGTTCTTAATTTTGCAAATATGAGGCTTTTTTATATACTAACCTATATAGAGTGTCCTTGTGAATTTTTAATTCTTTATTTTCAGAATGATTGATTTTAACTTTTACATTGTATAAATAATAATAATGAATTTGTTACCTTGTTTACAGGTAGTACAGCATTGTGTCAGCTGTCTTGGGGCTGTTGTAAACAAGGTTACCCAAAATTATAAATTTGTCTGGGCATGTTTTAATAGATATTATGGTAAGTGAAATGTCACATATGTTCACTGACATTAATAAATTATTTTGTGTGTATGTTTGTATGTATGCACATGCATACACATACATACACATTATATATAATTCATACAGAAACACTAAGTTCAGTTAATCCTTTTGTCACATTTTAGGTGCTCTTACAAAGTTAAAAAGTCAACACCAAGAAGACCCAAATAGTACTGTACTTACTGCCAATAAACCAGCACTCCTCCGATCTCTTTTTACTGTTGGAGCACTTTGTCGTCATTTTGATTTTGATCAAGAAGATTTTAAAGGCAATAGTAAGGTAAAGAAACTGTTCTGATTTTATTTATATTTATATTGAAAGAGGTTCCTCATTCAGAAAAAATAATATAGATGCTTCTTGCCTTCAAAAGGAAACCATCATTTGCTACAATGGAGAAATTTTGGAAATATGAATTCTTTAGTTATGGTATGCATCTTTTCACAGTTTAAGGGGGGAGGGGTTTCAGTTTAAATTTGCAGTGGTTAGACCTTTATAGCCTCATTTTAGACAGTACATAGATATGGGAATTAAGATGTCCACATCAGGACATCTCAAGTTTCACTAGTATCTTAGAACAGAATCTACTGACAGATAGAGGCTGTTTTAAAATACAGGAGAAATGGACATTTATGCACAGGCTGTGGGTGGCATAAACATCCAATTAAGAAAAAAAAATACATTGAGAATGTCCATGATTTGAAAACCAGCACATAAATGTGTGTTTGCGCTGGCACATAGCGTTTATGTTGTAGATAAGCAACATAAAAGTGCCATTTTAGATATATCTGTGTATTTTCCTTGCACTGTCACAGAGACCCGATATCCCATGCCAGTTTGGCTTTTGGAAGGGACAAAAAGCCATAGGGGCGAGGGGGGATTAGGAGGACAACCTCTCCTAATCCCTTCAATAGAGTGCTGCTCGATAGGAGCGGTTTGCCAAAACCTAAATGTGCCTTTTAGCAGGTGTAACTCCTGACAAGTGATATTTAGTCTTTTTCTGAAATGGGTAATAAATGTCTGTTAACTTGCTATGCTCTTGTCCCTTGCTAAAACATGTCCAGACCATGTGCCTTTGCTGTTTACAGGCACTTGGGTTCGAGACATGCATTTCCTAGCTTTGTAAAATGGCGACTTAACATTTATGCAAGATACACCATAAAGTGCTGGTTTATGCACATCTGAAACACGAATAGCCCTTCTAAAATTACCTCCCTATACTATGTATTCTTGTTGGCTACCCATGAATGGATGTCAAATCAGGGCGTTATTCTCACTTTCAGGTCATTCACTGTTAAGTTCCTGCATGTCGTTTATGCTCTACTGCACATGCTCCAAACTCAAGTGTTCTCCCCGAGACCTTTTGAATGGGCACAGCACATGCTGATTTTATTGACCACCCGGTTAACTTAACAGAATATGTCTGTGAGTTTGTCAGGTTGTTGGAGCAGTATAAGTGGGGGTTCCACAAGATTCCCCTATATCCCCTATATTGTTTAACTTTATATACATTCATTAGGGTTTGCTCTGGAGAAATTAAGGGTGGTATATTTTAGTTGAGCTGACAATAAAACTGTCCTTCTCCCAGTGCAGACTGAAGTTTCAGCTGAGTTGCCTGTGTTACACATGATTTTCAGTACTGTAGAACCTTGGGTGGCTGTTCATAGGTTAAAACTGAAAACAGCAAAAACAAAGTATTTGCTAATTATAGGCTCTAGGGAGTCTATAGAACCATATATGTAATTCATCAACAGGTTTATTTTCCTCTGAGGATTTTGGGAGTTTTTTGGACTCAACAGGCTCAATGGAGCTTCAGGTAAAGAAAGCTTTTTTTCCTTATGCATAAATTATGCTGTATTCGAAAATATTTTAGGGAACATCAGTTTTGGTTGTTAGTTCAGGCTTTATTGCTTAGTTCTTTGGACTATTGCAATGTTGTTTATCTGAGCTGTTCCCAGTTACTATTGAGAAAGTTACAGACAATTCAGAACACAGCACTGAGACTGATCTTCTCTTTGAAACAGTCTGGTCGACTTTCAGCATGTTATGCCAAATTTCAGTGGTTAACAACAAGAAAAAGATTCTCAAATAATCAATGTTGTAAGCAATAAAGGAATTTTTAATAATAAGGAGGCAAAAGCCTCAAGAAGCTCCCAGCTATAGGCTGGAAGAACGGGACTTCTTCATCATCAGCAAAAAACCTCCTTAATCTCAATAGCTAAAGTATTAGACATGGATTTATTCAAAACACCAGCTTAAAATACTTAGCTGCTGAGTCTCCCTTTTCTTGTTCAAACTGAGCCAACCATGACCAGCAATGGCCAGCGTTTAGAGAGGCTGCTTCAGGGTTAACCGGTCAAAAATATCTACTCTGTTCATAAACGGACGGTTCATGAACGAAGTAGATATTTTTGACTGGTTGACCCGGACACAGTATTTTAAGGTGGTGTTTTGAATAAATCCATATCTAATACTTTAGCTATTGAGATTAAGGAGGTTTTTTGCTGATGATGAAGAAGTCCCGTTCTTCCAGCCTATAGCTGGGAGCTTCTTTAGGCTTTTTCCTCCTTATTGTTAAAAATTCCTTTATTGCTTACAACATCGATTATTTGAGAATCTTTTCTTTTTGTTTACTTGCTGGTATACGGGATTCTTTTCCTCAATTATATTGTAGTTTATCTCTAAATTTCAGTGGTTGCCAGTATCTGCTAGAATTTTATTTACATTTTCTTGTTTTATGTAGAAGGTCTCTTTTGACATAGCACCTTTTTATCTGATACGGTGTTTTTGTTTTGTCAAACTTAGCACGGGCACCTCGATCTGTAAATTTGTTTTCTTCCCTACCATGAACGGTAAAGTAGGAAGGAAGTGTATTGATTCATCGTTTTCTTATAAGGCAGCCAACCCCTCTCCACCTTTTACAAAGTCACGCAGCAATGCCGAAACAGCCCATTCACTTTGAATGGGCTGTGTTGGCATTACCACACCGGCAGCCACTAGTGCAGCTTTGGAAAAGGAGAGGGGAAAGTTAGGAGAGACATTTCTTCATTGACGTTATAGGTATCAGATTATGTAAATTTTAGACAGTCACGTAAAACATGCTTGTTTCAAAAATATGGTAGGAATTGATTATATTGGGTTTTTTAAAATCTGGTTGTGCTACTGATTTTTAATTGTAATTCCTGGATTGTCCAACTTCTTTATATTGAACCTGCATTGAACTGTGAGGTATTGCGGGCTACAAAAAAGTGTTATGTTACTCTGTAGTACTCTCCTGCCCTTACCTGGCTATTCCTTTGTGCCAATCAACTGGCAAAAATTTCTGGGAAGAAATATTGGCAAATGAAAGTAAATACTTAAATAAGAATGGAATAATAGTGGCAAAGGAGATTTTTTTTGTGCCATTGATTGGAAGTGGACAGCATGTTTTTAAAGTGCTTTTAGTGACACTCTGAGGCCTTTTCCTCCTTTCACCTCGAGTTTCCTTTATTTGTGCTGATCAAATTATTTTGTTTTTGGGCATTATTAATAATTGTTAAGTTCTACAGGAGTGTGTTTCAGTCCAGTTAGTATGTAACCATTATTTGAACATCCAGTGAGTGTAATAGTTTCGTTTCTGGCACTTAGAGTTCATACATAATGTAAGAAATTGAATCTCAGATTCCCCACCCCACCCCCTCTATTTAAGGGGCCCTTCTACTAAGCTGTGTTAAGCACTAACACATGCTTGATGCAGCAAAAATAGCCTAACACAGGATACACTAAAGCGTTCCATGTTAGTTTTGGCATCTGCACTCACTAAACATGTGGTAAGTATTTTTTTTGATAGGGGCATGTAAGGGGCAGAGAATGAACATGGATGCACTAATGCATCTTCATTACCACCACACTAACAGGTTAGCGTGTCTATAATGTGGGAACCCTTAACATCCCCTAAATAGGAAGCAGTAAGAGCTACCATGGTAATTTTTGTTAATGTCTGTGCACTAAGGGGCCCTTTTACTAAGGTGCACCGAAAAATGGGCTGCACTAGTGTAGGCTCATGTTTTGGGTGCAGATCCATTTTTCAGCGTGCCTGTAAAAAAGTCCTTTTTAAAATTTTTGACAAAGATGGACTTGCAGCAAAATAAAAATTGGCACACGTCCATTTTGGGTCTGAGACCTTACTGCCAGCCAGTGACTTAGCGGTAAGGTCTCATGCGGTAACCGTGCCATAATCATCTGCGCACATAGAATGACTATTACCACCCGGTTTCTGCCATGCACCAGAAAATAAAATTTATTTTGTGGTATGCGTAGCGGACGCGCGTCAAAAATGAAATTACCGCAAGGGCCACTTGGTAGCAGGGCGGTAACTCAAAATTGACGCGCTTTGGGTTTGCGTAGGTACCTGCAACGGCTTAGTAAAAGGGCCCCTAAGGCTAACATTAGCATATGACCAAAAATAAAGCAAATAGAAAAGAGACCCCTAGCTCGGCCCCTCAGTATTTTCTAAGTTTTTATGCCTGGGGTAGTGAAGGGTTAAGTGACTTACCCAAAGTTGAAAGGCGCTTCAGTGAGAGTCAAACCCAGGTTGCCAGGATCAAAGCCCCCTGCACTAACCATTAGACCACTCCACAGGTTCAAAAACTTAGATTGTGAGCCCTCTAGAGACAGAGAAAGTACCTGCGTATAATATGTACAACGTTGTGTACATCTAGTAGCGCTACAGAAATGATTAGTAGTAGTATTTTCTATCTCCAGCAAGTGGATAGATGTGACTTTCTGTTTCGTGTCCTGAGGCCTGGTCCTGGGGTCTAGCTGGTGATTGGTTCCCAGTCAGGTTTCAGTTTGCCTGGATGTGGGTGTCATACCTGGTGGTGCCAGGTCCCTGTCACTCAACTTGATCAGTTCAGGAGTGCTCTGCCTGCCCATTTTCTTCTAGGACCCTGTTTAACAGCAGAAGCATAAAAATAAATTGTATTTATTTATTTATTTATTGCATTTGTATCCCACATGTTCCCACCTTTTTGCAGGCTCAATGTGGCTTACAGTGTATCGTTATGGCTTTCGCCTTAACAGATTTGGTGCCAGTTTGTATTACATAGCAAAGAGATTGAGCATGATAAGATTAACAAATTAAATACTAGTTTGTATTACAAAGCATGCCAGGATAAGCATGATAAGATTAAGCAAACGAATATAAGTGGTAAGCAGTTCCACATGTAGGTACATATAGGTCTACAGGTGGAGGATTATTACATTTACGATTCTTGATTATTGTGGTATTCCTTTTTGAAGAGGTAGGTCTTTAGAGATTTACGAAAGTTGGTTAGTTTGTGGATAGTTTTAAGGTTAAGCGGTAGTGCATTTTTATTTTTGTTACATTTGTACCCCGCGCTTTCCCACTCATGGCAGGCTCAATGCGGCGGGCAATGGAGGGTTAAGTGACTTGCCCAGAGTCACAAGGAGCTGCCTGTGCCGGGAATCGAACTCAGTTCCCCAGGACCAAAGTCCACCACCCTAACCACTAGGCCACTCCTCCACTCATTCCATTGCTGCGTGCTCAGGTAGGAAAAACTTGACGCGTGCGTTTGTTTGTATTTTAGGCCTTTACAGCTAGGGAAGTGAAGGTTCAGGAATGTGCGGAATGATTTTTTAGCGTTCCTGAGGGGTAAATCTACTAGGTCTAGAATGTAGGCTGGGGCATCTCCGTGAATGATTTTGTGAGTGAGGGTGCATATCTTGAACGTAATAGGTTCTTTAAGTGGAAGCCAGTGTAGTTTTTCTCTTAGGGGTTTTGCACTTTCATATTTTGTTTTCCCATATATGAATCTAGCTGCAGTATTCTTGGCTGTTTGAAGTTTCTTGATGATTTGCTCTTTACACCCAGCGTATAGTGCGTTGCAGTAGTCTAGGTGGCTCAGCACTATTGATTGTACCAGGTTGCGGAAGATGGTTCTTGGGAAAAAAGGTCTTACTCTTTTAAGTTTCCACATTGAGTGAAACATCTTTTTGGCTGTGTTTTTCACATGACTTTCAAGAGTAAGGTTTCGGTCGATGGTGACTCCAAGAATTTTCAGGGAGTTTGAAATAGGAAGGGTCAGGTTTGGTGTGTTTATTGTGGTGAATTTGTTTGTATTGTGTTGTGAGGTGAGTATAAGACATTGTGTTTTTTCTGCGTTGAGTTTTAGCTGAAACGCATCCGCCCATGAGTTCATGATGTGGAAGCTTTGGTTGATGTCATTTGTAATTTCCTTTAAGTCATGTTTAAAAGGGATGTAGATCGTTACGTCATCTGCATATATGTATGGATTAAGATTTTTGTTGGATAATAACCTGGCTAAGGGTATCATCATTAAGTTGAAGAGGGTTGGCGAGAGGTGAGATCCTTGAGGGACTCCGCATTCAGGTATCCATAGGGCTGACATAGTCGAGTTTGTTGTCACTTGATATGATCTTGTGGTGAGGAATCCTTTAAACCACTTAAGAACGCTGCCTCCAACTCCATAATATTCAAGGATGTATAATAATATTTCATGATCAACCATGTCGAAGGCACTGGACATGTCAAATTGTAAAAGAAGTATGTTGTTACCTGTTGCTATAGTTTGTTTAAATTTAGTCAGGAGAGTAACTAGTACTGTTTCGGTGCTGTGGTTTGATCAGAAACCTGATTGGGAGTTGTGAAGTATTGAAAATTTATTTAAGTAGCCTTAAAAAAGGTCACCAAAAAAAAAAACGAGGGCAGTGCGGTCCACACAGTTGCCTAGGACCTTCTTTGGACAAAGTGGGGCATGGTGTGCTCTCAGCCTGATACCTGTCCTGAGGTGAGCACTGTGCTCCAGTGGGGTCGTGGAGAACGGCGGAGGTGGTCCCTCTTCACAAAAGTGGTGATAGGGAAGAAGCTGGAAACTACAGGCCGGTAAGCCTCACTTCAGTTATTGGAAAAGTAATGGAAGCGATGCTGAAGGAAAGGATAGTGAATTTCCTGGAAGCAAATAAGTTGCAAGATCTGAGACAACATGGTTTTACCAAAGGGAAATCGTGCCAAACGAATCTCATTGAATTCTTTGACTGGTTGACCGGAGAATTAAATCAAGGACGTGCTATGTACGTAATCTACTTAGATTTCAGCAAAGCTTTTGACACGATTCCCAACAGGAGGCTCTTGAATAAACTAGAAGGGCTGAAGATAGGACCTGAAGTGGTGAACTGGATTAGGAACTGGTTGACGGGCAGACGCCAGAGGGTGGTGGTAAATGGAGTTCGCTTGGAGGAGAGAAAGGTGAGTAGTGGAGTGCCTCAGGGATCAGTGCTGGGGCCGATTCTCTTCAATATATTTGTGAGTGATATTGCAGAAGGCTTACAAGGTAAAGTTTGCCTTTTTGCGAATGACACTAAGATTTGCAACAGAGTGGACACCCCGGAGGGAGTGGAAAGCATGAAAAAAGATCTGCGGAAGCTAGAAGAATGGTCTAACGTTCGGCAATTAAAATTTAATGTGAAGAAATGCAAAGTGATGCATTTAGGGAGTAGAAATCCACGGGAGACGTATGTGTTAGGCGGTGAGAGTCTGATAGGTACGGACGAGGAGAGGGATCTTGGGGTGATAGTATCTGAGGACCTGAAGGCGACGAAACAGTGTGACAAGGCGGTGGCCGTAGCTAGAAGATTGCTAGGCTGTATAGAGAGAGGTGTGACCAGCAGAAGAAAAGAGGTTTTAATACCCCTGTATAAGACGTTGGTGAGGCCCCACCTGGAATACTGTGTTCAGTTTTGGAGGCCATATCTTGTGAAGGATGTTAAAAAAATGGAAGCGGTGCAAAGAAAAGCTACGAGAATGGTATGGGATTTGCGTTACAAGACGTATGAGGAGAGACTTGTTGACCTGAACATATATATATATATGTATATATATACACACACCCTGGAGGAAAGGAGAAACATGGTGATATGATACAGAAGTTCAAATATTTGAAAGGTATTAATCTGCAAACGAACCTTTTCCGGAGAGGGGAAGGCGGTAGAACGAGAGGACATGAAATGAGATTGAAGGGGGGCAGACTCAAGAAAAATGTCAGGAAGTATTTTTTCACGGAGAGAGTGGTGGATGCTTGGAATGCCCTCCCGTGGGAGTTGGTGGAGAGGAAAACGGTAACGGAATTCAAACATGCGTGGGATAAACATAAAGGAATCCTCCTCAGAAGGAAGGGATCCCCAGAAGCTTAGCCAGCGATGGGAGGCAGGGCTGGTGTTTGGGAAGTGGGGATAGTACTGGGCAGACTTATACAGTCTGTGCTAGAGCCGGTGGCGGGGCGGGTGGTTGGGAGGGGGGGATAGTGCTGGGCAGACTTTTACGGTCTGTGCCCTGAAAAAGACAGGTACAAATCAAGGTAAGGTATACACAAAAAATGGCACATGTGAGTTATCTTGTTGGGCAGACTGGGTGGACCGTGCAAGTCTTTTTCTGCCGTCATCTACTATGTTACTATGTTACTCAAGAGTGCTCAAGGCTGATTGGCTGGGAGCTCTTCCTTACTGCCGTTCTTCCTTCCAAAGCCTCTTCGGTCCACTCTGTTGGCGTTTGTGATTAGTGGTGTGGCAGAGTATGTGCAGTGGGTGACACGTGCGCTGGTGGTGCGGGCTTGGTTGCAGTCTGTGGGCCAGGATATCGGCTCCTGGAGAAGGGGTAAAGCGCTGCTCTAAATGTGGAACCAGAAGGGCTGCTTCTGGCCACTGCCTGGATTGCAGGTTGGATTCCGCTCGATATGCTGAAGCAGAGACTTGGTGAATTATCTAGATTGTAAGCTCTTTGAGCAGAGACTGTCTTTTTGTGTGTGGTGTACAGCGCTGCGTATGCCTTGTAGCACTATAGAAATGATAAATATTAGTAGTAGTGATGAGTTGGCTGTTCCAGAGGCACTGCCGGAGGTCCCTGCATCAGTGGCCTGTTCTTCCCGGCTTCAGCTGCATGGTTCATCTTGAGAGGACGCAGAGGCAGTGGCCATTTTGGTGGAAACTTCGTCTGCCATGGAGGGTGAGACGAGGCTCTTCCTCCAGAGGCTTGTGCCAGCGTGGGGCCTCCAGGGGCAGTGCAAGCTCAGGAGATGCCTTCCCCCTTCTCTCCCCCCCCCCCCCCCCGAGTTTGTCTTGCTCCTCCATCAGGCCTACCTATTGAAGCAGGGGCCTTCATATGATCTGGTGGGACTGAACTTGTAGGTGGCCTTTTCTGGGGACTGGGAGGATTCCTGGTTTTTCAGTTCTCCGAGTTTGGAGGTAGCTTCCCAGTTTTCTGAGGACTCTTCATTGCTGTAACCCTTGAAGGAGATTGAGCTTCCCTCAAGGGAGGGGGACAACCCACAGGTCCTCCGTTTGTTTCATGGGGAGGAGTTAGGTTCCCTCACTTCAGAATCTCTGGCTTCTTTCTCGATTGATGAGCTAGTGGGCAATCATCTACGGTCATGCGCGGGCCTTCAGGCCCTTGCCAAGGCTTCCCAATATATCTGGACCTTCAGGACTTTATCTCCGCCAGATGGAGCTTTCCTGACACGAGCTCTCAGGTGGGTTATGCCATGGGCAGTTTGCACCCACTGGTGGCAGAGGAGAAGGACAAGCTCTGCCTTCCGAAGATGGATTCCTTGGTTGCAGCAGTAGCCAAAAAGACGACCCTAGCAGTGGAGGGGGGTAGTGCTCTGAAGGACCACCAGGATAGGAAGCTCAAGCAAACTTGTAGCAGGGACTTTGAGGGGGTAGCACTGGGCAACCAGTCTTCAGTGTGCATCTCCTTTGTGACGCGGGCCTGCCTGCAATGGCATCAAAGTGCTGGTGCTGAAGGGTCGGGTCACTTCACCCAGCTGGAAGCAGGGTTGGCCTATTTGGCGGATGGGGTCTACAACATGTGGACATTTGCAAAGGGCATGTCATTGACGGCTGCCCATTGTCAGCTGTGGCATTGGGTGCCAGATGCGGTTTTGAAGGCGCACCTGGTTAAGCTGTCCTTTTGGGGCAAGTAGCTGTTTGTCGAGGACCTTAGCAATTAGGTTAAGGAGCTTGGTGAGGTAAAGAAACAGGCTCAACACAACAAGTTTCAGGATAGCCAGAAGTACAGGCCTGGCAGGTCACAGTTCGGACAGAGGGCGTGCTTTTCATCTCTGCAGCATTCCTTTCGAGGCGACAAGAAATCAGGGAGGTAGGCAGGATGCTCGTCGTCCTCCTCCAGACAGGCACAATGATACCAGTTTGGCCCTCTCTCCTGTTCCTGTTGGAAGGCGCATCTGGTGTTTCATAGAGAGTGGGCCAAGATTACTTCAGATCAGTGGGTCGTTGATAATCTCCAAGACAGTTACAAGTTGGAGTTCTCCCACCTAGTCGCTCCTCTTGGGGACCTATCAAGGTGGCACAGGTTCGGAGCACCATTGACAGGTTGTTGGCTCTCAGGGCCATTGTGCCCCTTCCCCTGGCCAAGCAGGGCCTGGGGCAGTATTACATCTACTTCACGGTGCCCAAAAGAGGAAGGCTCAGTGCGTCTGATGCTGGACTTCAAAGGACTCAATTGCTGCTTAAAAGTCTCTCACTTTCGGATGGAGACTCTGCAGTCAGTCATCCCCTCCTTTTGGACAGGTGAGTTTCTTACCACTCTCAATCTCAAGGAGGCGTACTTGCATATTCTCATCTGGGCCCCACATCAGAAGTTCCTGTGATATGCAGTGTTGGGCCATCACTTTCAATTCAGGGTCATGCCGTTTGGCTTGGCCACAGCGCCCAGAACCTTCTCCAAGGTTTTGGTCATGGTGGCGGCCTTTCTGCATCAGCAGGGGGTGTGGGTGCACCTGTATTTGGACAACTGGTTGATCAGAGCGTCGTCCTACCAGGACAGTGTGGAGGAGACGAACAAGGTCATCTCCCTGTTCCATTTGTTGGGCTGGGTGATAAATTTTGACAAGAGTCGGCTGGTCCTGTCTCAGCACTTGGAGTACCTTGGGGTACTGTTCAATACGCAGCAGGAACAGGTGTTTCTGACAGCCTCCCAGCGGCAGAAGCTGAGGCGCCAGATACGGTCCCTGCTCCGGTGTGCTCGGCTGCATGCCTGGGACTACATTCAAGTACTGGGATCCATGATAGCGACTGTGGAAGTAGTGCCTTGGGCAAGGGCACAGATGCATCTGCTGCAGCATTCTTTACTTAATCGGTGGTCCACTGTGACCCAGGATTATGCTATCTGGCTGCCTTGGACAGTGACTGCCAGGAAGAGCATGACCTGGTGGTTGGTGCCACAGAATCTGACTCGCGGAGTTCTATTTCTCCCTGGAAGACACCTGGTGGCTCTGTGTGGTACACAAGGCACTGGTCCAGTTTGCACCACTTTTGGTGGGGTCACCAATGTGACTGTTCTCGGACAATGCCACGGCAGTGGGCATACATCAACAAGTGAGGGGGCACTCGCAGCTAGCCTTGGAGGCCGGCTGGCTGATGACTTGGGCGGAGAAGCATTGTGGGCTCACTGAATGTGGAAGCTGACTTCTTCAGCCAGACTTTCCTCGATCTGGTGGAGTGGTCTTGGTGTCTCTGGACTGGCCACGCAGGCCATGGTACACAGACCTCATTCACCTTCTCAATCTGTTTTGTCAGGAGCAGTGTTTCCTTCAACAGGGGTCAGTTCTAATGGAAGATCTCTCCTCCTTTGGTCTTACGGCTTGGCCATTGAAAGGGCTAGGCTGAGAGGAGGAAGGGCTACTCAGATGCTGTCATTGTGGTGTTGCTTCAGGCTTGGAAACATTCCATGTGCTCTGCGTATACTCAGGTGTGGCGCACGTTTGAGGGTTGGTGTGTGTTGCAAGGTGTGGATCCTTTCTTGGTTTCGGTTGCTCACATTTTGAGCTTCCTTCAGGCGGGAGTGCACAAGGGATTGGCTCTGGGTTCCTCTCAAGTGCAAGTGGCAGCGCTGGCCTGTTTTCAAGGTCGGTTGCAGAATTCCTCCTTGGCGCATCCAGATGTGGTGCTCTTCCTGAAGGGAGTGGGTCAGCTTTGTCCCCCTTTTCGGGTTGTCTGTCCAGATTGGAATCTTGACCTTGTTCTTCAGACTTTACAGAACCTGCCATTCGAGCCCCTCCATAAAGCTTCGTTGAAAGATCTCACTTGAAGACAGTGTTCCTAGTGACGATTGCGTTGGTGTGGCGGGTGTCAGAATTGCAGGCTCTGTCATGCCGGGACCCGTTTCTGCATTTCACAGAGGTGGGGGTGTCTTATCAGGGTGGTGCCTTTGTTCTTACCAAAAGTGGTGTCTGCTCTCCATCTTAGTCAGTGGTGCTGCCATCCTTCCGAAAGGAGGAAAAGGGTGTGCAGTTCGCAACCTTGAGGCTGTTGGACATTTGCAGGGTTCTCATGTGGTATTTGGAGGTCACAAATGACTTCAGGAGGTCAGACAGATTATTTGTTCTGTTCGATAAGCAGAAATTAGGGCTTATGGCCTCTGAGGTCTGGATAGCACATTGGCTTCAGGAAATGGTGGGAAACGGCATATTTGCTGGCAAGCAAACAGCCTCCGCCGGTATTACAGGCTCATTCAAAACGCTGGACGGCGGCCTCATGGGCTGATACTTCGTTTGTGCCGCCATCTGATGTTTGCAGGGCAACGGCGTGGGCTACATAGCACACCTTCACAATGCACTATCGGGTGGATATGGCGTGGGAGGAGGCCACCTTTGGTGCTGCAGTTCTACGGGTTGCAGGACCGGAGTCCCGCCCTCATTATGGTTTGGTTTGGGATAGCCCACTCGTCGTGGAAGCTCACTCGTCGTGGAATAGTGGAAAGATACGTAATGGAAGGAGAAATTAGGTCTTCCCTAATAATTTTCTTTCCATTAGTTCTTTACACTATTTCAGGAGCCCACCTCTCTTTCTGCAAGGCGGCTGCACTGCGCTTCTGGTATGCCATGAGAGTTGTTTGCAGAACAGCTTGGTTTGTTAGCAAAGTCCTCGTTTCTGGTCTGACTTCCAGCGGGCAGTGTTTTCAGTGGGATTTCTTTTCTTTTTTTTTTTGCGTAGTGTTTCGGCTGCCTATGAAGAATGAATATGAAGTATTTAAGTAGGCTTATTACATTGGCCCTATAAGGGTGGATCAGTGAAACAAATGCCTGCTTTAATTTGAATTGTAATTTTTGGACAGCAGAAATTGAAAAATATACATTGGTGTGAAAACATGTAGAAGGCACTGTATATCAAAACATGTCACAAAAAATGGTTAAAAAGAGATCCTAAATATAAAAGAAATAAGAGAGTGATAATTCAGCCCAGGGCAGTGGACAACATAACTTGTAACCAAGCATAGAAAAAATGGCAAAACAGGCAACTATAGCTTCTGTAGCACTAATCTGGAAATGATTCATTATGCTGATGTCAGATATCCTGTTTACAGTGCTACAGAAAGGCACATGTTAGCTTAGTTCATCCATCAATAAACTGTGCAAACAGTGTAACATCACTTCATCAGAAAACAGTTCACAACCCTGACTGAGTTGCAAAGGGTGAATGAGTTGTACTAAAAGGTTTGATGCTAGAAAACCACAAAACAGCATTGTTAGAAGTTTTAGTAGAAGAGTAAGGAACCATGCAGCAGGCTAACACAGGTTGTCTTTTGGTATTTAATAGTAAGATTCCAGATTACCTGCCATATGATACATTGTTTTTGTTTGGTCTGACCTCTTGCAAGAGAGTTTGTAAAGCTTCCATTTTGAAATGCCTGCATGGCATACACTTTTTGTGATTTCTGGCAACAAGAACTAGGCAAGAACCTCCCAATTTTTTTTGAATTAAGAAATAGAATAAGTGCTCTAGAAATTCTCTTGAACTGGCATTGGATAAGTGGCCTGAATTTATCTTTGATGAGTGACCACCTTGAAATGGGATATCGTTTCCAGTGAATTGCTGAGCACTTTGAAGACCACCCAGGCACATTGAAGATGAAACTGAAACTCTTGTCTGACCCTCCGTCATCATCCTAATTATATATTTGTCCTGACATACAAGGCACCTGTTGAGAAATTCAGAGAGCCTACAGTGTAGCACCATCCAGAAACTAATCAATAAAATAAAGAGAGAGAAAATGCATACACACATAACCACTGTAGATTTCTTTTGTTCAGTTATGAAATACATGGTTCCTGTATGGAGGAGGTCTACATAGACAAACATCCTGGCCCAGAATCATTTATTGGCTATCTTAAGACGGTCAATGTAGGCAACCTTTATGTTCAATCTGTTTATTTACATTAGAAAAAACATGAGAACATAGTAGCTCAAAATGCAGAACATCACAGTTGATCTGAAAGAGTAGTATCAATATCAGTGCAAATATATAAATGCAACTGTACAACTCTATCTATATCCCTCCCCCAAATCCTCCCTCTCTTCAGCCCCTTTCCCCCTTCCAGCTACCCGTGATCTCTTGCAAAAGCTTGGGATGCTTAGGTTAGCAATACTACAAAGTAACCAGTAACTGGACCTCCACCCTTCCTTTACAACATATCCTCATACATAGAAGAACGGTGTTTAGCTGTGCTAGACTACATACTCAAAGCTTACATTCAGTCAATACATACTTATGATGAGCAGCTTTAAATCACGTAAGAGCTTTATAACTATCATAGAACCTGCTCAGTTCATCTTCATAGAGCAGACAGAGAGCCCAACAGGTTTAAAAGGTTCAGCCAAGGACAGGAGGTCCACCAAGGTGGATGAACATCGAAATCCCACGGAAAGACAGCAGATGGTAAGAGAAGTGGGAAATGGGCCAATGACTCAAGAGACCAGGACAACAGACTCTAATTCGCAATATATTGTAGACTCAACACAGATCTATGTTTCGACCACAGGCCTGCCTCAGGAGTCTGACAAAATATTTGAAAAGACAATAAATAAATAAAACATATACAGGAGTGTATAAATGATGTATAATATACATAAAAAATATGCAAAGATGTGCAACAAAGTACAAATACACGTAAAATGGCATTCAAGTAAAAATACAAATAAGATTAATATAAATATATGTAACACAATGATATTCTAAAAGGATACAATCAAATGAATGAGAAAACAACAAAAACGTACACTAAAAGTATATGTATTAACACTGCACAAAGATGTATGTGTATAAAAATCATATACAGCTGCATGTACATATAATATATAGTGAAGCTCTAAAAGGTACAAATGTGGATAGAGATATATGGCAGGATAACACACTGATACATGGGGCTCTATGTAAAATTGAGAATATAATGGGGATGTACAGAAATGAAGATATCAATATTGATGTATGCACTCATAAAAAAATCCAAGAATGGGAACAAAATCTATATTAATAACTACATGTGCATATATTATGAAGTAAAACACCCAAGGTACAAATGTGGATAGAGACATATGGCTGGATAATACACTTGTACATGAGGCTTTATGCAGAATTAAGAACAAAACAAATGTAATCAGGATGTATAAAAATGGAGATAGCAATATAGACATATTTATATATGGACTTAAAAAAGCTTTGAAAGCTACTACTACTACTTAACATTTCTAGAGCACTACTAGGGTTACGCAGCGCTGTACAAATTACAAAGAAGGACGGTCCCTGCTCAAAGGAGCTTACAATCTAAAGGACGAAATGTCAAGTTGGGGCAGTCTAGATTTCCTGAGTAGAGGTGTAGTGGTTAGGTGCCGAAGGCGACATTGAAGAGGTGGGCTTTGAGCAATGATTTGAAGATGGGCAGGGAGGGGGCCTGGCGTATGGGCTCAGGGAGTTTGTTCCAAGCATGGGGTGAGGCGAGGCAGAAAGGGCGGAGCCTGGAGTTGGCGGTGGTGGAGAAGGGTACTAAAAGGAGGGATTTGTCTTGAGAGCGGAGGTTACGGGTAGGAACGTAAGGAGAGATGAGGGTAGAGAGGTAAGGAGGGGCTGCAGATCGAGTGCATTTGTAGGTTAGTAGGAGAAGCTTGAACTGTATGCGGTATCTGATCAGAAGCCAGTGAAGTGACTTGAGGAGAGGGGTGATATGAGTATATCAGTCAAGGCGGAAGATACATGCAGCAGAGTTCTGAACGGACTGAAGGGGGGATAGATGGCTAAATGGGAGGCCAGTGAGGAGTAGGTTGCAGTAGTCAATGCGAGAGGTAATGAGAGAGTGGATGAGAGTTCGGGTGGTGTTCTCAGAGAGGAAGGGGCGAATTTTGCTAATGTTATAGAGGAAGAAACGACAGGTATTGGCTATCTGCTGGATATGCGCAGAGAAGGAGAGGGAGAAGTCGAAGATGACACCGAGGTTGTGGGCAGATGAGACGGGGACGATGAGGGTGTTATCAACTGAGATAGAGAGTGAAGGGAGAGGAGAAGTGGGCTTGGGTGGGAAGACAATAAGTTCGGTCTTGGCCATGTTCAGTTTCAGGTGGCGGTTGGACATCCAGGCAGCAGTGTCGGATAAGCAGGCCGATACTTTGGCCTGTGTTTCGGCAGTGATGTCTGGTGTGGAGAGATAAAGCTGGGTGTCGTCAGCATAAAGATGATAGTGGAAACCATGAGATGAGATCAGGGAGCCCAGGGAAGAGGTGTAGATTGAAAAAGTAGGGGTCCAAGGACAGATCCCTGATGAACTCCAACAGAGAGCGGGATAGGGGTGGAGGACGAACCATGAGAGTGTGCTCTGAAGGTACGATGGGAGAGATAAGAGGAGAACCAGGAGAGGACAGAGCCCTGGAACCCAAAAGAGGACAGTGTGTCAAGAAGTAAGTTATGATTGACAGTGTCAAAAGCGGGGCGGATAGGTCGAGGAGGATGAGGATGGAGTAGTGACCTTTGGATTTGGCGAGGAACAGGTCATTGCAGACTTTAGATAGTGCTGTTTCTGTCGGGTGTAGGGGACGAAAGCCGGATTGAAGCGGATCGAGGATGGCATGAGAGGAGAGAAAATCAAGGCAGCGGCTGTGAACGGTGCGTTCAAGTATCTTGGAGAGGAAGGGTAGGAGGGAAATGGGGCGATAGTTGGAGGGACAGGTAGGGTCAAGTGATGGTTTTTTGAGGAGTGGTGTGACTACAGCATGCTTGAAGGTGTCCGGGACAGTTGCAGTGGAGAGAGAGAGGTTGAGGATATGACAGATGGGGGGGGGGGGGGGGTGATAGTAGGAGAGATGGTGTTAAGTAAGTTGGTGGGGATGGGGTCTGAGGAACAGGTGGTGCATTTCGAGGAGGAGAGGAGATGGGCGGTTTCCTCTTTGGTGATATCAGGAAAAGAGGAGAAGGAGGCCTGGGTTGGTTGGTTGAGAGAGTGGGTTATAGGATGAAGAGGAGGAGAAGGTTTGGTGGTGAATTCGAGGTTGATCTTCTGGACCTTGCCGCGGAAGTAGTCGACCAGAGATTGGGGAGAGAGTGAGGGGGGGTGGGAGCGGAGGGCACTTTGAGGAGGGAGTTGAGGGTGGCGAAGAGACGACGAGGGTTAGAGCTGAGGGAATTAGTCAATTGGGTGTAATAGTCCTGTTTGGCGAGGAATAGGGAGCACTGGAAGGAGGATAGCATAAATTTGTAGTGAATGAAATCAGTATGGGTGCGAGATTTCCTCCAGAGGCATTTAGCCAAACGGGCGCAGGAGCGAAGGTATCGGGTGCAAGGGGTCAGCCAGGGCTGGGGATTGGTACGCCTTGTGAGACGGGAGATGGACGGTGCAAGGGTGTCTAGAGCAGAGGAGAGAGTGGCATTGTAAGTGGAGACAGCTTTGTCAACAGACTCGGAGGACATGATGGAAGGGAGGAGATCAGAGATACTAGAGGATAAGGTGGGGGGGGGGGGGTCAACAGCCTGGAGATTCCTGGAAGTAGTGGTTAGTGTTGGACGAGACTGAAGGGGAGGGTGATGAAGTGTGAATGTGATCAGGTGATGATCAGAGAGAGGAAGAGCTGATGCGCAGAAATTGGAGGGTGAGCAGGTAGAAGAGAGGACGAGATCAAGACAGTGGCCAGATTGGTGAGTAGGGGTGGTGGAGCTCAGTTGGAGGTTGAAGGAGGAGGTTAGAGTGAGGAACTGAGAAGCGTATGAGTCGGATGGGTTATCAGTGTGTATGTTGAAGTCACCAAGAATGAGGGATGGGGATGAGGGCTCAAGAAAAACGGAGAGCCAGGCATCGAAGTCGGTAAGGAAGGAAGGGAGGGACTTATCAGGGGGGGCGGTAATGACTGCAACTCTGAGTGGCAGTGGGTAGAATAGACGGATGGAGTGAACTTCAAAGGATGAGAAGCAGTGAGACTGAGGTAGGAGGAGAGGTTGAAAACTGCAGGAGGGCGAAAGTAGTAGCCTGACGCCGCCACCGCAGCCAACTGGGCGGGGCGAATGAGAGAAAAGATAACCTCCGTGGCATAGGGCCGCGATTGAGGCAGAGTCGTCGGGTGAGCCAGGTTTCAGGTAGGGTGAGCAGTTGAAGGGAATGGGAGATGAAGAGATCATGGGTGAAGGGAAGTTTGTTGCAGACCGAGCGGGCATTCCACAGGGCACACCGAGAAGGGGCGGGAGGAGGGTAATAGAGATGAGATTGGAGATATCGTGGAAACGTTTGCATAGATGAGATGAGGACGAGGACAGGTGTGGGGGACCTGAGTTGGGATTGATGTCTTCCGCGGATAGCAGGAGAAGGAGCAAGAGAGTGCGGAGAAGGGGTGGGGGAGGTAGGGGCGACGAAGGCGGGATGCGCTTAGGAGGAATGGGGAAGGGTTCATGGCAGGAAGGAGGTGTTGAAGGTTGAGAGCTAGGCAGGAGGAGGAGGACAATAGGGATGGTGAGGTGGTGGGGGACAGGGGTGGGTAGGGTATTGCAGTAGTGAGCAGCACTGGAGAGGACATGGATGGCCAATGAGTTCGGGTGGTATACAGCGGTGGGAGGGGGGGAAAAGATTAGGGAGGGACAGGGCAAGGAATAGAATGTGAATGGGGGCTATGAGTAGTGACTGAGGTATTAACGGGGCAGGTAGATGGGCTGGGAGACAGGCAGGTGAGGGTGAGCAGTTGGGCAGGGGAGTGATGAGCTGGGAGGCAGGCAGGTTTCAGGGTGAGCAGTCAGTCAGGAGGTTGAAGGGCTGGTAAAGTGGCAGGTTGTTGATGGGCAGACAGGCAGGCAAGTTGAAGGGCTAACAAGTGGCCGGCTGAGCGATTGGCTAGCAGGCAGGTGGGCAGGAATAGGTGATTGGCTAGTAGGCAGGTTGAGTGGCTAGCAGGCAGGAGCAGGTGAGTGCGGTGGAGAGCACAGCAGCAGGACTGGAACAAACTGGAATGGTTTGGAGCAGGAGCTGGTGGACTAGAATGAGCTGGATCAGGTGGACTGGAACAAGCTGGAGCAGACGGACTGGAACAAGCTGGATCAGGTGGGCTGGATCAGGAGGACTGGAGCAAGCAGGGAGAAGCTGGATCAGGCGGACTGGAACAAGCTGGAGCAGATGGATTGGAACAGGGAGAAGCCGGATCAGGCAGACCGGAACAGCAGGGAGAAACTAGATCGGGTGGCTGGAAGAGTTGGACTGGAACAGGCAGATGGATTAGAACAGGCAGAATGGGCTGGAGCAGGCAGATGGATTAGAGCAGGCAGGGAAAAGCTGGGTCGGCAGACTGGAACAGGCTAGTGCTGATGGAACTCTGCATCCTCACGGTTTCTGTCCCTGCCCCCATCAGCCCGGTCGCACAGGTTGCACCCCGACTCCACCGCAGGATGGATCCCAGTCTCGTGGTCTGCAATCCGCGCCAAGGCCGTTCCGGCCAGGGAGTGTGGCGGCAGCGCACAGGACCTCGGGGCACGACCAGTGCGGCAGACCGCGGCCCGCCGGATCCCACCACGTAGGAACCCTGAGCCCGGGATCCTCCGTAGCGCACGGAGAGCATGGGCAGAGAGGCCGCGGGAGCCCCGAGCTGTCGCAGCAATGCGGCAGGCAGACAGCCACGATCAGCCCCGGCAAATATATATATATAATAATAGGGATAATGGATACAAGAGTAAACTCAAACTGTATGGTCCAAAGAAAAAGTCCTGGAATATGGAGCCCAGAACTTAGAAAAGAAAACTGACCTTTGTAAGCTGCATGATCAAATGGAGCTCCAGAAGGGAGTTGATGCTGATATGATAAAATAAAAAAGGCTCTGGAGTAATGGAATTAGGAGTGAAATGCCTAATGACTAGGACAGTGCAGAAAAAGTGAAGACATAAGTAAAGATGCAGAATGAAGCAGAGTGCAAGTTACAAAGAGGCAAGTATGAACAGCAAATGTGAACTGATAACCTGTGTAAAGAAAGAGCGAACAAAAAAAAAAGTCTGAAATCCAGTACTTTTAGTTTTGTGCATCCACACGGTGCCTTCACCCTTATATCAAACCATATAGTGTGATGATCACTATTACCAGGGCTTTTTTGAGGGGGTACTTGGGGGGTACTGAGTACCAGCACCTTTTCCATTGTCTGCAAAAATTGACCCATGGTCCCCAAGTTTTAATGAAAGAGCTCAAGCTCTACACACCAATTCTGCCTTGTCATAGATTTTGTGACTGGTTGCAGGGGGCCTGGCTGTTATGGGGTGGGTCCCCTCGGTGATCACCCCACCCCTGAAGGGTGGCCTGGCATTTGAGTACTGGCACCTTTTTCGCTAGTGATCCAGCATCGACCCATGAGGGGAGGGTTGATGCTGGATCTAGTGCTCACGAATGGAGGAAGTGGTTCTAATATCCAGGTGAGTGCCCACCTATGTAATAGTGATCATCACACCATATGGTTTGATATAAGGGCGAAGGCGCAGTGTGAACGCACAAAACTTAAAATACTGGATTTCAGACGTACTGATTTTGATAAAATGGGGGAATACCTGAAAAAGGAGCTGTTGAAGTGGAAAGGCGTAGGAGAAATGGAACATCAGTGGTCAAAGCTGAAGGCTGCTATAAATATGGCAACTGATCTTTATGCGAGGAAAGTAAACAAAACCAAGAGAAACAGGAAGCCTATATGGTTTTCCAACCAAGTAGCTGAAAAAATAAGAGCAAAAGAGGCTTTGTTCAAGAAATATAAAAGCACGCAACAAGAGGATCATGGAAAAGATTATCGGATTAAACTCGAAGTGAAGAGGGAAATATGGCTAGCGAAAGCTCGAGCGGAAGAAAAATGGCTAAAGATTTAAAGAGAAGTGACAAGACCTTTTTCAGTTATATTGGAGAAAGGAGAAAAGATAGGAAGATAGGAATGGAATTGCGAGTCTGAAAGATAATGAGAATGTTTATGTGGAAAGTGAGGAGGATAAAGCAAATGTGCTAAACAATTACTTCTCTTCGGTGTTCACAGAGGAAAATCCCGGTGAAGGACCGCGGTTGGCTGCTGAAGAAATATTTGGGAATGGAGTGGATACTGCGCCGTTTACAGAAGAAAGAGTTTATAAACAGCTGGAGAATCTGAAGGTGAACAAAGCTATGGGGCCGGATGGGATACATCCCAGGATACTGAGGGAGCTCAGGGAGAGCCTGGCGGGACCTCTTAAAGATTTATTTAATAGATCTTTAGACACGGGAGAGGTTCCGCGAGATTGGAGATGAGCGGATGTGGTCCCTCTTCACAAAAGTGGAGACGGAAGAAGTGGGAAACTACAGACCGGTAAGTCTCACGTCAGTGATAAGAAAAATAATGGAGTTGCTGCTGAAAGAAAGGATAGTTAGCTTCCTAGAAGACAACGGGCTACAGGACCCAAGGCAACATGGCTTTACCAAAGGAAAATCCTGCCAAACGAATTTCATTGAGTTTTTTGACTGGGTGACAAAAGAAATGGATGAAGGCCGTGCGCTAGATGTAATCTATTTGGATTTCAGCAAATCCTTTGATACTGTCCCCTACAGAAGACTCGTGAATAAGCTGAAAGGGCTGAACTTAGGACTGAAAGTGGTGAACTGGATGGAAAACTGGTTGACCGACAGGTGGCAGAGGGTGGTGGTAAATGGAATCCGCTCGGAGGAAAGGATGGTGAGCAGTGGGGTTCCTCAGGGGTCAGTGCTGGGGCCCATTTTGTTTAATATATTTGTGAGAGATATTGCTGAAGGGTTGGAAGGAAAGGTTTGCCTTTTTGCGGATGACACGAAGATAGCCAATAGAGTGGATACACTGAAGGGAGTAGAAATGATGAGAAGGGATCTCCAAAAGTTAGAAGAATGGTCGAGGGTCTGGCAGTTAAAATTTAATATGACTATACTCTTTACACCAGTGTGTGCTTCAAATACTCTTAATATTTTTTATTTTTAATATGCAGTGCTCAGTGTTTGCTATTGTGTCTAATTACCACAGTGTGTGGTAACAGCATACAGCACAACAGCCCTCAACCATCATAGCACTGTTCCTGCCTTCCTTCCTAACTCCTATAGGGTATAGATGAAAATCACCATCTCTATTCTTTTCTGGGAGCAGGGCGGAACTTCACATGGTTTCACTCCTGTTTTGTAGATAAGTTCCCTTGAGAATGCCGCCATGGTGAAACGTGGCCCCACGTCGGGAACAACAATGGAACATCTATTTTAAACACTGCTGAGCACTTTCACAAAGGTGTAAACAGCAACAGCATGACAAGACCCTGCACTGGATAGAAAACGCCTAACAGATAAGTGTTACAGTTGTTTGCAAGATTTAAAGAATAGAGATGCCGATTTTCATCTATACCCTATAAGAGTTAGGAAGGAAGGCAGGAACAGTGCTATGATGGTTGAGGGCTGTTGTGCTGTATGCTGTTACCACACACTGGTGTAAAGAGTATAGTCATATTACATCATCTAACACCAGTTTCCATTTAATAGACCCCTAAGAGGAGTAGTAAGTAGTAGTTAAAATTTAAGGCCAAGAAGTGCAGATTGATGCATTTGGGGTGTAGAAACCCAAAAGAGAGATACTGAATAGGAGGGGAGAGATTATCAAGCTTGACTCAGGAGAGAGACCTTGGGGTGTTGGTGTCTGAGGATATGAAGGTGAAGAAACAATGTGACAAGGCGACAGCTGTGGCTAGAAGGATGCTAGGCTGCATAGAGAGGGGTATAACCAGCAGAAGAAAGGAGGTGTTGATGCCCCTCTACAAGTCGTTGGTGAGGCCCCACTTTGAGTATTGTGTTCAGTTTTGGAGGCCGTATCTGGCTAAAGATGTAAAAAGACTGGAAGCGGTGCAAAGAAAAGCTACGAAAATGGTATGGGATTTGCGTTGCAAACCGTACAAGGAGAGACTTGCTGACCTGAACATGTATACCTTGGAGAAAAGGAGAAACAGAGGTGACATGATACAGACATTCAAATATTTGAAAGGTATTAATCCGCATATGAACCTTTTTCGGAACGGGAAAGTGGTAGAACTAGAGGACCTGAATTGAAGTTGCAGGGGAGCAGACTCAGGAGTAATGTCAGGAAGTATTTTTTCACAGAGAGGGTGGTGGATACGTGGAATGCCCTCCTGCGGGAGGTGGTGGAAATGAAAACGGTAATGGAATTCAAACATGCATGAGATAAACACAAAGGAATCCTGTTTAGAAGGAATGGATCTATGGAATCTTAGCGGACATTGGGTGGCGACACCGGTATTTGGAGAATAAAACCGATGCAGGGCGGACTTCTACGGTCTGTGCCCTGAGAAAGGCAGGGACAAATCAAACTCGGATATACATATAAAGTATTACATACCATTAAAAATGAGTTTATCTTGTTGGGCAGACTGGATGGACCGTTCAGGTCTTTATCTGCCGTCATTTCATTTACTAGGTTACAAAAGATGTGAGAGATTAGCAAATGTGAAAGGATGAAACTAGAAAAGCGCAAGTACTGGAATAAAAGCATACCTGGCAAAAGACCTTTGGTGTGAGTAAATGCTGAAAGCGTGTAACAGCTCAAGGAGCTAAATAAAATGCCAGAAAAAGTAAGATACAGAGAGTTTAAAAATCTACATATATATATACATTATATATATTTTTTCTTCCTCTTTTTCCTCCATTTCTCTTTTCCGACAGCAGTTACACATGAGGACATCCATTGAATTATTAAGAAATTTATTCCTTTTTCCACTACGATACGGACTTATACAACATGGGCTCCTTTATCATTGCTGTTCTTTTTAGTCGAATTACTAGCAACACTTCCCATTTATATTTTAATGTCAGCATGTCTTTTACAAGCTCTTACTAAAAGTTTTAGTATTTCCTCACTACCACTCAAACACAGATTTATCTAGTTAATATTCCACTACACATTCCTTTTCTCATTATTGTTTCTTTAATCTATTGACATTGTTGCTTTTTCATAAGGTACACTTCAGTCTTTAGTCCTTTCCTTTGTATCTCATTCCATCTATTCCTTGCAGACCATCAGCATCAACTCCCTTCCGGAGCTTCATTTGATCAAGCAGCTTACAGAGGTCAGTTTTCTTTTCTAAGTTCTGGGCTCCATATTCTAGGACTTTTTCTTTGGACCGTATAGTTTGAGTTTACTCTTGTATCCATTATCCCTATTATCATATATATAATTTTTTTTCCTTTCAAAGCTTTTTTTAAGTCCATATATAAATATGTATATATTGGTATCTCAATTTTTATACATCCTTATTACGTTCGTTTTGTTCTTAAATTTGCATAGAGCCTCATGTACCAGTGTATTATCTAGCCATATGTTTCTATCTACATTTGTACCTTTGGGTGTTTTACTTCATAATATATGTACATGTAGCTATTAATATAGACTTTGTTCCCATTCTAGATTTTTTATGAGTGCATATATCAATATTTTCATATTGATATCTTCATTTCTATACATCCAATTCCATACTTCTTATATTCTCAATTATACGTAGAGCCCCATGTATCAGTGTATTATCCTGCCATGTCTCTATCCACATTTGTACCTTTTAGTGTTTCACTATATATTACGTGTACATGCAGCTGTATATAATTTTTATACACATACATCTTCATGCACAGTGTTGATTAATATATATATATATATATATACTTTTAATGTACATGTTTTTGTTGTTTTCTCATTCATTTGATTGTATCCTTTTAGAATTTCATTTTGTTACATATATCTATATTAATCTTATTTGTAATTTTACTTTAATGCCATTTTATGTATATTTGTACTTTGTTGCACACCTTTGTGTATTTTTATGTATATTATACCAAATATTAATAATGAATGAGGAATATTAATCTAATTGTCTCTTCCTGTAAATGATTATTTAATACAAAATGAAGAGACTAATTTTCTATAGTCAACACAATCTTACATTTATCAATTAATAATCAATGAAATATAAATATGTGAAAGGTGCTCAGTGATCACTGGTGGTTACAGCTGATATAGTTATAAAATGCTATTAAGGCTGTTAACCCCTCATTCAATCAATCATGATTTAAATATTATAAGATGTTAAAGTGAAATCGACTGTCTGATTGAGGGGCTTGAATATCTTTTCAGCTGATGATGCGACCACCGATACTTTTATGAATCAATAATCAAAGAGTCTTGCGTAAAATGGAAGTGTCATCTCCATAATGTGAAATCCCTAAAACATCACCACTATATTGATGATATGTGAACTGCTATGTCAACGTGGTATCCAAAAATTGTAGAACTTCATCCACTAGTGGATCCACTGATGGATCATCCAATCAATTAAATGTCAGTGGTAAGCACACACCAAAGGGTCTTCAAGAAAAAAAACATTAAACTTGAACAGCAATGCTTTCAAGGTTATATGTATGGTTTAGAATCATTTGTAAATCCCAGTATTACTACTATATCTTATATCTCTGAGATTTTTCACAGCCAATATTGATTACATCTTAAGTGAACTTTGATTGCAAGTTTTTTGCTTGAAAGGATTTGAGCTGTGACTGCGTGCAAATACGTGGCAACAGTATAACAAGATACAGCAGTAATACTGGGACTTACAAATGATTCTAAACCATACATATAATAACCTTGATATCATTGCTGTTCAAGTTTGCGGTTTATTTCTTGAAGACCTTTTGGTGTGTGCTTATCACTGACATTGATTGGGTGGTCCATCAATGGATTCTTCAAGTTCTACAATTTTTGGTTTATCATGTTGACGCAGCAGTTCATATATCATCAGTATAGTGGTGATGTTTTAGGGATTTCACATATGGAGGAGACACTTCCATTTTACGCAAGACTCTTTGATTATTGATTCACAAAAGTATCAGTGGTCGCATCATCAGCCATCTACCTCAGCTGAAAAGGTTTTCAGCCCCTCAATCAGATAAGTCGCTTTCACTTATTGAAATCAAGATTGGTACAATGATTGAATGAGGGGTTAACAGCCTTAATAGCATTTTATAGCTATATCAGCTGTGACCACCGGTGATCAATGAGCACCTTTCACATATTTATATTTCTTTGAATATTAATTGATAAATGTGAAATTGTGTTTAAGAAAATTAGTCTTTTCATTTTGTATTTAAATAATTATGTATATTATACATCATTTATACACTCCTTTATATGTTTTATTTATTGTCTTTTCACATTTTTTTTAGACTCCCGAGGCAGGCCTGTGGCCGAAACACAGATCTGTGTCGAGTCTACAATAAAGCATTGCGAATTAGTCTGTTGTCCTAGTCTCTTGAATCATTGGCCCATTTCCCACTTCTCTTCACATCTAAAAGGTTCAGCCAGCATTTTAAGGATGCAGTGTTCTCTGGGAGCCCATTGTAAGCACGTTTGAAAATTTCAGGTGTTTGCACCATAGGTGGGAACATATTCTTGATAAAGTTGTCCTGAATTTACCATTGAAGCAGGCACTTTGTGCTGAAACATTTTGGGCATTTAGCTGACTATCTTGAATACTCAAGCCCCGATGCTCAAAAACAAATGGAGCTAGAGGCCATTAACGCTAGGCTAGCACCCACATTTGCTGGCGCACGATCAGAACCGGCAAGCATGTGAAACAATGAACTCGCCAGCTGTGAACACTAATTGCATGCAAATACATGCAAAAGAGAATCTCCCGCATTCCTCCCTAATGCTTAGCAGGCAGCACACCAAACAAGGGTACAGCTTTCGAGGCAAACCCTGCGCCAGCTCAGAGCTGGCATTAGGGTTTGCCAAAGCATTGGGAAGAATGCGGAGACCCCCAAAGATGTGAGGAGAAAAGCCCAGACCTGTCAAACTTACTAAGGCCCTGGTGGACCTCCAGATCCCCCACACGCAAGGGCCTGAAGGCCTAGTGGACCTCCAGAACCCCCACCTCCCCCAAAACATATAACCCCCCCCCCCCCCCCCCCCCCGAAAATACATAGAACCCTAGCATCCAGTGGGACCCTTGCCAGGCCCAACCTACCTCCCCCCCAAAGGCTAGCCCTAGTGGTCTAGCAGTGGTTCCCTCCCCCCATCCCCTTCAGAAAGTACGAGGGGGCTGGGGGGGAAACCACTGCCAGACTACCAGGGCTAGCCTTGGGTGGGGGGGCAGGTCAGGCCTAGCAAGGGTCCCACCGGACCACCAGCGTTCTATGTATTTTCGGTGGGGGGAGTTATATGTTTGGGGGAGGTGGGGGTTCTGGAGGTCCACCAGGGCCTTAGTAAGTTTGACAGGTCTGGGCTTTTCTCCTGCAAGAGAAAAGCCCGGACCTGTCAATCCTCTTCTGTGGGAGGATTGTGCCTGGTCTTTTGAGCACATGCCCAGGCACAATTCTCTCTCAGAACTAGAAGTAGCTCCCTAATGCTCAGCGCTAACATTGTGCCTTAATTTGCATATCATTAGCACTGAACATTAGGGAACTGTTTTACAGCACTGATCTGGTGGTATTTCTCCAGCAATGTTCAGAACAGCGACAGAGTTTTGAGTATCTGCCTATCTGATCCTATTTGTTTTGAAGTTCCTCTTTTAATAAACTTTCTATTACTGCCGGTCAACAAGGCTGCTTTTTGCTTCTGGATTCACTTCTCCAATGTCATTAGTTAATTAATGCACAGCTAACAATTTGATTTGATGCAGGATCCTGTATCCCAAAACAATCATCATTCATCTGTTGTAAAAGACATAAGGTGATGATGGACCCACTTGTGCTGTGTTGTGAGATGCCATATCTCCCAGAAATATTCCAGTTTTCCCTCAGGGCAGTCTTCTGAGATGAGGTCAATCGTTGTGCTGCTTTGGGTGTCAGAAGTTGAGACGGTCTGCTTCTTTGCTTTCTGATAAAATGATCCTGTCAAATAAGACAGTCCTATAGAAACAGTACACTTGATTCACCCTGGAAAGGCCTTTGGAACTGTGGAAGTATCTTAGATGGAAGATTCCATTTTTCCCATTCCTATGGTAGGTAAGTACAACAATTTCCAGAAGGGTTTTTGCACCATTTAACCTGCCCAAGAGAACTTTAGCAATAGGGGAAGCAAGGTAAAAAAAAAATCAAGAATAAATATACCTTCCAGACTATTAAGTAGCAAATTTGAGCAATTCAGTGAAAGCAAGTCGCTGCAGCTTTCTCTCAAGATGAACATCAAATTGACCAAAAAACATAAATATCAAAGCATCTAATCTTTCAGATCAGATATCAATCCATCTTGCAGCCATAAACATTGTGGTTCCTTTCAGATTCCCATGAGTGCGTGAATTCTGTGGCTTACTTATTCACTGACTTGTAACAAGGATAAGAACAGAAGAAAAGCCATAATGGGTCAGACCAATGGTCCATCTAGCCTAGTATTCTGTTTCCAACAGTTGCCAATCCAGGTCACAAGTACCTGGCAGAAACCAAAATAGTAGCAACATTCACTGCTACCAATCCCAGGGACAGCAGTGGTTTCCTCATGTCTATCTCAATAGCAGACTATTTTCCTCCAGGAACTTGATCCCACATGGCAACAAGGTTGCAAAAACTGCTAGAGTAATGTACCTGGCACTATTTGTACAGAGCAAGAAATAAAATTCAGTATAGCAGTGGTGTGCAGTCCTGATATCACAATGAAAACAGAGGGGGCCAGCAGGGCTACACATCAAAACTTTCATCTGCTTCAAAATGCCCATAGGCGGTCGGTGGCCCAACTGTTTGGGGAGGCTAAGGGGGTGGGGTTAGGGGTGGGGCAATGGACGGAGCTTACATCCATAATTGTCTGACAACAAACAAAAATAAAATAGTCACAATTAATACCTTGTATTAAATGTAGACATTAGATATGTATCATATGTCAAAGAATAAGTGGTTTCTCAAGCATATACTAACCACAGTCGCTCAACTGCAAAACACCATGCACAACTTTGTGCAAAAACACACTCAGAACCTTACTGTACCATAAACAATACACTGGGCAGACCCTAATACACCAATATACCACCCATGTGGAAACTGCAGACCGTCAACAATTTGAAACAAGGGATCATAATATCACAATTCTCATGTAGAGCCACAAAACACCCTTTTAGGGTGGATAGTGTTCACAATGAGCTCCTTTTATTAACGACCATATGTAGATCCTTCAAGAGGTAGTGTGTCATGATTTAGGCTCTACACCCTTTCTGATGTTTTGGTGCCACCTCAGTAAGGCCAACACACAATCTCTCCACTGCAAAACACTATACACAAACTTGTGCAAAAACACACTCATAACCTTACCAGACCATAACAGCTCTAACTCCAAGGACAGCATGAGCTACAACCTTATGCGTGGAAAGGCAGCACTATAATTACACTGGGCTCTAAAACACCAGTATACAACCTAGTGAAACAAAAAGGGCTGCAGATACTACACGCTAGCAGAATACTGAATCTTGATCATGCATGAAAAATACATGACACAACAGATATGAAGGCAAAATACTGAACTGGAAAGTTACCTCAAGAAGTCAGACTCAGCATGCAGCAATACTAGAAAAATTGAAACTTGCATGCAAAATATCACAGATGCACATTTCCAAAAGCTGACACATTCCAATTAATAAATTCTGAATAAAAAAATGTTTTCTACCTTTGCTGTCTGATCATTTAGTTTTTCTGTTAGCATTGGTCCCAGTGTCTTCTGTTTTATGCAGTGTCTTCTTTCCATTTGATATTTTTTCTCTCACCATGTCCACCATCCTTCTGTGTCCTTATGCATCCTGTCTACCATCTGTAGCCCTGTCCCTATCCTTTCTCCAGTTTCAACATCTGCCCTCAAAGTGTTCCAATCCAGCCCTTAAATTCAGCAATTTCCCCTCCATCCATATCCAGCATTTCTCTTCACTCCTCTCCCCTCCATCCCTATGCATCTACTTCCTCTGTCTTCCCTCCCCTCTATCCATGACCATCATTTCTCCTCTCTCCCTTCCACTCCATCCGTGTGCATCCGCTTCCTTTGTCTTTCCTTCCCTCCATCCTTATTAAACATTTCTCCTCTCTTCCCTGCCCTCCACTCCATCCATGTCCAACATTTCTCCTCCCTTCCCTCCCCTCCATCCATGTGCATCTTCCTGACTTCCCTGCCCTCCATCCATCCATCCATGTCCAGCAATTCTCCTCTCTCCCCTGCCCTCCCCTCCTCTCCAGCGATCTCTTCTCTCCCCCTGCCCTCCCCTTCTCTCCGTGTCCAGCAATCTGTTCTCTCCCCCTGCCCTCACCTCTCCATGTCCAGCGATCTGTTCTCTCCCCCTGCCCTTCCCTTCTCTCCATGTCTAGCAATCTGTTCTCTCCTGCCTTCCCCTCCTCTCTCCAGCGATCTGTTCTCTTCCCCCTGCCCTCCCCTCTATGTCCAGCGATTCTCCTTGCCCTTCCTCAGCTCCCCGACAACCCCCCCCCCCCCCAAGCGTTTAACCCTTTTACTGTCCGTGGCAGCGACGTCATGAAGAAATTGATACCACTTGCCTTCAGTGCAATACAGGTCAAGAGGCTTAAAGATGCCAACTAGGCCTCTAAAAGCAAAAACTATGTCTGACCCAGTATTTCACTGAAATGAAATAACACAGAAATTGTGACAGCCTGTAAGACAAGTGAAACTTGGCACGGGTGCTAAGGATAGCAGAACTGATGAAGAAATGACAACTGGACAAAGCCATGACAAGAACCTGCGGTCAGAGATATTTTGCAAAAGATAAATTACAGTTAGCCAGGTGCAAGAAAAACAGAACTTTGAAAGGGGCTTACCGAAACTTGAGAGACCAGAATTGTCATGGTGGTCAAAACTAAGAATTGCTAAATAGATTTACCAATTGTGAGCTGTAACTGCCAGTAATAGAACATAAGGGGTATAAAACACTGTCAACTAGAACACTCTTAGGAGATTTCGGTAACTGTGACACCTGTTTGTATCACTGACTAACCTCCCTACGAGAAATGATATCATGTCCTTTGATTGTGCTTACAATTGATCTTGTAATAACTGCTTTGGTGAGTATTAATACACCATGAGAACTGATTTCTCATACCTACAGTTTTCCTTCTAGTTATTGTCTTCTGTAGAATAAGCCTTATGCAGTACTGATACTGCCTACCTGTGTTTTTGTCCTGATGATTTAATAAAACAAATAGATTGCCGACAGGTAAGGAGCTCTGTTCGGGAGCTCCTGAATTCGACCTACCTGGACCATCCTCCTGCGGAGTGAGGCAGTCTGGAGCGGACCGGATTCGGGCTGCAGCTGGCCGTGGCCGGCTGGGAGGCGATCCGGGCGGGCCGAGCCGATCCGTGCAAGCCGATCCGAGCGAGCCTCGGTGGTCCTGGGTGCCCCGGAGGGCGAGTCTGCAACCACGTGGACCCACCGGCCCTGGCCCAGCTGCCAGCGGGCCGCTGGGGAGCGTTGCCGGCAGCCGAGCACCAGCACAGACTCGCGCAGATTCGCGGAGGAGCAGAGCCGTCAGCGAAAGCAGAGGTCAGCGGCTCACGAACCCAACTCGCCTGGCCTGAGAGCCCGCCCTTGGCCGTCGCGCTCCCCGGCAGGAATTGCCCGGGACCGTGTCAGCTGAGAGCTCCAGGCGACCCAGGTAGAGGGAATTCGCCTGCGGCCTGTGGTCCCGGGCCCGGCGGCCCGTTGGCTTCGCTGCCCTTCTCTCGCTGCCCTTCCCGCCACGTGGCGCGGCCTGCCTGCACCGCGGGTCCTCCGGACTGGGGCAGTTGGGGGTAGCGCACAGCGAGACAGTCCTCCCCAGGCGGCCTGGTTGCTCTGCTGCTTTGAGGGCAGCCCTGCTGCTCCAGCTCTCTCTGCCTGCTCGTTCTAAACCGGCGGCTCCAGCTACCCTCCTGCCTGTCCCCTGCTCCAGCCTGCTTGTTCCTCCCGAGCCAGCTTCTCTCTGCCTGCTTGCTTGCTCACTTCAGACCGGCGGCTCCAGCTTCCCCCTGCTTGTTCCGATCCATCTGCTCCAGCCTACTTGTTCCAGTCCAGGTGCCCCAGCGTGTTCCAGTCTGCTTGTTCCAGTCCAGATGCCCCAGCCTGCTGTTCCAGTCCGCCTGATCCCAGCGTGTTCCAGTCCGCCTGATCCCAGCGTGTTCCAGTCCGCCTGATCCCTGCGTGTTCCAGTCCACCTGATCCCTGCGTGTTCCAGTCCACCTGATCCCAGCGTGCTCCAGCTCCCCCTTGCCTGTTCCAGTCCATCTGCTCCAGCCTGCTGTTCCAGTCCGCCTGATCTCAGCGTGTTCCGATCCACCTGATCCCAGCTTGTTCCAGTCCACCGATTCAGCTTCCCCCCTGCTCGTTCCAGTCCATCTGCTCCAGTCTGCTGTTCCAGTCCAAATGCTCTAGTTTGTTCCAGTCCACCTGATCCACCTGCTCCAAGCTCGTCCCAGTCCACCGATCCAGCTTTCCATGCTTGCTCCAGTGTTCCAGTCCACCTGCTCCAGCTCCTCCCTGTTTGTTCCAGCCCATCTGCTCCAGCCCACCTGCTCCGGTACACCTGCCCAGCCTGCCTGCTCCATTCATCTGCTCCAACGTGCTCCAGTCCACCTGATCCGCTGCGAGCCTCTCATCCATTGACTTACCCTGCCTGCCTGCTGCTACCTTGCAAGCATTGACTCACCTGCTCGCCTGCCTGCCTGCAAGCTTCTCATCCACTGACTTACCTGCTAGCTTGTCAACTATTCACTTACCAGTCCATCAATCCCAAACCTCCAACCCAGCTCTCCACTCTATCTGCATAACACCTCAGTCACCACACTGTCACCTGCTACACCCCAGTCACTACGTATGGCTCCTATCCACATTCTCTTCCTTGCCCTGTCCCTTCCTATCTCTTCTCTTCCCCACCCCCACTGTCCACCATTGGAACTCGTTGCCCTCCGCCTGGCCCGCCACGGTAATACCCTTATCACCCCCATCCCTCACCACCTCACCATCCCTCTTGTCCCCCTCCTCCAGCCTAGCTCTCAACCTTCATCACTTCCTTCCTGCTATTAACCCATCCCCATTCCTCCTAAGTGCACCCCGTCTTCGTCGCCTTCGTCGCCCGTCCTCCCCCTCCCTCCTCCGCTCTCTCTTGCTCCTCCTCCTGCTATCCGCGGGAGACATTAACCCTAATCCAGGTCCCCCTCATCTGTCCCCGTCCCATCCACGCGGACGCTCCCGGGACGTCTCCAATCTTGTCTCTATTCCCCTCCTCCCCCCTTCTTCCCTCCCCTTCTCTTGCGCCTTGTGGAACGCCCACTCAGTCTGCAAAAAACTGCCCTTCACCCACGATCTCTTCATCTCCCACTCCCTTCAACTGCTCGCCCTAACCGAAGCCTGGATCTCCCCGGACGACTCTGCCTCAGTCGCAGCCCTTTGCCATGGTGGTTACCTCTTCTCTCACACTCCCCGCCCAGCTGGCCGTGGTGGAGGTGTTGGGTTACTACTCTCACCCTCCTGTAGTTTCCAACCCCTCCTCCTACCGCAGTCTCACTTTCTCATCCTTTGAAGCCCACTCCATCCGACTATTTCAACCCGCTACCACTCAGAGTGGCTGTCATCTACCGCCCCTCTGATAAATTCTTCTCTTCCTTCCTTACCGACTTCGATGCCTGGCTCTCTATTTTTCTTGAACCCTCATCTCTGTCTCTCATTCTCGGAGACTTCAATATACATGCTGATGACCCATCCGACCATCACGCTTTTAAGTTCCTCACCCTCACATCCTCTTTCAACCTCCAGCTGTGCTCTACCACCCCTACTCACCGTGACGGCCATTGCCTTGACCTCGTCCTCTCCTCTTCCGGCTCACCCTCCAATTTCCAAGCTTCAACTCTTCCTCTCTCTGATCACCACCTGATCACATTCACACTTCATCACCCCCCCCCCCTCCGCCCCGTCCAACCTTAACCACCACTCTAGGCATCTCCAGGCCATTGACCCCCTCACCTTATCCGCTAGTATCTCTAATCTCCTCCCATCCATCATATCCTCCGAGACTGTCGACAAAGTGGTCTCCGCTTACAATGCCGCTCTCTCCTCTGCCCTGGACACCCTCGCCCCTTCCACCTCCCGTCCCACAAAACGTACTAATTCCCAGCCCTGGCTGACCCCTTGCATCAGTTACCTTCGCTCTTGTGCACGATCGGCTAAACGCCTCTGGAGGAAATCTCGTACTTATTCAGACTTCCTTCACTTTAAATTCATGCTTTCCTCCTTCCACTCCTCCTTATTCCTTGCAAAACAGGACTATTACACCCAATTGACCAGTTCTCTCAGCTCCAACCCTCGTCGTCTCTTCGCCACCCTTAACTCCCCGCCTCAAGGTCCCCCCCCCCCCCCCCCCCCGCTCCCACTCCCCCCTCACTCTCTCCTCAATCACTGGCTGATTACTTCCACGATAAAGTGCAAAAAATCAACCTTGAGTTCACTACCAAGCCATCACCCCCCCACCCCCCCCCCTCCACCCATTAACCCTCTCCCTCAACCAACCTACCCAGGCCTCCTCCTCCTCCTTTCCTGAGATCACCGAGGATGAAACCTCCCGCCTTCTTTCCTCCTCGAAATGCACCACTTGCTCCTCCGATCCCATCCCCACCAACCTACTTAACACCATCTCCCATACTGTCACCCCCTCAATCTGTTGCATCCTTAACCTTTCTCTCTCCACTGCAACTATCCCTGGCACCTTCAAGCACGCCGTAGTCACACCTCTCCTAAAAAAACCATCACTTGACCCTACCTGCCCCTCCAACTACCGCCCCATCTCTCTCCTCCCCTTCCTCTCCAAAATACTTGAACGCTCCATCCACAGTCACTGCATTGATTTTCTCTCCTCTCATGCCATCCTAGATCCACTTCAATCAGGCTTTCGCCCCCTACACTCGACAGAAACAGCTCTCTCTAAAGTCTGCAACGACCTGCTCCTCGCCAAATCCAGAGGCCACTATTCCATCCTCATCCTCCTCGATCTATCCGCTGCGTTTGACACTGTCAGTCATGACTTACTTCTTGCCACATTGTCCTCTTTTGGGTTCCAAGGCTCTGTCCTCTCCTGGTTCTCCTCTTATCTCTCCCACCGCACCTTCAGAGTACACTCTCATGGATCCTCCTCCACTCCCATCCCACTATCTGTTGGAGTTCCCCAGGATCTGTCCTTGGACCCCTTCTCTCTCAATCTACACCTCCTCCCTAGGCTCACTGATCTCATCTCATGGGTTTCAGTATCATCTTTATGCTGATGACACCCAGCTATATCTCTCCACACCAGACATCACCACGGAGACCCAGGCCAAGGTATCGGCCTGCTATCTGACATTGCTGCCTGGATGCCCAACCGCCACCTGAAGCTAAACATGCCCAAAACCGCGCTCCTCGTCTTTCCACCCAAACCCACCTCTCCTCTTCCTCCACTCTCTATCTCAGTTGATAACACCCTCATCCTCCCCGTCCCATCTGCCCGCAACCTCGGAGTCATCTTCGACTCCTCCCTATCCTTCTCTGCCCATATCCAACAGACTGCCAAGACCTGTCGCTTCTTCCTCTTCAACATCAGCAAAATTTGCCCTTTCCTATCTGAGCACACCACAGAACTCTCGTCCAAGCTCTCATTACCTCTCGCCTTGACTACTGCAACTTGCTCCTCACCGGCCTCCCACTTAGCCATCTATCCCCCCTTCAATCCGTCCAGAATGCTGCCGCACGTCTCATATTCCGCCAGAACCGATATACTCACATCACCCCTCTCCTCAAGTCACTTCAATGGCTTCCGATCAGATACTGCATTCAATTCAAGATTCTCCTCCTTATCTACAAATGCACCCGTCTACTGCTCCTCACTACCTCTCTACCCTCATCTCCCCCTATGTTCCCGCCCGTAACCTCCGCTCCCACGACAAATCCCTCCTTTCAGTTCCCTTCTCCACCACTGCCAACTCCAGGCTCCGCTCATTCTGCCTTGCCTCACCCTATGCCTGGAACATCTTCCTCAACCCCTACGCCAAGCCCCCTCCCTACCCATCTTCAAATCTCTGCTTAAAGCTCACCTCTTCAATGCTGCTTTCGGCACCTAACCGTCCGTGAAATATAGTATGCCCTATTATTCGGACTCTACACTTGTCTTTGACTGGACACTTGTCTATAGATTGTATACCTGTCTTTTAGATTGTAAGCTCCTTGAGCAGGGACTGTCCTTCTATGTTTGAATTGTACAGCGCTGCGTAACCCTGGTAGCGCTTTAGAAATGTTAAATAGTAGTAATAATATCTGGCGTTGTCAATTGATTCTCCCTAACTTTGGGGAGTGCGTGTAGCAGGGGCGTAGCCACGGGTGGGCCCAGGCCCACCCAATTTCCCTCCAGGCCCGCCTGCCCACGTCGCTCGCTCGCTTGCACAAATTCGTTGTCCTCCCCGCCAGCGCTGTATTCTTTTCTTCGATCGTCGCCGGCAGCGCTGCCATTCACACAGGCAGCTCCGCCCCCCCCCCCCCTTTGCTGCGTCTATCTGGCCCTACGTACACAGGAAGTGCATCAGAATGGGCCGGATGGACGCGGCAGAAGGGAGTGAAGCTGCCTGTGTGAATGGCAGCGCTGCCGGCGATGATCGAAGAAAAAAATGCAGGGACCGAAGCTGCCTTCTCTCTTCTGCTGCGCCGATTCAAAGGGTTGCTGGTAGCGTGTAAGAATCACTGCTGCTGGCTTCTGGGTCAGTCAGCAGCAGTACAGCAATTCTCTCTTACATGCTGCCAGCAACCCTTTGAAACGTGCTGGTGCCGTGATGCTCCTGATGCTGCATGGAGGGGGGTGGGGGGTTGGAGAGAAGATAAAATTGTTGGGCTGCTTGGGCATGGGAGTGGAAGGGAGGGAAAGAAAGAGATGCTACACAGAGGGTGAGGAGTGAGGGGAAATTGTTAGGGAGGAGAGGGAGAGATGCAGGGGGGGTGTAGGAGAGGGAGACATGCATGGGAGAGTAGAAGAAAGGGGATCATTATTAGGATATGGGGGAGAGAGAGGGATAAGTGCTGGATGTAGGGTAGGGTAGGGAGGAAAGGAGGGTGAATGACAAAAGAAGGAGAAATGTTGGACCTGGGAGGGGAGGAAAAAGTACTGCACAGGGGAGAGAGGGATGAAGGAGAAATGTTACATGGTGGTGGGAGAGATGCTGCAAGGGGGGAAACAGATGTTACACTTGGGATGCAAGGGTGAGAGAGAAGAGGAAAAAGAGGGAACAATGTTGAACATGAGGGCGGAGGAGGGGGAAGAAGGAGGGAGATGGATCCAGGGGTAGAAGACAGTGAGGGAGAAATGCTGGGAATGTGGGTGGGAGGGAAGAGGGGGAGAAATGCTGGCCCCTGGGGGAAGGGGCAAGAGGAAAGAGCAAAAGGACAGGAAGATGTTAGGAGGGGATAGAGGGTGGAGAGGGAGAAAAAGGGAGCAGATGCTGGGCTAGAAGGGTTGGAAGGAGGCAGACACTGGGATGGTGGAACCATGTGGAAGGCCAAGGGGGTGGTAAGGAAATGAAAGAGAGGATGATAGTGATTACGGGGATAGATTGAAGATGGAAGGCTGGAGAAGGAGTGAGATGGGGGAATAGGAGAGGAGAGCTAGTGGGTGAAAGAAGGAGATGGAAATCAGATAGGTATCTGAAAAGGAAAAGGATTAGAAGATGAAATTTGAGTGGACAGAGAGCAGGAAGAAAGAAAAAATTTAGGAAAGAGCTAAAATGAAAAAACATCAATATGTCAGTGTAGTGAGGGAATGGAATGAGAGTGGAGAAAAGACAAATGAATAGCAGCTGCTTGAAGGAGAATTAACAGAAAGACAGGAAAGTGGAAAAGAGAAACTTGAACCAACATAATGGAAAAATAAAATGACCAGACAACAAAGGTAGGAAAGACATTTTATTTTGAATTTATTAACTGAAATTTGTTAGCTTGAGAATGTGCACAGCAGATATCATTTTATTGTGTTCAGTAGAAAAAAAGAAATATATTTCTGATTTTATTTCTCCACTGTAACATGCTGAGGTTCCGAGTTCAATTTTTGTCTACATATTTTTATTTCTAATTTGTGATCCCTTGTTCTGTATCTGGTGGAGAGTCTGGGCCCTAGCATGTCTAACACTAGTCCTGACCCTTGCTGTAGCTGGTGGGGATCCCCAACCTACATCAGCTGAGGACCTCCTCTAAAAGCAGCTAAAACTCCCTTCTACTAAGCTTGGCAGATGGCGGCAACATCCTTGAGCCACCGATAACTAAGCATGCATGGGGTGCCAGCATCGGTGACTCAAGGCATTGTTGCTATTGCTGCCTGCCAAGCTTGGTAAAAGGGATTTGTGGCTGTCTTCAAAGGAAGTTTTCAGCTGACAGAGCTTGGGGATCTTTATGAGCTAAAGTATATTTTGAATTGGGAGGTTGCCGGGGGAGATGTGGAGAGTGCGGGGAGGAAGGGTGCAGAGACAGAGAGAAAATTTTGTGCCCACCGACTTTGGGCTCAGGCCCACCCAAAATTGGCCGTCTGGCTATGCCACTGGCGTGTAGCACCTCTGGGTTAGACAGAACAAATAAATAAACAGTAAAGAAGAAGGCACTGCAGACTCGCCTCCAGCTTCTCCCTTCCCTCTTCACACAGTGTCCCGCCTTCGCGGAAACAGGAAATGCATCATCGGAGAGGCGGGACCTGTGTGAAGAGGGAAGGGAGCAGCTAGAGCCGGAGGCGAGCCCGCAGTACCTTCTTCCTTACTGACGTCGCTGCCACGGAAGGTAAAATACGGGCGGGGGGAGAGGAAGGAGCGGATCTGAGTCGGGAGGGAAGGTGCCCTGCGCTTGTGGGGGCAGCAGGAGAAGGTCACGGTTGGGCTGGGGAACCAAGCCTCTTATACAGGACACCTATGAAAATGCCCTTTCCCCAAGCCAAGCTAGCAACTTATTTGTTTGTTGCTATATTTATTTATTTATTTTTACTTTCCTGTACCTTACATCAAACCAAGTCTCCAGTTTGTTTCCTCTGCACTTGTTCTTGTAATCTGCATCATGTGGCTTATAGGAAATTGAGCACTACAAAGAAGCAACATCTGTGGAAAGAAGCTGAAGCAAATGATTCTGTTAGCATTTCTTTCCTGGGCTCCAACCCACTATTACTTCTTTGACTGTTCTCTCTCATAAACTTTAGAAGACCAAGAGGCATATTTTCAAAGCACTTTGGGAGGCTAAGTTCCATAGGTTTCTATGGAACTTTGGGAGGCTAAGTGCTTTGAAAATGAACCTCTAAGAATTCTTACCTATTAAAGGGGCCTTGCTTTCAATAGGGGCCATTCTTTAATTGCTCCCCAACCCCGGCACCCCAGTGCTGTGTGGGGAGCGCCTGTTCTATAATAGGATCTGGGTATCCAGATTTGTTTATAGAATGCTAGTGTAAATCCGCATTGGTGTGCCTGAATGTAAGCGCTCCCATTTGCACCAGGTCAGTGGCAGCTATAAATAGGTGTGCTGCCCCACTCATACCCCTTCCTTGTTCTGCCTACATATACACCTCCTTATATCACTTGCATGTGCCCTTACAGAATAGCATGTAAATGTAGTATACTTACATGCACATGGCCTAGATCAGTCTCTTAAATTTACTGCTAATACTGCCGTAGTACCTGCATTGTGCCAAAGAGAGCATCTTTCTGAAGCTCATAAGATGTATTATATATAGGCAACTTATCCAAGTACACTTGGAAGTTCTTTCTGATCAAGCCAGCCACGAGGTAACTGTTTCTAGCTCTTTCTTACAGAATCTACCAATATCACTGTGTATATATACCTTGTTGTGCTATATAAATGTGTAGTAATAGAATTGAGTGGTGCAGGTGATGAATGAGTATGCAAGTGAGAGGGGAATAGGCAACAGGAGGTGTATACAGATTTAGAAAAATGTGCCTCAAGATCAAAACCTTTGCTGCAGAGTTTACCTCTGAGCTGTCATAGGAGACTGGGGACTTGTAGCTATACCCTGCTGTGCAGAATATCTGATTGCTAAACTGTTCATGTTCTATAGCCAAGGGAACATGCATTTCTGCTTGAATATGCTCATTTACTGTGTTTCTTCTTAAGTGCAGCATAAAAAAAAATGCAAACAAGTTTTGCCTATCCTACCCTGCAATTTTGGTTGAGATACATTTGAGCCTTTTGCTTTAATTTGCATATATTTGCTGCTGTATTATAATTATAGTCAAATGTCAGTCATCTCATTTTTACCAACCCTACCCTTTCAGTGTTGTTCCCTGGAATACCTAAACAATTAAGAAGAAGTGAATTAAAATGGGCTAGGCACAGCAGTACAAACTTGCACTGGACTTAAGTCATTATTGATCAAAGTACTTAGCTTGCAGTGATGTTAAGGCCTCTTCTGATTTCCTCCAGTTGAATACCATGGAAAATAAAGCAAGGACTCACAGACTGTGCAAGCTAGATGAGCCCACAGTCTTGATCAACAACAACCTAAGTCCAGTGTGGCTTGAGGATTTTATGGTTGATTCTGTTCTTTTTCAAATGAGATGGAGCACTGTACCCTTTATAAAAAAAAAAAAAAATTGTTCTTCCAGGGACTTGAAAAATGTAACTGCAGTATTCTCTGTCACTCAGAAGTGACAGAGAATACTGCAAATTTTTTAAAATGCTTTACAGATAACAAGAAAAGAAAATTTGAATGTGATACTAAAATTGACTTTCTGATACAGAAAGCTTAGTGTATAATTTGACACTTTTAGAATAACAGAAGAAAAGTGTCCCTAAATGAGAACATAGATTTGCAGTTTAGTTAGCTTGAAAAAAAAAAATCTTATTTTAAACAACTTATTTAGATGCTCACATTTTTCATTTTCTTGTTGCTTTAAAAGTAGGGTCTGTTTTTTTTTCTCTAATTTCTGGTTTTGTTTCTCTAGGTTAACATAAAAGATAAAGTACTCGAGCTGCTGATGTATTTTACAAAACATACAGATGAGGAGGTGCAAACAAAAGCTATTATTGGGCTGGGTAAGAATAGCTAGAATCGTTACATGTCAATCAATTGCAGAATACTTAAAGAAAAATATATATACACTGCTCCTATTTAATGTACTCATCTTTGTAAACCAGTCCTTTTTTTTTAACTTACATTTTTATTTAAAAAGATAAGCATGAACACAGAACAAGTAATAACGCAACAAGGAGAGTTTTCAATGTAGCCCAACCCATATCCTTAATACTTCTACCCCCCACACACACACAAAACACACTATACTTAGAATAGTTAAACTTCCACACTTCTTTTCAGTAAAGACCAGGAACAATTAAAACTGGCCATCCTGTTCCTAAGGGCTGTCAATCTTTCCAGGAGAACTACATATGTCAGTCTTTGGTGCCATCTAGTGGTGGAAAGTGGCAGGTTAGATTTCTTTTTTGCCACTGTCGCAAATCTAGCTGCATATATGCAGCACTTTGCAAGTGTGTAAGCCCAAATCCTCTGGGTAAGAATTTAATAGACAAAGTTCCTCGTTGAACTCAACAGTAATACCCAAACTAGTGTTGAGTACAAATTGTATATAAGCCCAGAAGTGCTTAGTAGCTGGACAGACCCACCACATCTACAATAGGGTACCTGGCTCTCCACACTGTCTCCAGCATAAGAGGTCAGTCTTCAGACATCTGATGCACAGTAGCTATGTAAAACAGTCCTTTTGAAAATTAAATTGATCACTGCATCAGTGTTGTTTTCCTGCAAAGACCAATTTGAACATATATATAATGTATGATCGAGCTTGTGTGGTTCAGAACTATAGCTAATATTTATGGTTATAAGGCTTAATATTTCATCATATAGTTTTTAGGAAATATTAGGCCTCCTGGAGAGGTATTGGTTGATTAGTGATGATGAATTGGTTTTCTTTTAGTTGCTGTAACTGTTAAGGTAGCTTTCTAAGGTAGTCATGGCTTTTCTAAAATAAGAATCCAATAATTAGTTGTATAAAAATATATGTAAGTTGTGTATCTTTAAAATCAATTAATTGATTTATATTGGATTTGACTTCCTCTTTAGGATTTGCCTTTATCCAGCACCCAATTCTGATGTGTTGAGGCAGATGTGAAGAATCTGTACAACAGCATTCTCTCTGACAAAAACGCTCAGTGAATTTAAAAATACAGGTGTTAAAGAACCTCCAAACCTATCTACAGGAGGAGGATACACGCATGCAGCAGGCAGATAGAGATTGTAAGTGATGAAATGTGCTCCCCTTTTATATACAATTTTGTTCAGAACTGATGTTGATATCAATCTGAACAAAGATTAGCAGAAGATTAATCACATCTTGTTTTAAGAGAACAAGATTTAAAATGAAATAAAATAAGAGTTTTCTACCTAGCTAAAACAACTCAGTTAATACTAAAAGTAAATCTTTAAAATATAAATGGGGTGGCAAAGTTTTCTCATGTGACATCGATGCTTAAAAAACTACACTGGCTGCCTGTTGCTCAAAGGAACCAATTCAAGGTACTGTCAGTTATACGTCAGACTCTGTTTGCTATTGCCCATTGTATTTGAAACATATGTTGACTGTTTACCATCCAAGATGTGAATTGCGGTCAGAGGCTACTATGAGACTTTTGACTGATATACAGGGGCATTTTCGAAAGAAATGTCCAAGTTGCAATTTGGACATCTTTGCAAAACGTCCAAATCCGGAGGCAGGGGAAACTGTATTTTCAAAAAAAAAGCTGACATCCATCTTTTGTTTCGAAAATACCGTCGGAGACGTCCAAATCCTTAAATTTTGACGTCCCTCGATATGGACGTCTTTGACTTTCCATGATTTTCGAAACCAAAGACATCCATGTCAAAAACGTCCAAATGCAAGCCATTTGGTCGTGGGAGGAGCCAGAATTTCTAGTGCACTGGTCCCCCTGGCATTCCAGGACACCAACCGGGCACCCTAGGGGGCACTGCAGTAGACTTCATAAAATGCTCCCATGAACATAGCTCCCTTACCTTGTCTGCTGAGCCCCCCCCAAAACCCACTACCCACAACTGTACACCACTACCATAGCCCTTACGGGTGAAGGGGGACACCTGTATATGGGTACAGTGGGTTTGTGGCAGGTTTTTGCAGAGCGCGCAGTTTCCTCTACAAATGTAACAGGTGGGGGGGGGGGGGGGGGGGTTATGGGCCCGGGGCCGCCTGTCTGATGTGCACTGGAGTACCCACTAAAACTGCTCCTGGGACCTGCATGCACTGTCATGGACCTGAGTATGACATCTGAGGCTGGCACGACATTTTTTTAAAGAATTTTTTTTGAGGGTGGGAGGGGGTTAGTGACCACTGGGGGAGTAACGGGAGGTCATCCTCCCGGTAGTCATTTCGGGCACCTTTTTGTGCCTTATTCTGAAAAAAAAACACGTCTGGGTGAAAACGTCCAAGTGTTCGGCAGGGATGTCCTTGCTTTTTTTTTATTATGGATCAAAGACGTCCAAGTGTTAGGCATGCCCAAGTCCCGCCTTCACTACGCCTGACACGTCCCCTTGAAATTTGGACATCCTTGCAACAGACTGCAGTTGGAGATGTCCAAAATCGGGTTTCGATTATACCGATTTGGACGTTTCTGTGAGAAGGACGTCCATCTTCCAATTTGTGTCGAAAGATGGACGTCCTTCTCTTTCGAAAATGAGCCCGATAGTCACTAAATTTTGGTATGCAGAAACATGAGCTACAGCCTTCGTTCCTGCAGGGATAACATTGTGGAATGCATTGCCAGGTCACCTTTGGAATTGTAGCAGTGTGACACAGTTTAGGAAATCATTGAAAACAAAATTGTTTCAGTATTTTTTTAACCTTGAAGATTGTATTTTTATTATGGTTTGTTTTGTTTTATGTTTTGTGTTCCACTAGTTATAGGTAGTATAGACATTTTTAAAATAAATGACATCTGAAGTTTTTTTTTTTGTTATGCATAAAAACATTGCTAGCCTAATAAGATCAAAGATTTAAATTCTTAACTTGAAGGTACTAGAAAAGTTATTAATGAATAGAAACTCTTGAGACAGTTGCAGTGAATGATGCTGAATGTTTTTCACTGTCTTTGATGTGATTGAATACTCTTCATGGTTAGCTGTTCACATTAATAAAAAAAATCAAAGTGTAACAATACTATTTTCTGAATGGCATAATCAACTTAATAGAAGAGCTTAGTAATCGGACATTGATCTGTAATAAATAGATTTTTAAGAATGAGATATGATCTGATTAAAATTGTGTCTCTGAAGAAAAGCTCCTTGCATATATATTCAAAATGAATGAAAGGATTAATGTAAAGCCAATGTCTTGAAGGTTTTATGTTTGAATAGTTGATCTAGTCTTAGATTAATAAGCATAGTCTGTTTTTCAGTCCATTGACTTTATAACATTTGCATAAAAAGCTAGAAGGGTTAACTGGTCTTTGACTTATACTTGGCATGACTTCTAAGTTTATTTCTTCCATTTACTTTTTATGTTTATAGAATACACTAGGTAAGTAGATTGAAGAAAGCTGGCAGTTATATTTGATTCTATAAATGTATGAATCTTTGTCAATAGAATGTTGCATCCTTAGCTATGAAATGCACTGAAACAACTTTGGAATGTATCATTGTTACTTGTATGTCCTCGTTACAGGGAAAAAAGTATCAAAGCAAGAAGATCTGAAAGAAATGGGTGATATTTCCTCAGGGATGAGCAGCTCTATTATGCAACTTTACCTTAAACAGGTCCTTGAAGCTTTCTTCCACGCTCAGTCCAGTGTACGCCACTTTGCTCTAAATGTCATTGCACTGACATTAAACCAGGGCCTTATCCATCCAGTTCAGGTAGGTGATTTAGATTATAGTATACAATATTTTATAACTTACCCTTTCAATCAGATGAAAGTACATAGTGGAGTATAATACAGAATAGCAAAACAATATAATAGAGACAAAGACATTAAATATAATTCAAGTTAAAATAATATAAAACACAATCAGTACAAAATCTGTGTCCATACCAACTGGCAAAGCATTTCAAATCAAACAAACAGAAAAGTGGGCACAAAACCAGGAGTCCCAGAGACTGGATCACAGTAAAGCTAAAACCAAATTTTATTAATTAGTATATTTGACTCAACACAACCGTTGTGTTTCGGCCAAAAGGCCTGCATCAGGAGTCTAAATACTAAGGTAAACAGCTAATGATGATCCAGAATAAGAAATGCTGGCGAATAGTGTATAAATGGTCTTAAAAAATACCTTTGTATTGAATTGTGGAACGGATCACTTGCGTGAAGGGTTCAGCAATAAATTTGAAGAAAAAAAAACTATTCTAATCAAATATCTTTATTGTAAATTATAAATCACCATAAGATAAAACCCAATAACTTATCACTCATACCACTCATGCTTGCCCAACCACACCATGCACATTCATACACAATGTATAACACAATTGTTAATCATGTAAATTTAAGTGCAAAATAGTGCAGATTGCAAAGATAGGGGGAACACATTCAAAGTACGTTAAACAATGTTCTTCTTGTATCAGTGTCCCAATGTTCTTGTATATATATGGATCCAGATCTCAGTTCTTGTTTTTTTAATAATCCTCCAGATAAATAGTCAAAATATGACACAAACCGTTAACGCTGTTAATTCATGTCCGTGTATAGAGTTATAGTCACCTCCTGGTTGTGTTGATGGATTCCAACAATCTCTGCTTTCGACCACAGTACTCTCCACAAGTGACTCGACCAGACATGTTTCCCACTATGATTGCTCAGTCCATATCTCAGCATTCACCTTATTTTATACTTCACTGTGAAGCATTACAAATACTATTAAAATAAATGCATATGACCCTACACAGTCTGTGTTTTGCTCACTGAGCGTCATCAGGGGTCGGTTCACCTGCAACATAACAAAAAACATAAACACTCCACATCCTTATTCATACTATTACTAAATCAGAAGAAACATTCAACCAAACGTTTTAAAGTTTCCTTACTGGGGGTCACGTGGGTGGCCATGAGCTAGATAGCAGCAGCTGGCGAGAGCTCCGGAGCCCTCATCCCCGCCGCACGGGGAAAACTTTGAAATCTACCTTATTTTGTCGCTGGCTCCAATTAACTTACCCATATGGACAAATATTTGAGAAGTACCCCGACAGGAATGGCGCAGAGAACCGCTAAAAAAGACAAAACAAAATCGAGTGGAGGTGAGCCCAAGATGGCCGACGAGGGGGAGACGGCGCCAAAAGAATTCACTGACGCACAGCTAGACCAACTAACCTCAGCCATCGCAAAGGCCTGGGAACCCAAGTGGGCGGCTTTAGACCGCAAACTGGAGGGTTTTAACTCGCGGCTCGAAGGATTACAAACGCGAGTGGCGGATGCAGAGGTCCGAATATCAGCATTAGAGGATGATACCCGAAGTTATGGCCCAGACATCGCCGCAACAAAACAACAGTTAAACGAGCAGGCGAACAAATTAGAAGATCTTGAAAAACGAGCTCGCCGGAACAACATACGCATTGTGGGTTTGGATGAATCCCTTCCCGAACGAAACTTGGAAATATGGCTGGAAAATTGGCTATCTAAAGAACTAGCTACAACGGATACCATGGGCGCCTTGATAATAGAAAGGGCTCACCGCGTAGGTCGGAAAATGGAGAATCAAAACAGACCGCGCGTTGTGGTGGCGAAAATTCTAAATTATAGACATAAAGTAGAAGTATTGCAAGGATTTAGACTCAAGAGAGACTCACTCAAATACAATGGGAAAAACATTTTAATTTTTCAGGACTTCTCAACTGAAGTGCAGGAGCGGCGGAGACAATATCATCCACTTTGTGCAGCTTTAGTTGCAAAAAAGATATGCTTCGCAATGCAATACCCAGCAAAGCTGAGAGTACAGATACAAGACACTTGGCAGACATTCAACACGATGGCAGAAGCTAAGCACCATTTATTAGAGCATAAGATAATTGACTTATAGAATCTTCTGTTTGTCACCAGTGAGTTAAGCGAAATGCCAAGAGGTTTGGTATATGAATGTAATTTCCTAGGTAGATAACTGTTAATGTTTACAGGCGGGATGGGGACCCCAGGCACGACGAGTGGCCTTACTTCTTCCCCTGAGGATCAAGGGGACGGAGCGGGTTAATAGGAAGGGGGGGGGGAAGTTGGGGTGGGGTAAGGGAATCCCGAAGTTCAATAATTTTATATAAGTTGTGGGGAGTTTCACGATATGCAAATGAGGACAGACTAGAATTGAGGAGCGGAGTGCCCAAGGGGAAGATTCAGGTGCTCTGCATACTAATTGGTACAGATGGTTCTGGGAGGTTCGGGTGATAGCGATGAGATTGTAACATGCCAGCCCGGATAATATGGAATGTGAGAGGTATTAGTACTCCCATAAAAAGGGCAAAGATATTGAGAGCTTTAAAAAGGCACAAAGCGGATGTTGCCTGCTTGCAGGAAACACGCCTGAATGATATTGAACATGCCAAATTGTGTAGGAACTGGGTAGGAGAATGCCACTCAATAGCAGCACGGGGGCGGAGAGGGGGCCTAGCAATATTAGTAAGGAAAGGGCTGTCATGTAACATCAAAGTGCTCGCGCAAGGAACGCAGGGAAGATATATCATCGCAAAAATATGGTTGCAGGGCCTAGAATTCATGATAGTAAATTTATATGGCCCAAATGAGCATATCCCAGGTTTCTTTAATGAACTAGTTAATATTTGCTTGCAATACAAGGCCTTAAAAGTAATAGTGGTGGGAGATTTCAATTTAGTCTCGGACCCAAGACAGGATACCACGAATACGGCCTCCCCTCACTATACAGGGCAGAGACGTAAAGAATTTATTGCATTCCAAAGAATGTTAAACCTTATTGACGCATGGAGAGTCTTACACCCAAGCGAACGCGAGTATACCCACAGATCTAGAGCCCACGGGACACTAGCCCGTTTAGACTACACGTTAGTAGAAAGTTCTTTAATAGATAAGGTTAAAACAGCAGAAGTAGGACCTGAGGAGATCTCGGACCATGCCATAATCTGGCTGGACCTGGAGATCCCGGTAGATAGGCAAGGTGGAGGGGGTTGGAGATTTCCGACATATCTATACAATGACCACCATTTCAGGGCATACCTGTGTAGCAAATGGGAGGAGTATATTGAAAATAACAAAGAACATGCAGAGAACCAGCCCAGTTTATTTTGGGCGGCCTCAAAGGCAGTGATAAGAGGAGACATTATTGCATATAACAGTATGAGAAACAAACGCAGAATGTTAAGTATCATAAACTTAGAGAAGCAGATGCAAAAAGCAAAAAGGAAGTATGCAAGTAGACCTGGCCAAATAACGCTGGATGAGTTGAAAGCGATCCAGACCACACTAAACACGTTATTACATGAGCGAGAAACCCGGTCCTCTCTGTATTATAAATACCGACTGCAGAGATTTGGAAATAAAACAGGAGCTCTACTGGCCAAAGTCATTAAAAACTGGGGAGGACCTCGGGTGATACCTATTTTACAGGACACACAAGAGAGGACATAGGACATCTGTTCACTGAATATTTTGCTAGATTATATGCAGCCCAGCCACAGGTGACTAAACAACAAATACACACATACTTAGAGGGATTAGGTTTAGACAAATTAAAAGAGGTGGAGATGGAAAGGCTAAACGCCCCAATAACTGTGCTAGAGTTACAACAGGCCATCAAAACCCAAAAACTCAGATCAGCGCCTGGCCCGGACGGGTTTGCAGGGGAGTACTATAAACTATTACCACCAAACGCATTACTGGCACTATTAGACTACTATGAAGACGTGATTAACCAGGGCCAATTCCCTAAATACGCCAATGAGGCATTGATTACACTGATCCCTAAGCCTGGGAAGGCATCAGATAAAGTAGAGTCTTACCGGCCAATATCGTTACTAAATGTAGACACCAAGCTGCTTGCTAAAATACTTGCAGAATGTTTAGCAGGTATTTTACCTAACTTGATAGGGCAGGAGCAAGTAGGGTTTGTGCGACATAGACAGGCAACACAAAACGTACGGAGGTTATTAATGGCCATGGCAACCTGTTCAGAAAACATGTATCCTGCTGTGGTAGTAACACTAGATGCAGAGAAAGCGTTTGACCAAGTACGGTGGGATTATCTATTTGGTACCCTAGAATACGTGGGCTTTTCAGGATGGTATCTACAGGCACTTAAAACATTATATTGTCGCCCTGAGGCAAGTGTATTAGTTAATGGAGTCTGAGAGAGAAGGTTCGTGATAGAGAGAGGCACAAGACAGGGCTGCCCTCTCTCCCCTCTGCTTTTTGTACTATCCTTAGAGCCGTTGCTGCGAAAGTTGAAGAAAGAGAACGAAATTAGTGGCATTCTCCTGGGGGCCCAAAATATCAAGGTGCTGGCATACGCAGATGACCTCCTGTTAACCCTGACGAATCCAGAGCGGTCCATAAAGGTACTGTTAGAAAGAATTAAAGAGTTTGGACAGCTCTCGGTTTTTAAATTAAATTTGACTAAATCTACTGTGATGGAGATTGGCCCAAGCAGAGGGGGGGAAATGGGGAGAAGGGTTCCCCTTTCAGAGAGCTGAAGAGCATATCAGATACCTGGGGGTTGAAATCACAGCGGATCTAGATAATTTATATGACCGCAATGTTCATAAACTTTTGCGAGAGACAAAGCATACTTTAGAAGCATGGGCCGGTCTCCCTCTTTCGTTACTAGGCCGTATTGCCTTATTTAATATGTTTGTAGCACCTAAATGGCTGTATGTTTTACAAATGCTCCCCTTATATTTGAAAAGTAATACTATGCAAAAGCTGCAATCCATGATACAGAAATTCCTCTGGCGGGGTAAGAAAGCCCGCCTTGCTTTTGCTACGCTCAGTATACCAGTGGAACATGGTGGACTGGGACTATTGAATATACGATACCTAAATATTGCAAGCGGTATGAGAACCATTAGTGATTGGTTTTGAGGCACGCAAGATTTCACAGACACTCCAACGGAGTTAGAACTCACTGGGGAGATACACTTCAGCAATTACTTGCATTCTGCAGGGACCCCGATGCCTAACATTTTGAAAACCACAAAAATCATGCCATATGCAGTGTCAGTCTGGAAATGGATTTGCCGTCTACACCACTTTTCCTCAAAAGTAACTCCATACCTTTCGATATGTGATAACATAACTTTTGTCCCAGGACAGATGTATGCAGTGTTCCACAGGTGGAGGAGACGTGGAATAGTGTATTTATTGCAAGTACTTAACAATGAGGGGCGTATAAAATCCTTTGCTGATTTGCAGGCAGAATATGGGATACCCCAAAAAGAGCAGTTCTTTTATGAACAATTGAAACATTATGTGACCTCGTTGCCCTGGGAGTCCTTGGCGGAGGATGTCCAGGAAGAGCTGTCTGCGGCATTCTCCCTGGGGGCTCAACAAAAAGTGCCTTTGTCTTACCATCATCGTCATATAAAAGACACAGTGGAGGAACCGGATTATATACGTTTATCCAGGCAATGGACAATAGACTTGCACACGGAGATTAGTGCAGACCAGATCAAGACCCATGTGTTGGCAATCAGACGAATTACATACCAATCCAAGCATTGGGAATTACAATATAAATTTGCACTGCGCTTACATGTACCCCCCAAAAGAGCATTCTACATGGGCCTTTCCCCCTGGGGAGAGTGCCCGAAGTGTAGAGCAGAAGGGGCAGATTTAGGACATATGTTCTGGCTATGCAAAGCAGTGAAGAAATTCTGGAAAGAAATAATCCAATACGTAAATTCAATCTGGAAACAGGGCTGGACTTATCACTCGACCCTTCTGTTTGGACAACTAATAAATAGTCGACCCACAGTAAAAGGCTTTACAGCATTTACCCAGCGCGCAGTAATTGTGGGCAAACATGTTATATTGACAGAATGGTTGTCAACGGGGGGTCTGACATTGCAACAGTGGAGGACGCAAATGCTACAGACACTGCGCGCAGAAAGGACGGGAGTAACAGACATCAATTCACAGATTGGAGAACAATTACAACAACGGTGGATCCCCTTTTGGAACACTCTAACTCCTCAAGCACGTAGTCATCTTTTAAACTTGTAATGAACACATAAACGCAGAAGGCAGACTGTCAAGAACAAGGGAGTTGGGGGGAGGGTTTTGTTGAGGGGATAAAAAGGAAATGGATGGTGAACAGTTGCAGATGTTGTACAATTTTGTTTATAACTGTTTGTCACACCAATAAAAATGATTTAAATATAAAGTTTCCTTACTAGCCACAACGGGCTGCCTAGGATTCATACCACACCCATGCTGCACGGCGGGTTTCTCAACGAACAAACGCATGCATATTGCTCTCTAAATATACGTGTCCCTATATGCTAAGCCAATCAATTTCTCTGTTAAGCCCCATCGGGGCCATAGTATTCCAATTGAAAATTATGCATTGTTCCCTTCGCAATAATATTAAAGAGATATTACCACCCTAGGGGCCACTACCTGTTGCAAAACAACGAACCTCAAATCTTGCACCTCATGTACTGCCTCCAACCAGGGCCGGTCTTAGCAAGTGCAGGGCCCTGTGCAGACCAATTTGGTGGGGCCCCGCCCCCACCCCATTGATAAGATTATTCAATTTTTAGAAAAATTTTTATTTATGACATTTCAAATAAAGACAAATGAAGCTAAACTTGTACAGAAAGATTGATTGAAATAATAAGCACAATGCTATCATGAACCCCCACCCCTCCCCAGAAATTATTCAGTTCAAGTCCACTACAATTAGTAGTTCCAATTCTTATAACCCCGGGGGGGTCAGAGTTGCGGACACAATCTCTCCACTGCAAAACACTATACACAAACTTGTGCAAAAACACACTCATAACCTTACCAAACCATAACAGCACTAATTCCAAGGACAGGACGAGCTACAACCTTATGTGTGGAAAGGCAGAACTGTAATTACATCAGGCTCTAAAACACCAATACACTACCTCGTGAAAAAAAACCAAAAAGGACTGCAAATACTACACGCTAGCAGGATACTGCACCTTGATCACACATGAAAAACACATGACACAACAGATATGAAGGCAAAATACTGAACTGGAAAGTTACCTCAAGAAGTCAGACTCTCAGCATGCAGCAATACTAGAAAAATTGAAACTTACATGCAAAATATCACAGATGCACATTTCCAAAAGCTGACATATTCCAATTAATAAATCTGAATAAAATACTTTTTTTCTACCTTTGTTGTCTGATCATTTAGTTTTTCTATTCGCTTTGGTCCCAGTGTCTTCTGTTTTATGCAGTGTCTTCTTTCCATTTGATATTTTTTCTCTCACCATGTCCACCATCCTCCTGTGTCCTTATGTGTCCTGTCTACCATCAGTAGCCCTGTCCCTATCCTTTCTCCAGTTTCAGCATCTGCCTTCAAAGTGTTCCGATCTAGCCCTTAAATTCAGCAATTTCCCCTCCATCCATATCCAGCATTTCTCCTCACTCCCCTCCATCCATGTGCATCTACTTTCCTCCCCTCCCCTACATCCATGTCCAGCATTTCTCCTCTCTCCCTTCCCCCTCCATCCATGTGCATCTCCTTCCTTTGTCTTTCCTTCCCTCCATTCATGCCCAACATTTCTCCTCTCTCCCCTGCCCTCCCCTCCATGTCCAGCAATTTCTCCTCTCTCCCTGGGCCCTGTCCTCCCATCCATGTCCATCCTTGTCCATCGATGCTCCTCTCTCCCCTTCCCTCCTCCATCCGTCCATATCCAGCAATTCTCCTCTCCCCTTTCCTCCCCTCCTTGTCCAGCAATTTCTCCTCTCTCCCTGGGCCCTTCCCTCCATCCATGTCCATCGATGCTCGTCTCTCCCCTGCCCTCCTCCATCTATCCATATCCAGCAATTCTCCTCCCTCCCCTCCATGTCCAGCAATTAATCCTCTCTCCCTGGGCCCTGCCCTCCCATCCATGTCCATCCTTGTCAATGCTCCTCTCTCCCCATCCCGCCCGCTCCCATGTCCACCTGACCGCCCTCTTCTCTCTTCTAGTTCAACTATTTAAATTTACCTCGCTCCGCCTCCGACGTCTGCGCAGCGTCAGTGAAAGCGCTGCCTGTCTGACGTCTCTCCACCAGCCTTCCCTTCGCTCGTTTGTTCCCTCAGTGCCCCGCCTTCTTCTGACGTCATTTCCTCGAGGGCGGGACACAGAGGGAACGAACGAGTGAAGGGAAGGCTGGTGGAGAGACGTCAGACAGGCAGCACTTTCACTGACGCTGCGCAGACGTCGGAGGCGGAGTGAGGTAAATTTAAAGCGCCGAGAATGGAGCGGAGGAGGCTCAGGCTGACTGAGGCACGCTGCGCAGGGTCCCCTTAAACACATGGCCCTATGCGGTCGCCTCGGCCTAAGACCGGCCCTGCCTCCAACCAGTGTGACACCAGGGGAGCCTTTACCTGCTGCAGTCGTTGATTATTCAAATGTTTAGCAATCCTCAATTTAATTTTCCGTATAGTTTGGCCCAAATACCATAACCCGCATGGGCAGCACACTCCATATACACAGCGGAACGAATTACAATCAGTATGCCCATGTAATTTGAACATCCGATTTTGTGTATGAGGAATTAACACTTCAGTTGTCTGTATGGCATATTGACAATATGTACACTGGTTACATTTAAAATGTCCAATGTTTTCCTCATTATCTGAAAAATCCCTACACTCTTTAGCCGTATGGGAGAACAATCTCTCCCCCAAATTATTACTTCTGGTGAAAGCAAACATGGGCTTTTGCTGAAACTGTGTATGCATTGTCAAAATCGTCCAATATTTTCTGATGATGTGTACTACTTTTTTAGACGTGTGTGTATGGCAACACACAGTTAAGATGTGAAGCAGCCCCAGATGGAACTGGTGTATTAAACCATTCAGGCTGAATATTATAAGCCCGCTTCATCGCCCTACGCACTACCTTCAGAGGGTAACCTCGTTGTTTAAACTTCGCTGACATTTCACTTGCTTGTACCCCAAATTGTTGTTGGGAACTACAAAGCCTGCGAATACGCAAAAACTGGCTTCCCGGAATACTGTCTTTCAGACGTTGAGGATGGTGACTGCGATAATGCAACACCATATTTCGATCTGTATATTTGCTGTATGCACTTGTAACAAATCGACACTGAATCCAACTGATGTTAATATCCAAAAACTTTACACTTCATCCACCAACCGGTGGCGTAGCCAGACAGCCAGTTTTGGGTGGGCACAAAATTTTCTCTGCTCCGCCCTACCTCCACCTCAAAATATAAATACTTTAGCTAATGAGGATCCTCAAGCTCAGTCAGCTGAAGACTTTCTCTGAAGGTGGCCAGAACTCTCTTTTACCAAGCTTGGCAGGCAGCAGCAATGACCCTAAGCCACTGATGCCAGCACCCCACACATGCTTAGCTGTCGATGGCTCAAGGATGCTGTTGCCAGAGCTTGGTAGAAGGGAGTTCTGGCCGCTTTTGGAGGAGGTCCTTAGCTGGGGATGTCTGGGAATCCTCAACAGCTATACAGCAAGGGTTAGGACTGGTGTTAGACCTGCTTGGGCTCAGGTCAGAAAATAAAGGAGGGCTCCCCTCCCCGATTCCCTCTCCTCTTTGCCTCCCTTCCAATTTCCCACCTGCCATTACTATCACACCAACAGAACCTCACCAAATACAGAACAAGGGATCACAAATTAGAAATAAAAATATTTAGACAAAAATTGAAAAGGAACCCCAAGAAGTTAAACATAGCATTACTGCAACACTGGAGACACAAAACATGCATTTCCTTTTCTACAGAACACAATACAAAGACATTTCCTATGCACATTTCCAAAAGCTAACATATTCCATTTAAAACATTCAAAATAAAATGCTTTGTTTCTATCTTTGTTGTCTGGACATTTTATTTTTCCATCTTGCTGGTTCCAATTTCTCTTTTCTGCTTTCCTCTCTGCCATCTGCTAATTCTTCTTCAAGTGGCAGTAGTCCATTTGTCTTTTCTCCTTTCTCCTGTCTGTTCCCTCACTATTCCTGCCTCTGACATGTTGGTCATTCCTTTGTAGCTCTTTTCTGCCTCTCTCTCACCCTTCTTTGTCTCCTTTTTACTTTTCAACTACCTATCAAATTTCCATCTTCTTCTTTCACCCACTAGCTCTCCCATTCCCCATCTCTACTTTCTTGCTCTCCCATTCCCCATCTTACTCCTCCCCATCTCTACTTTCTCTTTTTATCTTTAATCTACTTCCCATTACCATATTTCTACTCTCTGTAATCACTATCTCTCATTCATTTCCTTGCCCTCTCCCACAGGGTTCCACCATTCCCATCATCTTCTCCCTCCACCCTTCTAACCAGCATCTGATCCCCTCCCCACCCCACCATGGTAGCCTTATATTTTCCTGCCCCCTTCTCTCTTCATTCCTGTTAAATAGTAATAGTAGTAGTCCTCTCCCCCATGGCCCAGCATTTCCCCCCTCACCACCTACTGTGTACCTCTCATCCACCCCCATGTCTATCTCCCCCTCTCATTCCCACTGTCCAACGTCTCTCTCCCCTTCCCATACAGCATATCTACCTTCCTCCCCTCTACCAGCATGTCTAACATTTCTCCCTTCCCTCCACCCCTATGCCCACCATTTTGCCCTCCTCTCCACCCCTATGTTTAACATTTCTCCCCCTCTCACCACCTATCCCCTCTCTATGCAGCATGTCTCCCTCTCCTTCACCTCATATGCAGCCAAGACTTCTCCCTTCTTCCCCATGCAGCTTCTCTCCCACCCACCATGCCTCATTATTCCATCTTCCCTCCTCCCTGTGCAGCATCTTGACTTCCATCTTCTTCCCTCCCCCCCTCCCTGTGCAGCTGCTGCCCCCGTCTTCCCTCCCCCATCCAACATCTTTTCCCCATCATCCCTTCCCCTGTGGCGTTGCCACAACTTTCACCCCCATCTTCCCTCACCCTCGCAGGCCCGCCCAGCAGCGATTCCGATCGCAGGCAGCTCCTTCGGCTCGCACACGCTGCCTGCCGGCTGCCGCTCAAATCTCCTTGCAGCTACTAAGCAGCAGCGCTAACCCAAGCTCAGGCTTCCGGGTTAGCGCTGCTGCTTAGTAGCTGCAAGGAGATTTGAGCGGCAGCCGGCAGGCAGCGTGTGCGAGCCGAAGGAGCTGCCTGCGATCGGAATCGCTGCTGGGCGGGCCTGCGAGGGTGAGGGAAGATGGGGGTGAAAGTTGCGGCATGCCACGGGGGAAGGGACAATGATGGGGACCGGAGCCTCCGGAATCGCTGTGCTGCTGGGCGGACCTGACCCCAAATTGGGTGGGCCCGGACCCGCCCGTGGCTACGCCCCTGCCACCAACATTGTGTTCAAATTTAATATTGCCATCTCTTGAGTTCAGGAATTCTAAAAATTGTTGCAAAGTGTGAATGTCTCCCTTCCAAATAAGGAAGACATCATCAATAAATCACAGCCACCCCACAGCGTCCGAAAAGAATGCAGACAGGTAAACATGATTATCCTCAAATTGAGACATGTACAAGCATGCCACCGTGGGGGTAACGTGGCCCCCATGGTGAATCCTTTAATTTGATGAAAGAACTGCTGCTCGAACATGAAAAAGTTGTGACATATGACCAACTCAGCCATTTCTTTCAATAGAGGTGCCATCCGTTCTGCTAATGGTAGGGTATCAACGAACCGATCCACCATGTCTATAGCTGTCCTTTGGGGAATATTTGTATATAATGTAACAACATCCAGGGTCACAATGTGACCTCTTGCAAACTATCAATGTCAACCTGCTCCAAAATTTGTAAAAGATGTCCAGAATCTTGTACATATGAGATAATATGAGCCAGACACGGGCGTAAGTGAAAGTCTAAAAATTGTGACAGTGGCTCAAAAAGGGAACCACAATTGGAAACTATAGGGCGACCCGAGGAGGTGGGATAGGGTCTTGTGAATCTTTGGGGCAAAATAAATCATGGGCATTTTAGGAAATCGATTGAATAAATATTTAAACTCCTTTGCAGATATAACCCCAGACTCAGCAGCCCTTGATAACATTGAAAAAAAACCGTTGTTGATACATTATAGTAGGATCATCAGCCAAATTTTGATAACATGATTTGTCTGACAACTGTGTTAATGCTTCACATCGGTAATCACTCTTATTTTGCACCACTACTCCCGCAAGATAACAATCGAATTGTCCTTTTGCATATCTTGAAAAGCTCGTTTTTGCTCTCCAGTAAGATTCCCTCACACTCTATTTAAATGTTGTTCCATCATACACAAATCATTTAACACCCACTGTTGAAATGTAAATAACACAGGATCCACCGGACCTCTCGTGGTCCATGTAGATGGCAAATGGAATTTTTGTAAAAACGTCTGTACTGGTGACCCCAATTCCGTCTGGGCATCAGACCTCTCATCAGAAAAATACAATCGTAATTTAAAGAAAACATTTTGTAGCGCTACCCGAATGTTAAACGCAAGGTTAAAATGATTAGGTACAAAAGACAAACCATACTCCAATACCTGTAATTGAACATTAGAAAGATGTCTAGATGATAAATACTATGGAAGTGTTTTTTTGCCCAATCTCTTGGGCCGCACTACTGGCGCAGTGGAGGCTACCTCAGTTCTCTGATTGGCTGTCCCTAAATAAACTATACTTTGAGACTGACCACTCACTTCAGGAATTACATTGTATCTAGAATTGTTAGTAGTAAACCCACCCTCCTCAACTAAAGAGTCGCTTGATGAATTTCTAAAAGACACCTGTTTAATCTTACAAATCCGTCTGGATTTTCTACCATGGTCCATCCACAGGTACACGAAACCTTTCATATAGCCTTCTTCATCCCTCTTATATTTAGATACCTTTTGGCTCCTTATTTCCTGTTTATATTGCTCCTTTATTCTAAAATGTTCTCTGTACTGTTGCTCATACACCTCCGTTGCACAATTACCCCTAATCTGGTCCAGTTTATTATTCAACTCATCTGTGCTACTAGCTATTAACTTATTCAATTTATCTATAGTAATGAGCATTAGGTCCAGAGAGCATCTTGATATAATTTCATTCGACCTAGCTACATACTCACTATCCTCCAGGAACCTAGGTTCCTTATATAGACGTGGCACCCGTTGCACTCTACAATATTCTATTAGTGTCATTTCTCGCTCTTATTCAAGCAGAGCATGCCTCAGTTGGCTACAACAGGCTCAGGATCAAGTCCCGGATGAAGGTTCGTGTTTGGAGTCTGTTGCCTCCCACATGGAATCGGGCTTAGCTTATCTAGCTGATTTTCCGAGGACAAACAGGCTGCTTGTTCTCACAGTTGGGTCATCGTCCGCAACGGCCCAGGAGACCAGCAAAAATTTGCATAGCAAATGAAAGAACTCTCGAGCGGGCTGAACACACCGCGCATGTGCGAACGGCTTCCCACGACGCAAGCATGCCCTTATCAGTTTTTTTCTGGCCGCATCTTGAGTGACACATTTCTAGACGGTACTCAGTTTTCGGCTACAGGAGACTTGGTTAGCGTGTTACCGCCCCCTTTTTTCTTTTTTTTGTCTTCTTATTAGTAGTTTTTCAAATATCCAAAAAAAAAAAGTTTTTTTTCCCTTATTTTATTAGTTTTTCTTCACTTTTTTAAGTTTCCTATCTTTTTCGTAGCGGCTGCCCTTTAGACTGCTCGGCCGGGTCATTTTTTTCCTTTTTGTGCCTTTTTATTTGGCACGATCGAGTCTTTTAATTTCGCAGCCGCTGTTTTTCTGTCTATGTCATTGAAGACTCCCAGCGGCTTCAAGCGTTGTACTCACTGCAACTGGACCATCTCGAGTACCGACCCCCACACGTGGTGTCTCCAGTGCCTTGGGCTCAAGCATTTGCCAGCTGCATGTAAGCTGTGCTCTTTAATGAAGAAGCGGACCCAATTGTCTCGGGAGGCTCAGCGTGAGAAGCTCTTTGCGGATCGATCCGGTCCTTCGACATCAGCATTGACATCAGTACCGAGGTCGGCGACAACGTCGTCGAGGAAAGCACCGAGAGCGCAGGTAATGGCTGCCGAACGACCACATCGCGCTGGGAACAGCGAGGCATCGAGTGGGTCTCCACCTATCTCGAGGCCTACTGCTATGCAGGCCCCCAGAACCGACCTTCATCGGACCCAGCCCTGAGGAGGTGTGAGGATTCCACGTCCTCCTCTTTCGTACCGAGGAGTCTCTATGACGGGCGTCGAGCAAAGGCTAAGAAGCACCGTCATTGTTCTCCTTCCATGCACGGTACCGAGAGCTCCGGGGAGCTGGGGAGTCCGGCACCCAAGAAGCGTCGGCGCCGGGAGGACCGCTTACCCTCCATAAAGAAAGTGCCGATGCATCAGTCATCTGGCAGCCTGGTACCGGCTCTCGAGCCCCCTCAGATTCTGCCATCAACACCTGCACCAGCCCCCCAGCCTTTTCCGATGGAAGCTCTCGACGAGCGCATCAGAGCCCTTCTTTCAGAGCTTCTGGAGGGATTGCTGCGCCAGTCTGCTTCCGTATCGGGGGTGCTTGCACCTTCTGTACCGACTGCAGAAGCTGCATCTGGGCCCGTCGCCTGTGGTGAGGTCCCCGTCCTCGGTGCCGCTTGCGGTATCGGCGTCGGCCGCCACCCAGGTCGATTCCCCCTCGACATCGGTGGAGGAAGCTTCGCCAGAGTCCAGGCAGGGGTCGACTTCTCGACATCCCCCATGAGGTTGTCGTTCCTCGACATCGAGACAGGCTTGGGTTCGGGCTGCTCTTAGAGAGCTTTTGTCCGATACGATGATGAGCGCTCGTGGCAAGAGGAGGAAGACCCCAGATACTTTTTGGAGGACAAGTCATATGGGGTTCCCTCTGTTCCTACTCTGCCAATTGAAAGAAGAATGTCTCCACCTGAGAGTCTTTCTCATCCTTTGTCCGGGAATTGTCTAAGGATATTCCCTTCCCTATGGAGGTTGTGGGTGAACCCAGGGCCGAGATGCTCGAGGTCTTGGACTAGCCTTCTCCGCCCACAGAGATTGCAATGGCCCCCTTGCATAGCACACTCAGGGAAGTTCTTATGCAAAACTGGTCGTTCCCTCTATCTAATCCAGTGGTCCCCAAGAAAGCTGAGTCCCAGTACAAAGTCCATGGAGAACCGGTAATGGTGAAGGCCCAGCTTCCTCAAGATTCCATGGTGGTGGACTCTGCTCTCAGAAGAGCCAAGAGTACTAGAGACTATGCCTTGGCGCCCCCAGGCAGAGAGTCTAGGACCTTGGATTCTTTTGGGAGAAAAGCGTATCAGGCCGCTATGCTCGCAGCCAAGATCCAAACATACCAGCTCTACACGAGCATCCACTTGCGGAACTTGGTGAGGCAACTGTCTAGTTTGGTTGAAGCACTTCCTCCGGAGCTTTCCGAACCTTTTCAGTAGGTGGTCAGGCAGCAGAAGGCGTGTTGCAAATTCCTGGCCAGGATGTGGCAGGAATTCCTGGCCAGGATGTGACTTTTGATGTGGCATCCTGAGTAGCTGCTCAAGGTATAGTGATGTGCAGACTCTCATTGCAAGCGTATCTCTGACCTGGATCATAAGACCCAGCAGCGAATGGCGGATGTTCCTTGCCAGGGGAATAATCTTTTTGGAGAAAAAGTAGAGGACATTATCCATCAGATCAAAAAGCACCATGATGCTATGGATTCTCTCTCCCGCCGGGCGTCTTCTGCTACCACCTCCTCATCTAGGAGGTTTTTTGGAGGGAAAAGGAGTGCTCCCTATTCCTACAACACTCCTGCTTCTCGGCAGCCTGTACAGGCTCAGTCCCAGCACGCTTGTTCCCGTCTTACCGTCAACGGCGTGCGCCTAAGGCCCCCCAGCAAAAGCAAGGGACGGGCTTTTGACTGGCTCCAGTGCAGCATAGCCTCAGAAAAGGTGTCCGTGCCGGATGGCTTGCCGGTCGGGGGAAGGTTGATATTTTTTCACCAAAGGTGGCGTCTTATAACCTCCAACAGGTGGGTTCTTCAAGTAGTCCGGTTAGGATACACTCTCAATCTGGAATCCAGGCCTCCAAATTGCCCACCGGGAGTTCAGTCCTTTAGCTCCCAGCACAAGCAGGTACTTGCAGTGGAACTCTCTGCCCTTCTAAAGGCCAGTGCGGTCAAACCCGTACTGCCAGGGGAAGAAGGGCTGGGATTCTATTCCAGGTAGTTCCTTGTGCAAAAGAAAACGGGGGGCCTGAACAAATTCCTAGTCCGAGAAAAGTTCAGAATGGTTTCCCTGGGCACCCTTCTTCCCATGATTCAAGAAAATGATTGGCTATGCTCTCTGGACTTGAAGGATGCCTATACACACATTTCGATACTCCCAGCTCACAGGAAGTATCTTCGATTTCGGTTGGGAACTTGGCACTTTCAGTACTGTGTACTGCCCTTTGATCTCGCGTCTGCGCCCAAGGTTTTCACAAAGTGCCTGGCAGTTGTCGCAGCATCACTACGCAGACTGGGAGTGCATGTGTTCCCTTAACTCAACGATTGGCTGGTGAAGAGCACCTCGCAGGCAGGCGCTCTACAGTCCATGCGGATGACTATTCGAGTGCTAGAACTACTGGGGTTCGTAATCAATTACCCCAAGTCCCACCTTGTCCCAGTTCAGAAATTGGAGTTCATTGGAGCTCTGTTGGACACACGGACGTCTCGAGCTTATCTTCCCCAGGCAAGAGCAGACAATCTCCTGGCCGCAGTGTCCTTGGCTCGAGCGTCTCAACAGATCACAGCTCGGCAGATGTTGAGACTCTTAGGACACATGGCTTCGACAGTTCATATAACTCCCATGGCACGCCTACATATGAGATCAGCTCAGTGGACCCTAGCTTCCCAGTGGTGCCAGGCCACAGGGGATCTAGAGGATGTGATCCATCTCTCCACCGACTTTTGCAGTTCCCTTCAGTGGTGGACCATTCGATCCAATTTGACCTTGAAACGTCCATTCCAAATTCCTCAGCCGCAAAAAGTGCTGACGACGGATGCATTCCTTCTGGGGTGGGGAGCTCATGTAGATGGACTTCACACTCAAGGAGCTTGGTCCTTTCAGGAAAAAGATCTTCAGATCAACCTTCTGGAATTACGAGCTATCTGGAACACTCTAAAGGCTTTCAGAGATTGGCTGTCCCAACCAAATCATTCTAATTCAGACAATCAGGTTGCTATGTATTACCCCAACAAGCGGGGGCACCGGATCTCGTCCTCTGTGTCAGGAAGCCATCCGTATGTGGCTTTGGGCGCACCATCACGTCATGTTTCTCCAAGCCACGTATCTAGCAGGCGTAAACAACAGTCTGGCCGACAGGTTGAGCAGGATCATGCAACCTCACGAGTGGTCGCTAAACATGGCTGTTGTCCACAAAATCTTCCGAGAGTGGGGCACCCCCTCGGTGGATCTTTTTGCCACTCAGATCAATCACAAAGTCCCTCAATTCTGTTCCAGACTTCAGGCCCTCGACAGACTAGCATCAGATGTCTTTCTCCTTCATTGGGGGACAGGCCTTCTGTATGCGTATCCTCCTATACCTCTAGTAGGCAAGACTTTGCTAAAACTCAAGCAACACCGTGGAACCATGATTCTGATTGCGCCCTTTTGGCCCCGTCAGATCTGGTTCCCCCTTCTTCTGGAGTTGTCCTCCGAAGCACCGTAGAGATTGGCTTGTTTTCCGACCTTCATCACCCAGAACGAGGGGTCGCTTATACATCCCAACCTCCAGTCTCTTGCTCTAACGGCCTGGATGTTGAGAGCTTAGAAATTGCCTCCTTGGGTCTTTCAGAAGGTGTCTCCTGAGTCTTGCTTGCTTCCAGGAAAGATGCCACGAAAAAGTGTTACTCTTTTAAATGGAGGAGGTTCGCCGTCTGGTGTGACAGCAAGGCCCTAGATCCTTTTTCTTGTCCTATACGGACCCTGCTTGAATACCTTCTACACTTATCAAAGTGTGGTCTCAAGACCAACTCCGTAAGAGGTCACCTTAGTGCAATTAATGCTTATCATCAACGTTTAGAGGTTAAGCTTATCTCTGGATAGCCTTTAGTAGTTCGCTTTATGAGAGGTTTGCTTTTGTTAAAGCCCCCTGTCAAACCTCCACCAGTGTCATGGGATCTCAACGTCATTCTCACCCAGCTGATGAAAGTTCCTTTTCAGCCACTGAATTCCTGCCATCTGAAGTACTTGACATGGAAGGTCTTTTTCTTGGTGACTTACTTCAGCTCGTAGAGTCAGTGAGCTCCAAGCCCTGGTAGTGCATGTACCTTATATCAAGTTTCATCATAACAGAGTAGTCTTCCGCACTCACCCTAAGTTCTTGCAGAAGGTGGTGTCGGAGTTCCATCTGAACCAGTCAATTGTCTTGTCAACATTCTTTCCCCATCCTCATACCCGCCCTGCTGAACGTCAGTTGCACACCTTGAACTGCAAGAGAGCATTGGCCTTTTACGTGGAGTGGACAAAGCCCTACAAACAGCCCGCCCAATTGTTTGTTTCTTTTGATCCCAACAGGAGAGGAGTTGCCATCGGAAAACGCACAATCTCTAATTGGCTAGCGGATTGTTTATCTTTTACTTATGCCCAAGCTGTTCTGACTCTAGAGGGCCATGTCACGGCTCATAATGTCAGAGCCATGGCTGCGTCAGTGGCTCAATTGAAGTCAGCCTCTATTGAAGAGATTTGCAAGGCTGCAGCGTCATTAGTCCACACATTCACATCCCACTACTGCCTTCAGCAGGATACCCGATGTGACAGTCAGTTTGGGCAGTTGGTACTGCAGAATCTGTTTGGGGTTTAGAATCCAACTCCACCCTCCACCCTCTGTTCTGTTCCAGGCTGCACTCTCACTTAGTTGTGTTTCTTTTTAGGTCAATCTAGGTTTATGTCCTCGCCGTTGCGAGGCCCAGTTGACCAATATTCATTGTTTTGAGTGAGCTTGGGGGCTAGGGATACCCCAGTTGTGAGAACAAGCAGCCTGCTTGTCCTCGGAGAAAGTGTAGATACATACCTGTAGCAGGTATTCTCTGAGGACAGAAGGCTGATTGTTCTCACAAACCCACCCTCCTCCCCTTTGGAGTTGTTTTCAGTTTTCTTTTTTGCTTTCTATTAAACTGATGAGGGCACACTCGACTGAGCGTTCTGCAAATGGTGCTGGCAGTGTGTTCCCTCAGGTTGTTGTGCCTCTAAGCGGCTCACGTGGTTATCTTTTCAGGGTAAACTTCTCTTTGGAGAGGATTTGGAAAAGATTGTTAAGGATTTGGGTGACTCCAAGGGTCAGCATCTCCCAGAAGACAGAGCTAGATCAGCTCCCCGGACTGGATCTATGCGTCCTCATTTTAGAGTGGTTCGCTGTTATTACCCCGGTTGTCCTGTGACTAACTTTCCGCGGGGCCATTTCCACAGCATTCATCCTTTCAAGGAGATAAGTGGTCCGCGGTCTCCTCGCGGCCAGGAACTATAGGTAGCACAGCTCACTGATGGGGCGCCGGTCCACTCCTCGGTTACCAGGATTGGGTGTCGGCTGACTCTCTTCTTCAACGAGTGCGGCAAAATTACTTAAGACCACTTGGTCTTGGATATTATCAGAGAGGGTTACAAGCTAGAGTTCGCGTCTTCCATAGGAGATGTGTTTTTGGAGTCCCGATATGCTCCCTCCTCCAAGCGGGTGACATTCGACACCACTCTCTGCTCCCTGTTGGATCTTGGAGCAGTGATTCCTGTGCCACCTCTCGAGGAGCGAACAGGACACTATTCCATTTATTTCATGGTGCCTCGCAAAGGAGGTTCCTTTCTGCCCATTCTCGATCTCTGCAAGGTAAACCAGTTCTTGAGAGTTCTGCGTTTTTCCATGGAAATGTTGCAGTCTGTCTTGGCAGCTGTTCAACTGGGAGAATTCCTCACAGCATTGGATCTCAAAGAAGCTTATCTCCTCATCCCCATTTGGCCTCCTCGTCAGCTTTTTCTGCATTTTGCCATTCTGGCCCGTCATTTCCAGTTTTGGGCAATGCCCTTTGGCCTCGCTACTGCTTCATGGTCATTCTCCAAGGTCATGGTGGTAGTAGCAGCGTTCCTGCAGAAGGAAGGAATCAGAGTCCATCCCTACCTGGACGACTGGTTGATTCGAGCAGATTCGGCACAGGAGTGTCTCAGGGCAACCAGCCAGGTCATTGTTCTGCTGCAGTCTCTGGGTTGGGTTCTCAACCTGTCCAACAGTTATCTGGTTCCCTATCAACAGTTGGACTACCTGGGGGCTCACTTCGATACGAAGCTTGGATGTGTCTTTTTTTGTGGAAGAGCAGATAAGCTCTGCTCTCAGGTTTCCAATCTGCAGCGGTTGGCGAGTCCCTGAGCCTGAGACTACATTCAGGTTTTGAAGGCCAAGGCTCACATTCTCAATCCTCTCTTCTCTGAAGATGGTCTCCAGTCTCTCAGGATTATCTACCAAGGCTACCGTGGCTTCCCTGGGCGCAGCGCAATATGACCTGGTGGCTTCACGGTCCCCACTTGCGGAAGGGCATGTCCCTGACAGCTCCGCAGTGGGTAGTCATAGTTATGGATGCCAGTCTTTCTGGTTGGGGGGCTCATTTTCTTCGCCGTTGTGCCCAGGGAACTTGGTCGGCGATAGAAGCGGCTTGGCCAATCAATCACCTGGAACTAAACCAGACTTGAATGCCCTGCAGACATTTCAGCTCCTGTTATTGGGTAAGGAGGTTCGTGTGTTTTCAGAATACATGATGGCAGTAGCTTATATCAATCAGCAGGGTGGCACTCAGAGTCCAGCTCTAGTGACCAAGACAGATCGCCGCCTCCGGTGGGCGAAGGCTCACCTTCTTTGTCTGTCGGCAGCACACATGGTTGGACAATCCCATGTGCAAGCGGATTTTCTCAGTCATCATTCCCTGGATTTAGCGGAATGGGAAATGTCTACAGAGGCATTTCGGTTGATTTGTCGAAAATGGGGCACGCCGGCGATGGGCCTCATGGCGACTCAGGTGAATGCCAAGGTGCCCATCTTCTTCAGCAGATGGAAGGAGCCCGGGTCTGCAGGACTAGACACACTTCTTCAGCCTTGGCCAAAGGAAACTCTTCTCTAAGTGTTTTCCCCGTGGTCCTTGATCGAACTGGTGCTGCTCCACATCGGACGACACCCAGGGCTGGTCATTCTGGTGGCTTCGGATTGGCCCTGGTGCCCGTGGTATGCGGACTTGGAATGGCTTCTTGTGGAACCACCCTCTTGGTCCCTTAGTCTTCTCTGCCTTTTTCAGAGATGGATGCAGATAGAGGATCCCAACTGCTTTGGTCTTACGGCCTGGCTCTTGAGTGGGCGCTTCTGAGGAAGAAGGGCTATTCAGAGGTGTTCATAACTACCTTGTTGCAGGCTCGCAATTGGTCTACCTTGACAGCATATGCTCACATTTGGCACACCTTTGTGGTGTGAAGCCCGCGCTTAGTCTCCTTTTCAGGCGTCAGTTGCTCAACAGTCTTTTTGCAGGACAGCTTGCAGAAAGGGTTAGCCTACAAGGGTTAGCAGAGTGCCGGGTTCTTGCCTGGCTGCTTATCCGAATGTTGTGCAGTTCTTGCGCGAGGTGCTTCATCTGAACCATCCTTTGCATCAGCCCTGTCTGTCCTGGAATCTTAATTTTGTTTTCAGGGCCTTGCAAGGTCCGCCTTTTGAGCCTTCGCGTAAGGCTTCAAATGAAGACCTTACTTTGAAGGCAGTATTTTTGGTAGGTATGGCGTTGGCTCGTAGGGTCTCTGAGATTCAAGCTCTCTCATGTCGTGATCCTTTCTTAAGTTTTCGGAAGCAGGGGTTACCTGTGCCCTCTTTTTTGCCAAAGGACATATTGGCTTTTCACCTTAATCAGCCTCTTTTTCTTCCTTCTTTTTGGGAGGAGGATTATCCCTCAGATTTCCAGAAACTTTGGGTTTTTTTGGATGTTCGTCTGGTCCTTTCTTGCTATCTGTGGATGTCTAATGACTTTCGACGGACTGATCATCTGTGTTTCTGTCATGTTCCCTCCGCAGTGATGCGGCTTCTAAGCCTACTATCACTCAATGGTATAAGGAAGTGATTTTGTCTGCGTACCTGTTGTGTGGTCAGCTAGCACCAGGGACTTTGCAAGCCAATTCTACTAGGGCACCATTGAATTTGTGGGCGGAGACTTCTGTCCCTGGATGAGATCTGTCAGGCTGCTGCTTGGGCCTCATTGCACACCTTTTCAGAGCATTACAGAGTAAATGTGGTTGCCAGATCTGATTCTGTAAAGGACCTCCCATGCAAATTTTGCTAGTTGTGGCCAGTATGTTTGCTTGTTTTTCCAAAAAATCAAAATATCTTTGTAGGCATCACTTAAGCATAAATAACAGTCCAGTTCATTAACAGGCTTCAAAGTAGAAAATGGCATGGGGACAAAGTTTGTACCCATCCCCGCGTCGTTCTCTAGTGAAGAGTGCTCAGGTGAGACTGGAAAAAAGTAGAGAATCAAGTTGCTGTCTTTCAGAAGGTTGAATCTGCTGTTGTAAAAGATAAAACGTTTGCTGATAGACGCTTGGAGATTTTTAAAAATTCCTTTCGTTATTTGAATTTACTTTTTTTAAACTTTCCAAAACACCCTATGCTGTCACCTAGAGAAGTTCTTTAAAAATATCTGGAAGAAATATTACATATTCCCAATGAAACATTGCCCCCCTTTGGCTAAAGTTTATTTTATTTCCTCTAAAACTTTACATCAGAAGAAAAGAGATGCTTCCATTGGTGTAGCTAACAACACAAGGTAGTTTGGATTTAACAGTTTTTTTAAGAAAGTTCTGATTCTGAAGCAGTCAGCCGTGCTACCCTTATTACCACCTTTGTGTTTCCTCAAGATTGTGATCATATTTTGAGTTTAAAAGTGATAACTTTATGGGACATTAGGTCTGTTTTTTTCCGGATCTTACTAAATCAGCTTAAGAGAGATGGAAGATGTTTTTGACATTTAGACAACGAGTCCAGTCCATCACTTTTCGGCTTCGATATCTATGTAAATGTGTGGTTGTTTTGGCAACTACCAGATATGTGTTTTTTGATCCAGACTATTTGAGGTTTTTGGTAGACGCTAAATAATTGAAGCATTTGTTAATGTAGATATATATATTTTCTCTGGGTTGAGGATAATAACTCCTGTGGAAGATATGCAGTATGGTCCAGCTTAACCTCTCACTTGTACCTTAGTATTTCTTTATTTGTCCCTGTTACTTCAAGGGAGTATTTCTTATCTTGGATCTCCTAATTGTGGATTAAGTAGCACAAGTTTCCGGTGATTTAAAATGCATTTAATGCTTTTCTTATTTGTATTGCTTTTTCTGATTTGCTGCGCAGTGTTTTGTTTGTATATTAATTTGTAAATGCAAATTTTAAAAAAGAACTCCAGAGAGGCTCAAAAAGAGAAGATTTTTGGAGCCAGATCTAAATCGTCAATATTGATATCAGTATCAGCCTCAGCATCTGCACCAGCTTTGGAAGCGTCAGTCCCTATTTGCTACCAAGACCACGTCTGACACTAGGAGTGGATGTGCATCGAGTGGGTATCCACCTGCCTTGACACCAGCTGCTGTAAAGGGCCCCCAGGATCGTTCAGCATTGGACCCACATTGATGAGGAGTGTGGCTTCGATGACATCCTTCTCAGCACTGAGTGACGTTGATGTTCAGCATCATGAGAAGAACAAGAAGCACAAGCATCATTCCCACTCGACACATGGTGCCGGGAGCTTCAGGGCATCGAGAACCTCGGTACCCAAGAAGCGTTGATGCCGAGAGGAGTGCTTCCCCTCTATTTAAGAGGTGCCTTCATGCCACTTTCCTGGTAGCCAGGCCCAGTTTCTGCCATGGCACAAACAGCTCTGCAGGCTATCTCAGAACTGGCGCCCCAGCCTTTACTGATGTCGACCCTCGATAAACAGATCTGGGCCATGCTGCAAGAACATTTGGCAGGGCTTCTTGAGGAGTAAAGTCCATCAGCACTGGGGGCGCTTGCAACATCCATGACTCTCTCTGCCTGCCTTGCAGAACCCTCAGCCTTTGGTATGGTCACTGACAGCATTGCCGTATGGAGCATCACTGTCAACACCTACCCATGCAGGTACCCCCTCAACATAGGCACCCGGTATAAGAGGCTTGGAGAGGCTAAGCCTCCCCTGCTGTGCTCTGAGGGGTTTAAATTGTTGATTTACCTCCATCCTCACAGCAGGAGCTGCAGTGAAAGCCCTCTAGCCTTGTGTAACCAGTTGTAGAAATTGGTTTATGGTTTGTTTACCTTACTGCTGGGAGAGCAAGGGGGGTTGGCTGGAGGTGTCTTGGGTTGCCAGGGAGATATTTAATGAGGATGACTTCCTGACCTGCACTGAGGACAGATAGCAGCAGAATCGGATACTGGGCCAGCATGATCAGAAAAAGTCACCAGACAACAAGGGTAGACAAGATCATTTTATTTTCATTATAGTGTTTGGAATATGTCCACTTTGAGAATCAGGTGCTCAACATTAAAAGTTTATATTTATTTACTTATTTATGGCATTTTATCCCACATTAAACATGAATTAGGGTGTTTTGTGGCTCTACATGAGAATTGTGATGATATGATCCCTTGTTTCATATTGTTGACGGTCTGCATTTTCCGTATGGGTGGTATATTGGTGTATTAGGTTCTGCCCAGTGTAATATTTATGGTACAGTAAGGTTCTTAGTGTGTTTTTGCACAAAGTTGTGCATAGTGTTTTGCAGTTGAGCAATTGTGCTTAGAATATGCTTTGAGCAACCACTTTATTCTTTGACATATGATACATATCTAATATCTAAATTTAATAAAAGGTATTAATTGTGACTTTTATTTTTATTTTATTTTTTTTCTGTGTTATCAGACAATTATAGATTTAAGCTCCACCCCTAACCCCGCCCCCTTTAGCTTCTCCAAACAGTTGGGCCACCAACCGCCTATGCCCCTCAACCTCTGTAGAAGAAGCTTCTCCGGAGTCTAGAGGCGAACCTGGATCTCAGTGCCATTCCAAACGTATATGATTCCTCTCATGAAGGTACTTTTTGGAAATGGAATCTTATGGAATGTCATCAGACTCCTCTCCTCCTTGGGGAAGGTGGAAATTTCCACCTGAGAGTCTTTCCTTCCCTGCTTTTGTTACAGAGATGACGTATTAAGTTGGGGATGGAGGACAAGCCCAGGGCTGAGATGTTTGAGGTTCTGGACTACAACTCTTCTCCTAGAGAGGCTGTGACTGTCCCTCTTTGCAGGATCCTTTTGTGATGTTCAGGTGAAGAATTGGGAGTCCCCTCTGTGTGTTCAAGTTTTTCCCAAAAAGATTGACGACATGTATTGGATTCAAAGTGCACCTGGATTTGATAGGCCACAGTTGCCTTATCACTCCTTGGTGGTTGAATCTGTGCACAAGCAAACCAGGAGTTCCAGGAACTTTGCCTTGGCTCCCCCAGGCAGAGAGGCCCAGACACTGGATTCATTTTGGTGTAAGATGTATCAGACCTCGATGCTCGTTTCCCAAATTCAATCTTGCCAGCTCTACATGAGCCTTTACTTTTTACTACTCGAGTCTTTGGTGCACAGTATGCTTGACTTAGTGGACACTCTCCCATTGGAGCAAGCTGAGTCACTTTGCCAGTCGGCCAGAAAGCAAAAGAACTGTCGTAAATTTCTGGCCTGAGGTGCCTTTGACGTAGCATCCAGGATCTCTCCTCAAAGTATAGCGATGCATAAACTCTCATATAGCTCCACAGTCGAAGCAGGGGGCGAGCTTTTGCTTGGCTTCAAGAGAGCATAGCCACCATCAAACTCACCGTGCCGGACAACGTTTTTCCAAGCCAGGTGGCACCTTGTAACCTTCAGCTGATGAGTTCTTCAAATAGTCCATCTTAGTTACGCTCTACAGTGGCGAAAGAGCCACAAAATTGTCCACTGCCTTGGTGAAAGAAACCACCAATTGCCCAGCAGGAGCGACTGACTTCAGTTCTCCTCACAGCGACGTTCTGGTAGAGGAACTGTCCTCCCTTCTCAAGGCACATGCAGTCGAATCCGTTCCACCAGGAGAAGAAGGGAAGGGATTCTGTTCCAGGTACCACCTTATGCCAGAGAAGAAGGGAGGGTTTTGTCCCATCCTAGACCTTAGGGTCCTGAACAAATATCTGGTCAAAGCAATTCAGGATGGTTTCCCTAGTCTTTTACCCTCTGTGTCAGGAGGTCTTCGGGATGTGGAACTGGACCGTCCAGCACAGGATAGTTCTCATAGCCACGTACCTGGTGGGAAAACTCAACAGCCTAGCTGGTAGACTGAGCAAGGTAATGCAACCTCACTAGTAGTCTCTCAGCATGGACGTTACCCAGGAGATTTTCCAAGAGTGGGGCACTCCCTCTTTGTCACAAAGTCACACATAATCACAAAGTCCGTACTGCTCCGGGCTCAGGTTACACAATAGACTAGCATTGGATGCCTTTCTCCTTCATTGAGGAACGGTTCTGTATGCTTATCCTCCCATTCCTCTCATAGGGATGACTCTGCTGAAACTCATGCAAGACCAGGAAACCGTGATCCTGATCACCATAGGCGGTCGGTGGCCCAACTGTTTGGGGAGACTAAAGGGGGCAGGGTTAGGGTGGGGCCAGGGGTGGAGCTTAAATCCATAGTTGTCTGATAACACACACAAAAAATAAATAAATAAAAATAAAAGTCACAATACCTTTTAGTAAATTTAGATATTAAATATGTATTATATGTCAAAGAATAAAGTGGTTGTTCAAAGCATATACTAACCACAATCGCTCAACTACAAAACACTATGCACAACTTTGTTTTTCTGATCATGCTGGCCCAGTATCCGATTCTGCTGCTATTTGTTCTCTTAACTCCGTTTCCAGGGCTTCCTTTCCATTTATTTCTTTACTTTCTGCCTTTTTTCTTCATTTTTTTTTTTTTAATAATCTTTATTTATTAAATTTTACATTTATATCAATATAACATAAATGTAGGAAATACAGAAAAACTTATTACAAAGCAAGAGAATTACCTGCAAGTTTGAGTCAAAAATATTTCTAATTTTTACTTTGTCCACAACATAATGAATCAAGAGCTAGGAAATTCTAACATTAAAGTATTTAAATAAGGGGAAACAGAAAGAAAAAAAAAAAAAAAGAGAGAGAAAAGGAAAAAAAATAAATCTCTCTTTCCCCCTTCTTCTCCCCTTCTTCCCTCTCTTCCCCCTCTTTCCCCTTCCTATTTTAAGTGAGCGGACGGGAATTACAAACAGCCACAGCCGATTCTAACAGCATTACCTTAATTACGGGTACTATTCCTGGGGTATAACATTCTTTTCCTTTGCTTCAATGAAATCTAGTAATTTCTTAGGGTTAAAAAAAAGGTAGCTCACCAAATTCAAGGTAATACAACATTTACATGGAAATTTCAAAATAAAAGTGCCACCTAATTTTAAAACCCGTGGTTTATACATCAAAAATTCCTTTCTTTTCTTCTGAGTGACTCGCGCCAAATCAGGGAAAATTTGTATTCTTTGACCCATGAATAAATCCTTCATATGCCTGAAATATAACTGCAAGATGTTATTGCGGTCAAGTTCAAGTGCGAATGTCACCAGCAATGTAGTGCGTTCGGTAATTAAATCAAGAGAAGACTCCAGGAATTCTGTGAGGTTCAATTCCATGGTAGGAGACGCCTGAGGTTTGTCTTTAGGTAATGAAAATGTCCCAGTAATATACTGGGTTCTCGTTATAGGGGGATAACCCTCTTCTGAGAGTCCCAGTATATCTTTGAAATATTTTTTCAACATATCCAATGCATTAATTAAAGGAGATTTGGGGAAATTCAAAAATCTCAAGTTACTCCTCCGTCCATTATTCTCAAGGTATTCCAATTTTCGATCCTGGATTTCTCGTTCCTTAATTAAAGCCTCTGTTAAATTTTGTAATTTCTCAATCTGTCCTTCAATTTTTTGAGTCTTAACATTCTGCTCTTGAACTTGTTCAGCCATTAATTGATTAGATTTCTTTATATCGGTGATTTCATTTTTTAAAGAAGAATTCAGCAGAAGTAGATTGTTATTTACTCCCTGGATAGCATCCCACAATATATTCATTGTAACCACTGCAGGTCTTTTCAAAACTCCAGTACTCACGGCCTCGATCTCCCGGTCAGTTCTAGCAGATCCTCGAAGAGAGTCCTGCATTGCTGTTCCTCTGTCCGGGGTAGATGTGCTCGTGGGTCCTCCCTCAACAACCTCTGTAGAACCAGAATTCTCCAATGGTTCCAGTCGTTGTGACCCCAGGAGCAACAAATCGCTTCCAGGTCGCGGAGGTGCAGTGTGAGAGGGAGGGCTGAGCGTTACTCCCTCAATGCTGCACTCGGCTCTCAACCGGGCTGAGTTCATCGAAGTGGGTGTCCGAGTTCCAGGGACGCCAACCGCAAAAGTGTCCAGAGTCGTCTGGTGAGTGGTGGAAATAGTCTGCGGGACCACGGAGGTAGGAACCGCCACCTTTCCTTTTCTCTTCCCCATCGATAGTTTAGAGAAAATTCCGCTACAGCAGCGCGTCTGTGGAAAACCTCAGGAGCGGGCTAACCCGACATCCGTTCACGACGCCATCTTGATTCGGGTTTTTCTTCATTTCTTGTCCTCGCTCCCCTGCCCCCCCCCCCCTCCAGCCATCCTTACCCACCCATTGATTCTCTCCTCTCCCCTGCCCCCCCTCCAGCCATCCACACCCACCCACCCATTGATTCTCTCCTCTCTGTTCCCGGGCAGATTTTCTGACAGGAGCTGCTCATCCAATCAGAGAGCTCTATTTGAATGCAGATTAACATACAGACACTCTAATGAGAATTTTTAGTCAAAAACACTAGCTAAACCCTTCGTTTTTGGATCAAAGTTCACATTTTTGATCAGAGCCATGCCCTAACATTAAGGCTGTAAACATTTCCAACAATTTTTACCCATAAATATGCAAATGAGAACCTCCCAAAAACGGACTAATTTGCATATGGCTTGAGCAAATTTGAGTACATAGCATACCAATCCCACTTCCTAGCACCTAAATTCTGCAATTAGATTTAATGCAAATACTTTTAAAACTTATATTTAACACTTTTAAAATTTCAGGGGTCAGTGCAAGTGTGAACTGCTCATGTGCAGGAATTCATGATCCTAGTTAAATATCTCCCTGGCAACCCAGGACACCTCCAGCCAACCCCCCCTGCTCTGCTCTTCCAGCAGTAAGATAATCAAATTACAACTGGTTATACACAAGGCTAGAGACAGCTTTCACTGAAGCTGCTGCTATTTAACCCCCCCACCCCCCCCCCCAGAGCAGCAGGACTGGCAGGAGAACTACTACTAATACTATTTAGCATTTCTATAGAAACAGCTGATCCATCCTGCTGTGGCTGGGGAGGCATAGCCTCCCCAAGCCTCTTATACCGGGCACCTATGCTGATTACCCCGTATTGTTCCAGGCGGATATGGTTCTCACTTCTGGAGTTATCTTCCGAAGAACCATGGAGATTGTACTGTTTTCTTACTCTCATCATACAAATCGAGGGCCTGAATCAGCTAAGAATGTTTTCTGTATTTTACAATGTCTAAGTAATAGGGGACAACAGTTTTTACATTTTTATTTTATTGTCTTGTTTTGTTAAGTTTGTTTTTATTTTTTACTGTGTATGTTTTACTTTTGTATCCCGCCTAGACTGGCTGGATAGTGTAATATTTAAATAAATAAAACCCAACCTCCAGTCTCTGGCCTTCACGGCCTGGATGTTGAGATCATAGAATTTGCCTCCTTGAATCTCCCAAAGGGCGTCTCCAAGACCTTACTTGCTTCCAGGAAAGATTTTACTAAGAGGTGTTATACTTTAAGATGTAGGAGGTTTGCTGTCTGGTATGAGATCAAGGCCCTAGATCCTCTTTCGTGCCTTACACAGGACCTGCTTGAACACTTTCTGCACCTCTCCGACACTGGTCTCAGCTCTGTAAGGATTCACCTCAGTCTATCTCTGGACAGCCTCTAGTTGTTCAATTCATGTGAGGTTTGCTTTTGTCAAAGCCCCCTGTCAAACCTCCACCTGTGTCATAGGACTTCAACGTCGTCCTTTCCCAGCTGATGAAAGCTCCTTTTGAGCCACTGGATTCCTGTCCTCTGAAGTACTTGACCTGGAAGATCTTGTTTTTGGTGGCAGTTACTTCAGCTCGCAGGGTCAGTGAGCTTCAGGCTGTAATAGTAGAGTGTAGTTCTCTGAGCTCACCCTAAGTTCCTCCCTGTGTCAGAATTCCATCTTAACCAGTCAATTGTCCTGCCAACATTCTTCCCAAGACCTCATGCCCATCCTTGCGAAAGCACACTGCACACCTTGGTCTGCAAGCAAGCGTTGGCCTTCTACCTAGAGTGGACTAAGCCCTATAGACAGCCCACTCAACTTTTGTTTCTTTTGATTCCAACAGGATAGGAGTATCCATGGGTAAATGCACTGTTTCAATTTGGTTGGTAGACTACATCTTTTTCACTTATGCCCAGGCAGGGCTGACTCTGGAGGACCATGTCACGGCTCATAATGTCAGAGCCATGGCTGCTTCGGTAGCCCACATAAGATCAGTCTCCATTGAAAAGATTTTCAAGGCTGCAACGTGGTCTTCAGTCCACATATTCACATTCCACTACTGCCTTGGACAGAGCACCTGACGCAACAGTCAGTTTAGACAGACATAAAAACATAAGAGTAGCCATACTGGGTCAGTCCAATGGTCCATCTAGGCCAGTATCCTGTTTTCCAAACAGTGGCTAAGCCAGGTCACAAGAAACTGGCAGAAATTGTGGCAACACTCTATACTACGTCCCAGGGTAAGTAGTTGCTTCCCATGTCTGCCTCAATAGCAGGCAGTGGACTTTTCCTCCAGGAATTTGTCCAAATTTTTTTTAAACCCAGATACGCTAACTGCTATTTCCAGAGCTTAACTATTCGTTGAGTGAAAATGTATTTCCTCCTGTGTGCTTTAAAAGTATTTCCATGTAACTTCCTCGAGTGTCCCGTAGTCTTTGTACTTTTAGAATGAGTGAAAAATCGATTTACTTCTTCTCGTTCTACACCACTCAGGATTTTGTAGACCTCAATTATATCTCCTCTAATCCGTCTCTTTTCCAACCTGAAGAGCCCTAACCTCTTTAGCCTTTCCTCATGCGAGAGGAGTTCCATCCCCTTTATCATTTTGGTTCTCTTCTTTGAACCTTTTCTAATTCCGCTATATCTTTTTTGAGATATGGCGACCAGAACTGAACGCAATACTCAAGGTGCAGGCACATCATGGAGCGATACAAAGGCATTATATTGTTTTCAGTCTTATTCACCATCACTTTCCTAATAATTCCTAGCATCCTATTTGCTTTTTTGACCACCGCCACACACTGAACAGAAGATTTCAGTGAATTATCTACAACACCACCCAGATCTTTTTTCTTGAGCGCTGACCCCCAAGATGGACCCTAGCATCAGGTAACTATGATTCGGATTATTCTTTCCAATGTGCATCACCTTGCATTTGTCCACGTTAAATTTCATCTGCCATTTGGATGCCCAGTCTTCCAATTTCGTACGGTCTTCCTGCAATATTTCACAGTCCACACGTGTTTTAGCAACCTTGAATAGTTTTGTATCATCTGCAGATTTGATCACATCACTCGTTCCGATTTCCATATCATTTATAAATATGTTTAATAGTACCGGTCCCAGTACAGATCCCTTCAGCACGCCACCCTCCTCCATTGAGAGAAATTACCATTTAACTCTACCCTCTGTTTTCTGTCCAATAACCAATTCCTGATCCATACCAAAAAACTTGCCTACTATCCCATGACTCTTTAATTTTCTCAGGAGTCTCTCATGAGGAACTTTTTCAAAACCTTTCTGAAAATCTGCAGAATTTGTTTGGGTTCTAGAATTCAATTCCACCCTCCTAGGCCTGTTTTATTCTGTTCCAGTCTGCACCTTCACAAACATCTATCTATATAAAACTCACCCTCAACGTTCTATTAGCTGCTGACGTCACTGAAGCCAAGGTTCGTATGTTCGAAGCTCTGAAGCCTCGAAAATCACAGTCCCTCGCGTCAAACGTTATGACGTTGACGGCGGAGGCGGAGCAATTCACCGCCCTCGCGACAAACGTTATGACGTTGAGGGCGGAGGCGGAGCAATTCAGCCACATCGACGACGGGTGGGGGGGGGGAGCCACAGGAAAGCCTTGCTAGCGCCCGTTTCATTGGCTCCAGAAACGGGCCTTTTTTTACTAGTGGTATATATAATTTCAGGTTAGTTGACCACCTTGGCCTCAACGTTGCGAGTCCCTTTTATCCTCATGTTGTTGTTTTCAGTGAGTGTGGTAGCTAAGGATTTCCATATGTAAGATTAATATGGCATGCTTGTTCTCCAAGAAAGCAAAGTTACTTTTACCTGTAGCAGGTATTCTTCAAGGACAGCAAGCCAATTATTTTCACATATCCTCCCATTTCCCCTAGACGTTGAATTTAGTTTTTTTTGCTATATTATAGAATTTCTGGTCCCGTGTAGGGAGTTAGGCAAGAAGGCACCCGTGCATGCACAGTGGGAGTGCTGGTTTAAGATCTTAAATGGAAAGTATGCTTGGCATCATTTCCGCACCGGTCTCCATGGATGACATCACCCACATATGAGAATAGTTGTCCTGCTACAGGAAGTAATTTGCTTAACACAGTAAGTTTCTGTACAAGCCAAAGTATATACTGGAAACACTTGTGCGAATAAAGAATGTTCAAAGCTATATCCCAGCACCCTTTCCTACTCCTTTCAGTGATTCAAAGCTAGATCCCAACGTACAACGTGTCTTGTATTCTCTCAACATATGTACATATCACAAATATTTCCAAAATGTTCAGATATTTAAGTTTCTGACACATCTTTATATTTCTAAATTCATGTCAGACTTCTTTTTACTATCCATAGAGTTATAAATCTGTCTGTATGTAGTACATGTTGTGATGCTATTAAAGGTGATGGCTAGCCTATATCATTATCTCTCTCAAAATGCTTTTAATCTGGTACTACTGATTTATGTTTATAAAATACTTGAACACATAAATATATGCATACATATGTGTTTAACTGTATGTTAGTTTTCACATTATATAATGTCTGCATCATCCATTGCATATATATATATATATATATATATATATATATATATAATAATAATTCTCACCTCCAACGTTCTGTGCTTGGGACCGTGGATCCCTGGAGGTGGTCTGCTAGGCAGACACGCACTGATGTCACTGACGTCATGACAGCTGATTCCAAGGCAAGGGGAGGAGTAGGGAAACGCGCAGCATGTTTCCCTACTCATCCCCCTGCCTCGGAATGATCTGTCACCCCCCCCCCCCCCCCCCCGCGCTACGGCCCCCTCGACCCCCCTTCCGCGAACCTGTCGACACCCCCGGCCCGCCGAAAGCCACCCCCCACCACCGTTGTGGACTACCTGTGCTGACGGGGGACCCAAACCCCCGACAGCCGAAGAGCTGTTGTGCCCTTCGCGTTGCTTCCTCAATCATCTTCTCTGCAAGTTTCTCTGCATGCGTCTGACACACGCAGAGGAACTTCCAGAGAAGATGATTGAGGAAGCAACGCGAAGGGTACAACAGCACTTCGGCTGTGGGGGATTGGGTCCCCCGACAGCACAGGTATTCCATAACGGCGGCGGGGGGCAGTTTTCGCCGGAAGGGGGGGGTCGAGGGGGCCGTAGCGCAGGGGGGGGGAGAAATTGCCTGCCTAGGGCCCGTTTCCTTGCCTTCAGAAACGGGCCTTTTTTACTAGTATATTATATTACACATGACAACTTAATTTTCTATGAAGTTGATTAGCAGTTAATTTTTATGGGTTTTTTTGTCTTGTTTTGTGTTTTAGTGCGTGCCATATTTAATAGCAATGGGAACAGATCCAGAGCCCTCTATGCGGAACAAAGCTGACCAGCAGCTGGTGGAAATAGATAAAAAATACACTGGATTCATTCATGTATGTATTTCTCTAAATTCCATGTCTTTGGTTAAACAGAATCCTGTCATTGCTGTTTCAGTGAGGCTGACTTATTAATACAAAATTTGTAGAGATACCGGTGTTTATTATATGTCTTAAATGGATGAAAATGGTAGTTCTGTTTAATTCCTTTCTTCAAGAAAAAGCAGTACATTATATCCTGACACATGGCTGATGTCATCCAAAGTAGCCCAAGATGGTGAGAGACATACAAAGCTCTTAAAGTTCAAGAGATTTCTAGAGTGGTAGTATCACACTTATGCAAGGCTCCGCATGTCTGTGAATCCACATCTTTTTAACATGGGACCCAGAGAACATATTTCTGCATGATTTAAGAACATAAGAAAAACCATACTGGGTCAGACCAGTGGTCCATTTGGCCCAGTGTCTTGTTTCCAACAGTGGCCAATCAGGTCACAAGTACCTGGCAGAAACCCAAATAGTAACAACGTTCCATGCTACCAATCCCAGGGCAAGCAGTGGCTTCCCCATGTCTGTCTCAATAGCAGACTATGGACTTTTCCTCCAGGAACTTGTCCAAACCTCTTTTTAAGCCCAGATACGCTAACTGCTTTTACCACATCCTCTGGCAACGAGTTCCAGAGCTTAACTATTCATTGAGTGAAAAAATATTTCCTCCTATATATTTTTAAAACATTTCCATGTAGTTTCAATGAGTGTTCCCCGGTCTTCGTACTTTTTGAATGAGTGAAAAATTGATTCACTTCTACTCATTCTATGCCACTCAGGATTTTGTAGACCTCAATCATATCTCCCCTCAGCCATCTCTTTTACAAGCTGAAGAGCCCTAACCTCTTTAGCCTTTTCTCATATGAGAGGAGTTCCATCCCCTTTATCATCTTTATTGCGCTTCTATGAACCTTTTCTAATTCCACTATATCTTTTTTTTTTTTTTTTTGAGATATGGTGACCAGAATTGAACACAATACTCAAGGTGAGGTATTATATTATTCTTAGTCTTTTTTTACCATCCCTTTCCTAATAATTCGTAGCATCCTGTTTGCTTTTTTGGCCGCTGCCTCATACTGGTCAGAAGATTTCAGCTTATTGTCTACAACGACACCTAGATCTTTTCCCTGGGTGCTGACCCCCCAAGGTGGACCCTAGCATCAGGTAACTATGATTTGGATTATTCTTCCGAATGTGCATAACTTTGCATTTGTCTACATTAAATTTCATTGGTTGCCCAGTCTTCCAATTTCCTAAGGTCTTCCAAAATTTTTCACAGTCCAAACGTGTTTTAACAACCTTGAATAGTTTTGTGTCATCTACATTCTGATCATTTATAAATATATTAAATAGCACCAATCCCAGTACAGATCCCTGTAGCACTCCACTATTCACCTTCCTGTATGGAGGGAAATGGCCATTTAACCTTATCCTCTGTTTTCTGTCCAGTAATCAATTCCTAATCAACAACAGAACATTGTTTCCTATTCCATGACTTTTTAATTTTCTCAAGAGTCTCTCATGAGGAACTTTGTCAAAAGCTTTCTGAAAATCTGGATACACTACATCAATCGGCTCACTTTTAACCACTTTTATTCATACCTTCAAAGGAATGAAACAAATTGATGAGGCAAGACTTCCCTTGGCTGAATCCATGCTGACTCTGTCTCATTTAAACCATGTTTGTCTATGTGATAGTGATAGTATCTGAGGATCTGAAGGCCGTAGCCAAAAGGTTGCTAGGCTGTATAGAGAGAGGTGTGACCAGCAAAAGAAAGGAGGTGTTGATGCCCCTGTACAAGTCGTTGGTGAGGCCCCACCTGGAGTATTGTGTTCAGTTTTGGAGGCCGTATCTTGCTAAGGATGTAAAAAGAATTGAAGCGGTGCAAAGAAAAGCTACGAAAACGGTATGAGATTTGTGTTACAAGATGTATGAGGAGAGACTTGCTGACCTGAACATGTATACCCTGGAGGAAAGAAGAAACAAGGGAGATATGATGACGTTCAAATATTTGAAAGGTATTAATCCGCAAATGAACCTTTTCTGGAGACGGGAAGGCGGTAGAACGAGAGGACATGAAATGAGGTTGAAGGGGGGCAGACTCAAGAAAAATGTCAGGAAATATTTTTTCACAGAGAGAATGGGGGATACTTGGAATGCCGTCCCGAGGGAGGTGGTGGAGATGAAAACGGTAACGGAATTCAAAAAATCGTGGGATAAACATAAAGGAATCCTGTTCAGAAAAAATGAATCCTCATAAGCTTAGCAGAGATTGGGTAGCAGCACCGGTGGTTTGGAGGTAGGGCTAGTGGTTTGGAGGTGGGGCTAGTGCTGGGCAGACTTCTACGGTCTGTGCCCTGAAAATGACAGATACAAATCAAGGTCAGGTATACATATAAAGTAGCACATATGAGTTTATCTTGTTGGGCAAACTGGATGGACCGTACAGGTCTTTTTCAGCCATCACTTACTATGTTACTATGTGTTCCATAATTTTATTCTTTACTAGTAAAAAAGGCCCATTTCTCTAAGAAATGAAACGAGCGCTAGCAAGGTTTTCCTCGGAGTGTATGTTTGAGAGAGAGTGTGTGTGAGAGATGGAGTGTATGTGTCAGAGAGAGAATGAGAGAGACAGAGTGTGTGTGTGTGACAGAGAGTGAGTGTGTGCCCCACCCCCTCTCTCAGGCTCCGCCCCCACCCCCCTCTCAGGGCCCCCCCTTTATGGTCTGAGGACCCCCTTCCACCCCCACCTTTCTGGTCTCAGGACCCCCCTCCCTCTCCCCTGCTGCCCCCTCCTCCAGCCACCCATGTCCAGCGACCCTCCTCTCCCCCTGCCCCCCCCTGCAGCCACCCATGTCCAGTGAACCTCCAGCCACCCATGTCCGGCGACCCTCCTCTCTCCCCTGCCCCCCTGCAGTCACCCATGTCCGGCGACCCTCCTCTCCCCCTGCCCCCCCTGCAGCCACCCATGTGCAACGACCCTGCTCTCTCACCTGTCCCCCCCCCCGTCCCCCCCCCCCGTCCCCGCAGCCAACCAGGTTGTGTAGTTAATTCTTCGGGGCAGGCAGGAAAGATCCCCGGTCCTGCCCTGGCCGCTGCTGGCCCCTCCCCCACTGCCGGATCGCTGTTCAAAATGGCCGCCGAGATGTCTAATGGCGGACTCGCAAGACTTCTGTTGAAGTTTTGGAGTCCTCCCTTGTAAGTCTTGGCGGCCATTTTGAACAGCGATCCGGCAGCGGGTGAGGGCCAGCGTCAGCAGCGGGCAGGCAGGACTAGGGATCTTTCCTGCCTGCCCCGAAGAATTCACTACACAGCTTGGCTGGCTGCAGGGGGGGCAGGGGGAGAGGAGGGTCGCTGGACATGGGTGGCCGTTTGATGCCAGATTTGCGCGTGGCAGTGTGTGTGTGTGGGGGGGGGATCAGCTGTGAGTGACGTCAGCCTGGCTACGGAGCCTAGCTCAGCAACACCGAAGGAGCCACGGACACAGGCAAGACATTAGAACGTTGGTGGAGGAGTGGCCTAGTGGTTAGGGTGGTGGACTTTGGTCCTGGGAAACTGAGGAACTGAGTTCAATTACCACCTCAGGCACAGGCAGCTCCTTGTGACTCTGGGCAAGTCAATTAACCCTCCATTTCCCCATGTAAGCCGCATTGAGCCTGCCATGAGTGGGAAAGCGCGGGGTACAAATGTAACAAAACAAAAATAATTATTATATAGGATAATAGTTTCCACTGTTTTGCCCAGCACTGACATTAGGCTTGCCGGTCACTGATTTCCCAGATCACCCTTGAAAACCTTTTTAAAAATTGGCATTACATTGGACACCTTCCAATCTTAGGTACTATGGACGATTTTTAATCATCTTTATTAAGTTTTATCGAACAAAGAAAAGAAACACAATGTCACACTATCACATGTAAACAACAGTTGCAAGAAGAACTATTCCCCAATCCCACTTCCTGCCACCCTTAAGCAGTTAACAAAGAATCCAGTCAGTGAGTTACCAGTTTCAGCAACAATATTCAAAAGATACTAAGAAGTTGGCGTTCAGTTCCAACATTCAGTATTGTAAAGCATTCAGCAGACCACAGCATAATCGAACAGTCAGTGAATCCAAAAATGGGATCCAGATCTGTATAAATTGGGCAATTTTTTTACAACTGGCCCACAAAATGGAAAGGCACTCCATCCAGAGCAAATGGTGCATTTGATTCCTCCAGAGCTGCAAAGATGAAGGCCCAAGGTGTATCCACTGCAGGGGCGTAGCCAGACAACAAATTTTGGGTGGGCCTAGGCAAGAAGTGGGTGGGCACCAAGTGTTCTTCCCCCTCCCAACCACCACCAAAAAAAAAAATTTCAGCTGGCGGGAAAGTGCTTCTTTCCACCTTGGTAGTATGCAGCAGGCATGCTCTGAAAACTGAGCGTGTGCAGGTGCCAGTATCGTGGAGAGTAGCGTTTTTGTTACCATCAGGGGGAAGTCTTCAGCTGGCTGAGCTTGAGATCCCCATCAGCTACCGCTAAATGTGTGCTACTGTTGGGTGGGCCTGAGCACTAAATGGGTGGGCCCCAGCCCACCCAGGCCCACCTGTGGCTACGCCACTGATCCACTGTAACAGAATGCTCCATTTCACCATCAAACAGAATTTGTGAACGAAGACTACCTGTTCCTTACTAGTCAATTAAGTCGACATCCAGGTCCAATAAATACAATTTCTACATTTGGGGCATAGTTACTCTAAATGGTCCTAAAACCCGCCCCAAAAATGAGCAATATCTGGACAGGATCACTAACAGTAGATATAAGTACCATCCTGTCCACATTTAGGACATCTCGCAAGTCTGATGTGCCACATTTTATGCACTCGTCTAGGGCTCATATAAAGATGAAACACTTTATATTGGATTTCCCGAACTAGAACGCATTCAGTGAAATCCGAGGCCCCCGATACACCCTCTCGAAATTCACCAGGTGTATACTGATCAGCTATATCTCGAGACCACTGTTGTATAATATGTTGAAAAGGGTAGGTCAAAACAAAAAAAGAGAGCAGAATTGTTCCCCTAGTAACAATCCACAGAAACAAAAACAAGGGAGGGGGCAGTTCAATGTAGTTCCAAAACTAGTGGTTTATTGAAGGATGACAACTAAAATGACTCAAAAGACTCCACACAGTCCTACGTTTCGGCACCACTTCTGCCTGCTTCAGGAGTAGAATAATTTGTTCAGCCACAGATGACAAATTGCAAAACATAAGGGCAAAAACATCCAATAATTCAGCATCCAAAGAGCTGATAAGCAAAATGACAAGGCAAAAAAATGTTTTGCAACATCTGTGTCTGAATAAATTGTTTGACTCTTGAAGCAAGCGCAAGTGGCGCTGAAATGCAGGACTGCGTCAAGTCTTTAGTACTAGATCAGTAGGGCGAACCCTAGAAAATACAATACAGATTCATAAAACTACCAATAAAAACTCCTAGTTAAAGCAAAATAGTGGAACAACCATACATAGGCAAACTTATGAAATATTAAAACTGCGTAAAGGTAAATCAATTATATGGTTTCTCCGTATATTCAATACTTTATACACTAGAAAAATTAGTAAAATGGGGGAATGCCTGAAGAAAGAGCTGATGGGCTGGGAGGATATATGAGAAGTGGAAAGGCAGCGTGTCGAGGCTGAAAGGAGCTATAAATATGGCTACTAACCATTATGTAAGGAGAGTAAATAAAAGCAAGAGAAAAAGGAAACCAATATGGTTCTTCAAGCAAATGGCTGATAAAATAATTGCTAAAGAGTTGTTCTCGAAATACAGAAAAACTCAAGAAGAGGAACACCGGATGACAATGAAAGAAGTCAAGAGGGAGATACATCTGGCAGAAGCGGAAGAACAAATGGCTAGAAATGTAAGGAGGGGCAACAGGAATTTTTGTGGTATGTTGGTGAAAGGAGGAAGACTAAAAATGGAATTGTGAGACTGAAAGATGCTGTGAACTGCTATGTGGATAATGATGAGGAAAAAGCAAATGTGCTAAACAAATACTGTTCTTTGCCATAGAAGAAAATCCTAGAGAAGGACCACTATTGACTGTCAAAAGTATATATGAGAATGGAGTGGATATGTCACCATTCATGGAAGAAAGTATTTATGAACAACTTGAAATTGTAATGGTGGACAACGCCATGGGATCGAACAGGATCCATGCCAGGATATTGAGGGAGCTCAGTGAGGTTCTGGCGGGTCTTACAAGATTTGTTTAATAAATCCTTGGAGACAGGGGAGGTTCCATGGGATTTGAGAAGAGTGGATGTGGTCCACAAAAGTGGTGACAGAGAAGAAGCTGGAAACTACAGGCAGGTAAGCTTCACTTCGGTTATTGGAAAAGTAATGGAAGCGATGCTGAAAGAAAATATGATGAATTTCCTGGAATCCAATAGATTACAAGACCCAAGACAACATGGTTTTACCAAAGGTAAATCATGCCAAATGAATCTGATTGAATTGGATCGAGGACATGCGCTAGATGTAATCTACTTACATTTGAGCAAACTTTGAAACGGTTCCTCATAGGAGGCTCTTGAATAAACTTGACAGGCTGAAGTTAATTAGCGGGGTTTTAAAAAGGTCTGGGCAGCTTCCTAAAGGAAAAGTCCATAGACCATTATTAAATTGATTTGGGGTCAAATCCACTGCTTATTTCTGGGATAAGCAGCATAAAATGTATTGCATTTTTTTGGGATCTTGCCAGGTATTTGTGACCTGGATTGACCACTGTTGGAAACAGGATGCTGGGCTTGATGGACCTTTGGTCTGTCCCAGTGTGGCAATACTTATGTACTTATGTAGTGTGACAAGGCGGTGGCTGTGGTCAGAATGATGCTAGGTTGTATAGGGAGAGATGTAATCTAGGGTCGCAGGTTATCAGTGGGAGTACACAGCCTTTCTGCTGCGGCTCAACCACATGCTATTAAGCAGCCCACACTGCAGCCGGAAACTCTCCTCTGGTTCTCCTCCTATAATACCAGCCTTTTTTTTTTGTGCACAGAAGTATGGGTCCTGATCCAAAAGTCCGTCTTGCGTTGGTGGTTATAGCGTTGTGCCACGCACATGCCCACCTCACACAACTACTGCCCTCCCTCCAAGTCTGACCATCCAGTTTCACTCTGCCTTGTCTTGCCCCCCCCCCCCCCCCCATATGCACACAAAGGCACCGCAGTGGCACACAGGAAAGCCTGCTGGCTGCTGCCAGTGTCACAGCTCCTCTACAGTGCCCTTGCTGGATCAGGATCAGCCTTTTGTTAATGCCCCTCAGGCCTCAGCACTCCCCCGTGGCCCCACAAGAGCACAGTGCTAACATATGCAAGCCCAGCTGTCTAATCCTGGGTAAAATAGATAATGTACTGCTTGGTGAGGGTGGGTTCTTCAATGCCTAGGGGGGAAAAAGTATAGTTAATTAATGATTAAATAAATATACCTTCCCCCCCCCCCTAAACAGTAAAGAGCCCCTCCCCACTCAGAAACCCACCAACAATACATTTTAATAGTGCCTAGGTTAAAAGTGGTGCTTAGATGTCAACTTTGGCTGTATCAGCTTTGGCCAGTGCTGGGCTGGCTTGTACGTTCGGAGTCCTGCATATAGCAGTCCGGTTTAAGATGGGCTGTAGAGAGCTTTGACGGAAACGCCAGTAATTTGGAAGGTGAGGACAGTGCCAGGCAGACTTTTACAGTCTGTGTCCTGCAAATGACAAGACGGATTTGGATAGGCTGGAATTAGCTTTGACGGTAACTCCAGTAGTTGGAACATAAGGACAGAGCCAGGTGGACTTCTGCTGTCTATGTCGAAAAACAACAAAGGAAGACTATGATCTAGTATATAATATCACATTCATTGTTGATTTAATCTTGAATTGAGAATGATTGTGACTATTGGGCAGACTGAATGGACCATTCAGGTTTTTATCGCTGATCACTTACTATATAATAGAAACCTGCCTTTATTGTTTATACGTTTCCACTATAGTCTTTAATATATAAATATTAATAGTGCTCAGAATGAACTTGTGATACCCAACAAAGGGGTAAAATATGTTCATACCATCACAGCACTGTGAGATATTTGTTCCACCAATTACTGTTCATTCAATAAATCCCAATCTATTACCGCTGGTTCAAGATTCAAACAGGAACTAATGGCACTTATCTTTGTCTGATTGCTCACAGTAAACTGCTTAAAATTCTCCACTTTCTTGTTGGGTTCGTCATATGCAATCACCAATAATGTGCCAAAATCCAATTCACCAATGCCAAAAGTCTTGGTCCCAAAAACTTATGAAATAGCCACGTTTTCAGCAGGCCAAGTGCTCTCACCCAAATGTAAGAATACTTGGTCTGCTGTCCTCGGAGAATACCTGCTACAGGCAAGTAACTCATAGCTAAGCATTGCATCATGTTACATTGCTGACCTTCATGCTTTGGTGTAACCAGATGCATGAGTTATTGCACATGGAGAAGAATATCTGTAGAAACTGCAGGGGTATTGTTTACCCTTATTTGGGAAGTATAATTTTCCCTGTTAAATAATTTGGAGCTTTAATGGACCTATTTCTTCAAAGGATGGGGGAGGATTGTGATATACTGGGTGAGATTAGTGGGGTTAGAGTAGTTGGGGGAGATTGGTTTGTAAGGGAGGGAGAATTTAATGAAAAACTATCATAATTCTCTTGTGTTGTTTCACAGTTGTCCATTGGAAGCATCCTTGAAATTTTTGCATTTGTATCCCACATTTTCCCACCTCTTTGCAGGCTCAATGTGGCTTACAATACATCACGGATAGTGGAAATGAGAAGAGAGTAGACATTTGGTGTTACAGAAGGATTTTGGGTTGCATGGTAATGGAATACATGATAGTAATAAAACAGAAGGCATTAATTTACATTTCTGGATATATGTGAGAGTTTCACATGCTTTGGTCTTTGTGGTATATCTTGTCAAAGAGATGGGTCTTTAGTACTTTATGGAAGTTGGTCAGTTCATAGGTCGCTTTCAGGTTACGTGGCAATGCGTTCCAGAACTCCGCACTTATATAAGAAAAGGTTGATGCGTGCATTAATTTGTACTTTAGACCTTTACAGTTGGGGAAATGAAGATTAAGGAATGTGCGAGAAGATTTTTTAGCATTCCTGGATGGTAGGTCTGTCAGGTCTGACATATAGGCTGGGGCATCGCCATGGATGATTTTATGTACTAGGGTACATATGCGTTCTTTGGGAGCCAGTGTTGCTTCTCTCGTAGGGGTTTTGCACTCTCGTATTTTGATTTCCCAAATATGAGTCTGGCTGCCGTGTTTTGGGCTGTTTGGAGTTTTTTGAGTATTTGCTCTTTGCAGCCAGCGTAGAGTGAGTTGCAGTAATCTAGATGACTGAGTACTAATGATTGTACTAGATTACGGAAGACAGTCCTCAGGAAGAATGGTCTTACTCTTTTTAATTTCCACATTGAGTGGAACATCTTTTTGGTTGTGTTTTTCACGTGATTCTCAAGTGTTAGGTGCCGATCGATGATAACTCCAAGGTTTTTCAAGGTATCCGAAATTGGTAGGTTTAAGTTTGGTGTGTTGATGATGGTGGTAAATTTGCTCGTGTTATGTTGAGAGGTAAGTACTAGGCATTGGGTTTTTTCTGCGTTGAGTTTTAACTGAAAGGCATCTGCCCAGGAGTGCATGATATGTAGACTTTGGTTGATGTCATTGGAAATTTCTTTTAGGTCTTGATTGAATGGGATGTAGATCGTTACATCATCGGCGTAAATTTATGGGTTGAGGTTTTGGTTAGATAGTAGTTTGGCCAGGGGTGTCATCATTAGGTTGAATATAGTCGGTGAAAGGGGAGATCCCTGTGGAACTCCACATTCAGGTGTCCGTGCGGCTGATGTAACCAAATTTGATGTCACTTGATATGAGCGTGTGGTTAGGAATCCTTTAAACCAGTTAAGAACATTGCCTCCGATGCCGAAGTATTCAAGGATGTGTAGTAGGATTCCATGATCTACCATGTCGAAGGCGCTTGACATGTCGAATTGTAGAAGTAATATATTCTTGCCGGTTGCAATCGTTTGTTTGAATTTCGTCATGAGTGTAACTAACACTGTTTCAGTACTGTGATTAGAATGAAATCCTGACTGGGAGTCGTATAGTATTGAGAATTTGTTTAGATAGTCTGTGAATTGTTTGGTTACCATTCCTTCTGTTATTTTTGTTATTAAGGGAATGGATGCTACTGGTCTACAGTTGTTTAATTCACTTGCATTTTTCTTTGCATCTTTGGGTATGGGGGTGAGTAGAATGTTTCCTTTCTCCTTTGGGAAGAGTCCATTTTGTAGCATAAAATTCACGTGTTTCGTTAGATCTGTTATGAAGTATTGGGGGGCCGATTTCATAAGTTTATTGGGGCATATATCTAGTTTGCAATGAGATTTGGTGAATCTTTTAAGCGTTATGGAGATGAGATCTTCCGATAGTATCTCAAATTCATTCCAAATCCTATCTGCTGGGTATACTCCAGGGTTTGGGTGTAGACAGTCTAGGAGTGCAGCGTATTCGATGGGGCTGGTAGGTATTTTGAGTCGCAGTTGTACTATTTTCTCTTTGAAGTATTTCGCGAGGTTCTCAGCTCCTGGTGTGTCTTTGCTGTTATTCGTGACTGGTGTGGTGTCTAGTAGTTTATTCACGAGTTGGAAAAGTTTTTGTGTGTCCTTGTAATTTGGTCCAATTTCATCTTTGTAGTATAGTCTTTTGGTTTGTCTTATGGTGTATTTATATTTTCTTTGGAGTTGTTTCCATTCATTAAGTTGTGTGACTTAATAAAAGATACTTTCACATAACCCCTCTACCCTTTTTTTTTTTAATAAATCTGGCAGAGCACTTGATGCAAAAAGAGACAGGAAAAATTACCTCAGTTGCAGTGTTCTTTTATCTTGCTGAGTCACGTTCCATTGTTTCTTCGGCTTTTTGCTTAGGATCATTGTCCTGAAAATAAAATCTTCTTTCCAGTCTCAAGTCTGTGACAAACTAAAACATATTTTCCACTGAGATCTGCCTGTACTTTCCAAAATTCATGTTTCTCTCGTAATGCTGCCACTACCACAGCAGCATAGTCATGGGGGAGGCCTGGGACCCTCCATTACTGTGTAACTGGTGGAGATCCTCAAGCCCCACGAGCTGAAGAATTCTGAAATCAGCTGAGAACTGAAGAAACGTGCCAGCAGATGCAAAGCACAAGAAGTGTGTTCAGTTTTACAGGAGTGTATTGGGCAGTGACTCTGGTTCAGATTGCTGCTGCTGATTGCGGCACTTCTTCAGTACTTAGCTCGCAATCTAGATTTCTTCAGCAGGCAGGGCTTGGGGATTCTCACCAGTTAAGGTATTTTTCATTTGAAATTTGGTAAGTGGGGAGCAGGGGAGGGAGAGAAGAGGAAAGGGAAAGCAAGGGGAGGCAAAGAAGATGTCACCCATGTTAATCGTTGCCCCCTGTTACCCCCCCCCCCCCCCCCCCCCATTCAATGACAGGGGAAGAGAGATGAGATTACAAATCAAATCTGTCCTGTGATTTTTTTTGGAGGGGGGGGATATCTCTATCGCGCATTTCGGGGAGGAAAGGATAAGCTTGGAGTATGTGCACAAAGGGAGGGGTTGAGAAAACTAGAGGGGTGTGCACTTCGGGGGTACACCCTGTGGAGGTTTTTCTGGTTTGAGCCTCTGTAGCTGCTGATATATGGGTTGTGAGGGGAACACTGTATTGGTGTGAGTCTGGAGGGTGTTTAGAAAAGCTATGTGTATGTGTGTAGGGCATGGTAGTTTGAGATAAAGTATGGGGGTATGTGTTGGGGAAGCAAGGCTTCAGAAAGAGAGAGCTAGGTGAGCTGTGCTGGCGGAGTTGTGAGAGAGTTGTGGGTAGGGTTGCCAACTTTTTAACAGAAAAACCCAACATCTTCCCTGCCCCACCCATGCCCCGCCCCGTGCTCTGCCACCAAGTCCCTTGTTACACCTACTGTTTCTTTTTTATGTTTAAACTGTTTTATTGACGATATGCATAATACAATTCAGCTTGGAGTATTCATACAACATGGATCAGTATACAAATCGACATTCCAAAAACATGTTCAACCTCGTCAATCACTTTTTTCCATTTTCTCCCCGCCCCCCTCCCCTCCTTACAACTGTTTATATTTCAGCGATTTATTATAATTATGTTTCAACAGTTTTATTGATGATGAAATAACATGGTGCAACAAATACCATAAAATATAAAACTGCAACGGTATGATAGATCTTCACATATAAGTAGTAAACAGACCATCAACTTTTTATGTACTTCCCCCCCCCCCCTCCCTCCCCTCTCTTCCATCCTCCCTCCCCCCTTGTTTCTGTGTAAGCCAATCAATATTGGGGATAGTGGGTTTAAACGTACATACCATGTATACTGCCAAGGCATTTCACAATAGACTGAGGAGCAAACTTCGCCCCCATGGACTAATTCCTTGTATATATTGGCCCCATATGGACATGAACTGTTTTTTCCTTTTCGGGGCTCCCTTCGCCTCTCTGGCTTCCCAGGTGGCCAACTCATGTATCTGGTTCCTCCAGTGCCAATGCCCCGGTGGATCCGGGTCTATCCACTTCTGTAGAATAGTCTTTCTGGCCACTAAACATACCTTGCGACACCAAATTCTATTTCCTTTCGCCTGGGTCGCGAAAGCTGCTTGTGTGTCTAAGACATAATGATCCCAGGTCCCACCTACTGGGACCTGTGTTATTCTAGTTAGATAACTCTGGATTTGTCTCCAAAAGGCACGTACCTTTGGGCAGCCCCAGAAAGCGTGATATAAGTTGTGTGGGGCTTGATTGCATTTTACACACCTAGTATCACTTGAGGCCCTCATATGTCCCCATTGTTGCCCTGACATATATGCCCTCATGACCACCCTGTACCCACACTCTCTTAATCTCTCATCTATGGTGAGTGACGGTATGCGTCTCAATGTTGCCCCAATGTCCCATCCTTTTAATGACCTCCCCGAATCTCTTTCCCATCTTTGTATGATAAATCCCAAGTTATTTTGGGGGCAGTGGGACACAAGCGCTCTGTATAAAGTGGAAACTGTCATTCCCGTTATCTCTAGGTTTTGGAAAAATGTGCTGACCAGATGTCCAAGTTTCCATCTTAGGGCATGCTGATTTAGATGTAGAATGTAATGCTTGACCTGAGCATAGGCAAAGCGGTCTCCCCAAGTATTCCCTATCTTATCTTGTAATTCCTCATATGTTAGGAGATTCCCTTCTGGTCCCATCAGGTCCTCCACCCTTGTGATTCCTTTATTTCCCCATCTTATAAATGTGGCATTACTCTGCCCTGGCTCAAAATTCGGGTTTCCTCTGAGTGCTAACAGTTCCGACGTTGTCGGCATGCCCCCCATGTTGGTAGCCAGCCTTCTCCAAGCCATGCGCATGGGTTGTAACAGCCGACACCGTCTGAACTGGGTCGGAACCTGTCTCTGATCGAGATGTAGGAGGGTTAGAACATCATAGGGGGCAAAATATTCTCGCTCCACCTCTATTGGTGTAAATATATTTGATTGGCCTATCCAATCTCCTATATGTCTCAGCAGGCAGGCCTGGTTGTATAAGGCTATATCAGGCAATCCCATCCCCCCTCGGTGCCATCCTCCCAGTAACGCTTTAAACTGTATCTTGGGTTTCTTTTTTCCCCAACAGAATCTACTGATAAGTTTTGTGAGTTTCGCCAGGTCTTTTCGGCGTAATCGAATGGGGAGCGTTTGCATGAGGTATAACCACTTAGGAAATATCACCATTTGGATTAGATTTATCCTGCCCCTCAAGGACAAAGGTAGGCCAACACACCCCTCTAGTTTGGTTCTTGTCCCTTCTAACAAAGTGGTAATGTTTAAGTCATGCAATTTCTCCAATTCCATAGTCAATTTTATCCCTAAGTATTTAAAAGATCCTTCCGCCCAGCTTAGTGGAAAACTTTGATCCCATAGTGATTTCACTGTTGCTGAGGAAGCTAAGGCCTCCGACTTTGTCAAATTCAAGCTAAATCCTGCATAGTCACCGTATTCTTTCATCAATTCCATGAGGTCCGCAAAAGACGTCCGGGGTTCCGTCAACAATACCAATAGGTCGTCCGCAAAGGCCGCTAATTTAAATATGGTCCGACCCACTCGGACACCTTGCACTGTTGGGCTAGCCATTATATCTCGAATCAGCGGGTCCAGTGACAAGACAAAGAGTAACGGGGATAATGGGCACCCTTGCCGGGTTCCTCGGCATATTGGGAACTCCTCTGATTCCATCCCATTAACTTTCACCCGTGCTTTTGGATTACAATAGAGAGCCCGGACTGCTGACAGGAATCTACCATCAAACCCATATTTTTCTAGTGTGGAGAACATAAATGGCCAATACACTTTATCAAAAGCCTTTTCTGCATCAAAGCTTATAAGTAAAGAGGGGGTGTCTTTCTTCTGTCTCGTCTCCAATGCCCCGATTATTTTCCTTAGATTCTTAGCTATAACTCTGCCCTCCACGAATCCAACTTGCGCTTCGTGCACTAGCTGAGGTAGTACTTTTTTCATTCGATTGGCTATAAGTTTAGCTAATAATTTAATTTCCACATTAAGAAGTGATATGGGGCGATATGATTCTGGTTGTTGCGGGTCTCTACCTGGTTTTGGGAGCACCACTATTTGCGCTACAGACAAAACCTCCGGCACGCGTTCCGCATCCACCATTGTATTAAAATATTTGGTGAGGGTCGGTGCAATGAGCTCTCCCATCATTTTATAAAATTCTATGCGCATGCCATCGGGACCAGGCGCCTTAAAAGGGGTACCCTGCCTAATAGCCAGTAATACCTCTTCAGCTGTAATTGGTTGGTTCAACTTATCCTTATCTCGTTGACTAAGAGTTGGAAGATCTAAATTATCTAAGTACAGGGATCCCGGCATGACCTGTTCCCTTGGCTGCGCATACAGTTCGCTATAGAATTTTGCAAAGGTATCACAGATTTTATCAGCTGCACATTCTATTGTCCCCTGGGGCCCTCTGATTTGCAATACTTGTCTTTTATTCCCTCTCGGGTTAGCTAGGCGTGCCAGAAGGCGCCCTGCTTTGTTTCCAAAGCGGTGTAGCTGGAATTTGTAGTATAAGTGGGACTTAGAGGCCCTTTGGTGTAGAAGCATATTCAATGAGGCTTGGGCTTCTAAAAGGTTGCTGCGGTGGGCTTCTAGATGTGTCCTTCCATATGTCTGGCGTGCCTTACACACTAATTTACTTAAACGAAATATTTCTCTATTTCGCGTCTTTCTAATGTGGTGATAATAACTGATTATTTCTCCTCTTATCACTGCTTTTGCCGCGTCCCAAAACAGAACTGGATCTCCTATGTGTTGTTGATTCAAGCTTTCATATTCCTCCCAGCGTTCTTTTAGTTTAGCTCTGAAGATGTCATCTCCTGCTAGGTCTAAGGGAAATTGCCAAGAGCTCCCCTTGTGTTGGTTTATTCCCAGCTCCCACTCTAAGTATACCCAGGCATGGTCAGTAATCGTGTAAGGGCCAATAGACACATCCTTTACCCTCTCAAGCATCTCTTCTGATAGGAGTATGTAATCTATTCTAGCCTGGGACTCATGCGCTCGTGCGTGATGTGTATAGTCCCGCTCAGTGGGGTGTAACACTCTCCATACATCTGTTAGGTCTAATGTCTGTCCCAACTTTTTCAGGCCTTTGTTGGAGGCCACCGTGTCTCTCCTCTGTCCCTGTGAGCTATCTATGGAGGCATCCCACACGGTGTTAAAATCCCCACCCACCAGGACATGTTCTCCCGGGTAAGAACTCAGGTGGCGTATCACCTGGTTATAAAAATGTCTGTCATATTGATTGGGAGCATATACATTACAAATTAGCAGCTTCTGACCGGAAACTTCTATTTCCATTAATACAAATCTACCTCCAGGGTCTGCTACTAATGGGCGTACCGAGGCCGCCACTCCTTTACGGAGTAACACTGCCACTCCTCCTTTTTTTCCTTGTGCCCCGGCAGAGATACATTTCCCCACCCACCATGTTTTTAATTTTGCATGTTCCTCTGGGCTGAGGTGCGTCTCTTGCAATAGAGCTATGTCTATATGGTGTCTCTGCAAATGTTGTAGGATTTTTGTTCTTTTTATGGGTGAGTTGATGCCTCCCACATTCCATGTGACTAGCCTAACCATGGTCTGTATGTAGTCTATTCCTCTGTTGGTGCTTTTTCAAGTCGTGTGTCTTCCCTGGGTGGGCGTCCCAGCCTGTGCCCCCCCCCCCCCCCCAAGTGCATCCTTTATGAGCATTTTGGTCCCTATGCATTACCCTAATCCATCCCCAATTTAACAGTGCTACCCCCCCCCCCTTCCCTACCCATTCCTCCCCTGCCAGCCCCCACCTACTTCTTGCTGGCACCATAGGTGCTCTACTTCCGTGTATCCGATCGAGGACCCCCTCAAACTCGCTGCAGTGTGTTTTCTCTCCCTTTACACATATTTAACGGCATTAACATCAACACTTGATGGCCCTAAGCATTTAAATATCATTTAAAGCATTCTTGAGCTATGCACGTTCTCCCTTTGCGTATACTAATCAACATTATTGTCAACATTTAACTTAAGTATCTAAAGCATTCAAACATCATTTACAGTATTCCGGAGTATTGCACATCTCCTCTGTGCTTCCGGACTCCATAACTGGACCTGGAGTATTTTTAGTGTTTAGCATCACGTCTTGGATGTGCTCGGCCTTTCACGTTCTAGCTGATCCACGAATGCTTGGGCTGCATCCACATTTTCATAAAATTGTACAGTTCCATTGTGTTGTACTCGTAGCTTTGCCGGGTATAATAGGCTGAACCGTATTTGTAGGCTGTGGAGCCTTCCGCAGATCCGGGAAAATTGTTTGCGTTGAAGGGACACTTTAGTGGAATAGTCCTGGAAACACATAATCCGTTGCCCTTTCATTTCTAGCTTCCCTCCATTCCTGAGAGCAGCTAGTATTTCCATCTTATGGTGATAGTGGAGCAGTCTGAGTATTACTACCCTCGGCCTATCGTTGAGAGCTCTCCTGGGACCCAGCCGATGAGCTCGTTCTATCTTTACTGGGCCCGCGGTACTTTGAGTCAACAATGTTTTAGAAAGCCAAGGTTCTAAGAAACCCCGCAGTTCAGCATCTTTTATCGATTCAGGTACTCCGACCAGTCTAAGGTTGTTCCTTCGAGAACGGTTCTCCAAATCATCCACTTTATCTTCCAGTGATGTCACTGCTTTCTTAAGGTGTTCAATATCTGTTGTTGAGTCCTGTGCCTTAGTTTCTACATCGCCTAGTCTTTGCTGTACCTCCTGCAAATCTGCAGAAAAGTTTGTAAACTTCTGGTCCATTCCGTCTAGCTTATCAATTATTTGTTGTAGGTGGTGGCTCATGGCCTCTTCCACTGCAGTTTTCACTTCTGCAACTATTTCCGAGGTCCATGCAGACTTCTCTGACGGGGATGGGGGAGAGCTCTTGTCGGCCATCTTCAGTCCCCCTCCTCTGGATTTCTCCGCCTCCTTTTTTGATCCTCGAGCCGCCATACAAATGTATTAAAGATGGCACTGTTGGGTTGAGGACCTGTTATTACTCCTGATAGGTTAGAATGCTGTTGCAGGTTGTGGATCCCTTCTACCAACTGTAATATCCTGTACTCTCAGGGCTGTATTAGAGAGTTTGCTGAGGTACTGCAGAAGAGAGGAAGATGTGTAGTTTAAGCCTCTCTGAGGTATGGTTTTCTGCCAGGCTCCTTCCCTCTACAGTTTATGCTGGCAGCTTGCGATTCTTTTTTTTTTTTTTTTTTTCTGAGTCTTTCAGTTGTCTCTCGATTGCAGCTCAGAGCCCCTCACTTCCTGTAATGGCTGCCAGCGTCTCTTTGTCTCGTTTTGCTCCCCTCCCCTTCTCTGGATCTCTAAACTTGCCTGGATTCGTGCCACCACCGGATCTACAGGTAATGCTGAGCGCCGTTCATCACCCTCAGCACGGGCTCTTATTTCGCCGTTCTCCGGTTCTGCTCCTCCGGTATCGGGTGCATGCGTTTTCCTGTGGGGGAGGGGTGGGCAGTCTCTGCATTCTTTTTCGCGGCTCTTGCTCGCTGGATTATCGGGCTTTTTTATTATGCGCGCATGCCTCCCGGTTTTAGCGGACTCCCGGGCCGATTTCAATCGCGCAGCTCACTATTGGGAGCGCGCTATGCGGGGGTCCACGATCAGGGACTCGTGGAGCTCACAGAGTTGCGGCCATATTGGCCGGCAGCTCCACCGGAAGTCCACTGTTTCTTTTTTAAAAAATTTTTATTTATAACCATTTAAATTTTTACAAGCGATAAAACAACTTGCCGGAAATACAGAGGAAGTAATATATAGGAATTATTTCAGTCAGGTAATTCTATTCTCTTCCTTAGACCACTAAATAGGGAGAGTGAAACAAGACAAGGAGATCAATTAAACAGTAAACAGAAAAAAAAGTGGTATTAACCTGATTATCCCCAGATATTACTCGTCTAATTCATTATTCCACATTGATCATCTGGTTGGCTTCTTCAAGGCCAATATGGTGTATAGTCAAATCATTTCATTGAAAACATACTTATTGTCCAATATTAGTTAGAAATAATACATCTGATTACATTCTTTCTCTTTTAAAAACCAGAAGTTATTTAACAATACATATACTTAAGTCTCTAATTCAAATCCCACTGATTTAAAGTAATCCCAGTTTTCACAGGCTTCACTCCTTTTAAAGTAATAATTAAGGACATATTTCTGAGGAAAACTTTAGGAGTCATACCCAGAACTCTGGGAAAAACAATCTCGATATTAATCATCTATAATAATATTCATTTTATTATTCAAAGTTTCTGGTCTATTATCATTTTCAAAATCATAACCACTTCTTGCTCATGTAAAATCATTTGTTATATCAGTTTTTCACTCTGAAAGGGTTCAGGTAAATTGTCCATGTAACTCTCTAATAAAATTATATCTGAAACAAAATTATTTACTGCCACCGTTAGATCCCGAAGCGCCTTCCAGATGGTATTCAGTGTAACCTCCACTGGAGCCGAAAACTCAAGTTGATTTCTCTTAGGTGTTTAGGAGTGGTTCCGTCGATTCGGGTTCTGCTGTAAACATCCTCCGTTTCAGCATATGCCTCTAACTCACTCCTCCACTCCTTTGGACATGGTGGTTGAATAATTCGGGAGCGATGGAGTTGTTTTTTCCAGGTCCAAGAGTGTCGACGCTCCTTCACCAGCGCTAATCAAAGGACTCGCCAACCCTTTCATCTGTGGGCAATTCGTCGCGCAGCGGTCTCGCACTTGCTGCTCAGGGGACAAAACGCTGGCCATCGGCGGCTGACCGCCAGTTGTCCCCTTCCTCTCAGTTAAGGTAACTGCAATTGCAGAGAGGAAATTTACATAAAGACTATGAAACTTCAGAGGGCAGCTGGGCCATTGGTCGCCATCTTACCACTCTCCCAGTTTGGGACACTCTTTGTCTGGTTTCTCCTCAGAGGCGTGTCTGATATGGGTAACCCTTCAGCATAGCCCTCTGAGTCATTGAAACACAGAAGCCCCTCCACCACTACAAGGTGGTGTCCTTTCGGAGGGGTACACCTACTGTTTCAACCTTTTCTCTCCCCACTCCTCTTCAACTAACTGTCCATGCTAGGGTTACCATCTCAAAAGAAAAAACTGCCACATGTACACATGTTCTATGATTATGCCTCTCCCCCATTTTCATACCCCTTTTCAGCATGGCTCCTCCGTGCCTCTCTGATATTCATGCCCCTTTCCATTACAGCAATTCCTAGACCCTAGACTCCCCCTGCCTAGCATCTCTTCTCTATGTCCCTGTCCCTCTCACTTCCCCTCCTCCCATATGCCCCCTCCCTGGGTCAGCCAAGCATTCTCTCCCTGTCTGGCATCTCTTCCCTCCCTCTCTCCCTCCCTCTGTGTTCCCAATGGATCCATCGGTTCTTTCCCTCCCCCCTCCATCCAGTCTTTCTCTCTTGTGCCCCTTAATTGGAGAGAAAACATCTTAATTACTCTACTTCCTCAATCATCTGCCTCTCAATGTCCAAATTGCCTTTGGTTTGGTGGCAAATCCGGAATGTAGTCATCATTGAGGTGCGATTACTCACAGTGGCTGTCAGGCTGTGCCGTGGCTGTTCCGGACCAGACTCAACAAATGATTGATGCTCACAGGCTGCCTCTGCTGCTGTGGCCCGCCTACAAGGAAACAGGAAGTTACATCAAGAGGCGAGCCATAACAGCAGAGGTCACGTGGCTGGCTGGTGAGCCTGGAGGAGGAAGGAACTTAGAAACTTTGAGTAAGTGTGAAAAAAAAAAGATTATGGGAGGTGGTGTAAGGAATAATTAAGTCAGATAAGTAGAATCACAAGTATAGTAAGCTTTGTGCGCTAGAGTAAGAATTTTGAAAAGAAACCGAAATTTGATAAAGATCCAGTGAAGTTTAATGAGCAGTGGTGAAGCGCAATCATATTGCTTTGCATTACAGAGAAAGCAAGCAGTGCACTTTGACGTCTTTTAATTTGAGATAAAGGAATCCCCGCATGTAAGAATGTAAAGTCAAGAATAGGGCAAAGAGTACAAAGCCAACGAAGAATAGCAAAACCTGATTGTTGGACTTCAGAAATATGCTTAGTAAAAGAAAGTTGTGAGTCCATCCAAACCCCAAGATAGCGAAAACAGGAGACTGGGACAATAGGTTAAAGAGAACAGGGACAGGCACAGGATGACCATGCGTGCCAAAAATCCTGCAAACTTGTTTTGTCTGGGTTAAGTTTTAATTTGTTCCTGAGCCAGTTGGGATTTTGTTCAGTCTCAAGAAGAAGAAGAAAACTGGGGTGTTGAACCTGCTGGAGGGTGAGGGGGGAAGAAATCAAGCTTGAGGAGTTCAAGCCAAGCTTGGAGAGTGAGACTGCTGAGAAAGGGGTTAAAATCTGAGCAGGAGGGGAATGTTGGGGGGGGGGTAGAGCCTGAGGCAGGAAGGAGCCAGGCCTTCATGATGGGGGAATTCTATACAATAATATTACAAAAGAGTGCAGAATTTTGCAAATTTGAAGATACTGTGTACAGAATTTTTTAATTTTTTACACGATATTTTTTTTCAGAATTCCGCCCAAGAGTAATACATGTATAGATTTATTCAATTACTAAATCTTCAAGCAAGATCCAATTGAAAAGAAAAATCATAGGAAAATGCTTAAAACATTAAGGAAATGTAGTATTCCATTAGTCCACAAATTTTTTGGGGAAAGCCAAAAGAAATATATAGAGTAGAGTTTCTATTATCTGATCTGATGTAGATGGGACCAACGGATAATCAAAAAATTGGATAATACATAAGTGGATGAGGGATAAAATAGAAGTATATTGAATGAATGTACTGAGGAATGATGGAACGAAATGAGACTGTACTGTATTTGTAAACACTAGAAAAAAAGGCTTCAAAAGAGCGAGGGGAAAGTACTAAGATTGTGCCTGCTGCCCTTAGGGATTCACCCATGACAATTGCTCCAATACAATCATGAGCTTCCAAAAAATCCAGCATTTTTTGGACTCATGGAACATGTAATTATTGCCAGCATATAATATATGATATCGAGAAGAAAATTTGAAAACATGGGTTGCACCAAGAATCAGGACTCTCAGCTGCAAAACAAGAAAATTCTTACAGTCGGTGTTTACTTTAGAATCTATTTAGACAAATATTTCTGAATTGGGCCTTATCAATGCAATTTGCCACTATAAATGCAAGGTCCAAACAAATGTGATCAGTATTCAGACTTTGGAGCAACAGCTTGTGAAGGCTAATCAAGTGTTAGGTGATTATGCACTGCATTTTAAAAAATCTTCAAGAGGCAACTTTGAATTTAATGAAGGATAATATATTAAGTTTGGAACACTATGAGACAATTAACTTGAGTATGTATAATTTTCATAAATTGCATTAGTACCTCCCAAATTTGAGAGAAGTTCTTCAGGTTCCAGAAGAATCAGTGCCTCCACTTTCAAAGGGTCTTATGCACAAGATTAAATCATTCTTCACAGTTGTCTGTCCCCAAGCCAACCTGAATATCATTTTATTGGCATGCAAAGAAGTGCCATAAGCTGAATGTCTTCTGATACTTTGATGGTTTGTGGCTTAGGACTTCTGAAAAACTGACTCCACAAGAAGTAAATATAATTGAATGAGGACTTTCTGCATTTATGACTGAACTAGGAAACTAAACTGCTGAAGTGTGCTTTCTACAAAACAGCTTTTTAAAACTACTTTCTTTCCTTGTTAAATCTGGCCTTTCTTCTTCTGAGGATACATCAGATTGATAAATGCAGCCTTCCCTTCACCAGTATCACTTTCCATTTGTATTATACACTACATATGTGGGAAACATTTTTATTTTTTGATTTTGTAGTATTTTTTTTCTGTTTTTGATACAAGAGCACTTAGTTTCAAATAATATGTTCCTTAAAATCTCCCACCGAAATAGTGTTAGAACAAAGTCATAAAGAAATTAACTTTCACCAGTAGTATTTTCCTAAAGTGTAGAGATTTTTTTTCTTAATTTGTGTATTTTGATTGATGTAATTCCAAGTTATATGCATTCTTGCAGATGAAAGCAGTGGCTGGCATAAAGATGTCCTACCAGGTACAACAGGCAATCAACTCTAACCGAAAAGATGTTGTAAGGGGTTTTAGACAAGATGAGTCCTCTACTGCTTTGTGCTCACATCTTTACACCATGATCCGAGGAAACCGCCAGCACAGACGGGCTTTTCTCATTTCATTACTCAACCTCTTTGATGATGCTGCAGTAAGCATACTATTTTTGTTTTACCTTTTTACCTTCTTTTTATGCTAACTCAGCTTTTCCCACAACTTAGTTTCTCAGTCAGTCAAAGCCTGCCCTGACAGAGGAGGCAGTCTGAATCTGAAATGGTGTGGGCTTCCATTCATAGCTGCCAGAAAATTTGTCCTTATTAGACTGAATAGATTCCACACTCCTGTTTTTAAAAAGCAGGCATTTTAGTTACTCCACAGATCACAACCCTCTTTGGAACCCAGTACATGCGTGTTGTTAAATCTACTTGGAGGTGTCATTAAGTGGCCCTTTTATTGAAGCTTAGTGCATGCTAACCAACATTAGCACCCACTAAGTGCAACAGCTTAACCTATTTTATACCTATGGGCCACATGGCACTTAACACACACTTATGTCTGTTGGCGTGCACTAAGCTTTAATAAAAGAGCCCCTAAGCTTGTAACTGTTACCTGTGCATCGCCATCAGCTTCTGATGGTTTAGCAAGCAGAAGTGTGGTTTGGGACATCAGCATGAGCCATTGGTCTAGCCCAAATAACTGTACTTTAAAAGTGTAGCATGTGAAAATAAAAATCAACAAAGAAAAAAAATGCTGATGACTTTTTATTGGACTAAATTCATATCTTAACCAGTTTTTAGGAGTCCCTTCAGTGTAGCTCCCAAAAGCTAGTGAAGATACATTGGTCCAAAAGTATATATTTTTTTAAATCTTTTTATTAATTGATAGCTTTTTATGCTCAGATTTTTTTTAACACACAGGATATGTAAGATTTTTGTAATACATCGGGGTACAAATGTAACAAATAAATAATATGAAGCAAATATAATTGACAAAAAAAACCCCATACAGAATCATTTTGCTATACCTTGGAAGTAGGTTGTGAGAGGTGACAATGAAATTTCTTGGGAGGAGGGTTGGGGAGGTTCGAAGAAGCAGTTTAAAATAGCTACAATATAGTTAACCTCATCTTCCGTGAGAGGTGGGGGGGGGGTTTTAGCCACTGATGAGTAACCTTTTCATATCTAAATTGAAACATAGCACTAAATATGAGCATGTGTCAGGAATAATTCTCTGCTACACAGTGTGATAGAAGCTCAAGTCCAGTAATTAACGATTCTAAAGGAATAGAGTTTTGAACCCAGCAAATCACATGACTTTTATCTCCACAAAATTCTGTATTCATAGTCACAATTGTTGTAATCAGTGTATTTATAAAAAATAATGTATATGTGTATATTTTGTTTGCAGAAAACAGAGGTGAATATGCTGTTGTATATAGCAGACAATCTAGCCTGTTTTCCTTATCAATCACAGGAGGAACCTCTCTTCATTATGCATCATATTGATATTACATTGTCTGTTTCTGGTAGTAACCTGCTGCAGTCATTCAAGGAGGTAAATAAATCTTGGTCCTAACATTTTTTGTATCTCCTGAAAGAATTCCTATAATTATAACTATTCTTTTTTTTCTGTCTGATCAATATTATCATCCCTGTGTCATGTGCCAATTCTGTTGTCTGTCACATTGTTAGCACTTCATTACAATCCTATCCCAGATGTCTGTATTGGTCTCTTTTTAAAATTTTGCATATTTCTTACATTGTGTAACTCTTATGTCCTGTATTCTCATTATGTATATATATATATATATATATATATATATATATATATATATATATATATATATATATTGTAAAAGATCCCACCGGCATCTCGGGGTCCAGAGGATCTTGCCTGCCTGGGACCGGCTGTTGCGCCCACAGGATTCCTGTCCAAACCTAGTAGTCCACGGGAGTCCTCAGGGCAGGCTTAAAGAAATCAAACTCAAAAAAGTAAAAATCAACAAGTTCCTTTTATTTTCAGGGATTCACAGTCCAGCAAGTTCAAAAGAAAAACAGCAGCCCTTCAAAACAGTCTTCTCCTGTTTTCCTCTCAGGTCCCACGCACAGCAGGGTAAAAAAAAGGAAACAACTCAATCCCCGCTGTTTTTAGAACCAGGGGGAGCCACCTTAAACAGTCCCAACAGCCCGGCTCTCCTGCTCACCACCTCCCCCCCCTTTGGGAGGTAGGTGAGCGTCCGGTTGCAGTCCACAGCTTCACAAAACAAAACTCTGCAACTTGCTCCCTCCCGGCTTTGGAAAACAGTTCAAACAAACACTTCTCCGTGCCTTAGCACTCGGTTCAAAGCACCCAGTTTCCTCTATCTGGGAGCAGGTCACTTCGGGGGAGGGAACAATCCCCTCCTCCACACACTAGCACTCCTTTACACACAGTTCAAACACAGACTGAACTCTTGTTGGGGAAAGGAAAAGGTCCCACCCTTTCTGGGTCACTCTATCAATGCACTGACCCTCCTCCCGCATGACCCTTTCTCTTGCCCCTGCCAGCCCAGCTGGCACACCACGAGTTCACCTGTTTTTTCAGTTTTCTTCCTAAGGAATGAGCCCAGGCTGTGAGGTCCATGGGTTCCTCAGGGCTCTCCTCTTTTTTTCTCTCTCCGGCCTCCTGCCACTCCATAGACTCTTTGTCCCACCCCCTTTTCAGCTGTTCCTCGTGCACTTGATTATCTTCCAGGGGCCCCTCCCTAGCCTTGCTGGGGAAGATAATCTCTGTACCCGGGCTTGCTCTGGGGCTCCTGGGTAGTGTAGTCTTTTTCTCTCCTCCATTTTTCAGGGGGCACTAACCGTTCTCTTCTCTCTCTTTCTCTCTGGGGAAGGAGTAAAGGCAAGGCTTTGCTCTGTCTCCTTCTGCTCTTGAGCCTCCTCCCTTCTCCCCCATCCACTTCCATCTGTTCAACCCCCTTGTCCTCCTCTTTACAGTATGTATCTACAGTGGGGGAAATAAGTATTTGATCCCTTGCTGATTTTGTAAGTTTGCCCACTGACAAAGACATGAGCAGCCCATAATTGAAGGGTAGGTTATTGGTAACAGTGAGAGATAGCATATCACAAATTAAATCCGGAAAATCACATTGTGGAAAGTATATGAATTTATTTGCATTCTGCAGAGGGAAATAAGTATTTAATCCCTCTGGCAAACAAGACCTAATACTTGGTGGCAAAACCCTTGTTGGCAAGCACAGCGGTCAGACGTCTTCTGTAGTTGATGATGAGGTTTGCACACATGTCAGGAGGAATTTTGGTCCACTCCTCTTTGCAGATCATCTCTAAATCATTAAGAGTTCTGGGCTGTCGCTTGGCAACTCGCAGCTTCAGCTCCCTCCATAAGTTTTCAATGGGATTAAGGTCTGGTGACTGGCTAGGCCACTCCATGACCCTAATGTGCTTCTTCCTGAGCCACTCCTTTGTTGCCTTGGCTGTATGTTTTGGGTCATTGTCGTGCTGGAAGACCCAGCCACGACCCATTTTTAAGGCCCTGGCGGAGGGAAGGAGGTTGTCACTCAGAATTGTACGGTACATGGCCCCATCCATTCTCCCATTGATGCGGTGAAGTAGTCCTGTGCCCTTAGCAGAGAAACACCCCCAAAACATAACATTTCCACCTCCATGCTTGACAGTGGGGACGGTGTTCTTTGGGTCATAGGCAGCATTTCTCTTCCTCCAAACACGGCGAGTTGAGTTCATGCCAAAGAGCTCAATTTTTGTCTCATCTGACCACTGCACCTCCCAATCACTCTCGGCATCATCCAGGTGTTCACTGGCAAACTTCAGACGGGCCGTCACATGTGCCTTCCGGAGCAGGGGGACCTTGCGGGCACTGCAGGATTGCAATCCGTTATGTCGTAATGTGTTACCAATGGTTTTCGTGGTGACAGTGGTCCCAGCTGCCTTGAGATCATTGACAAGTTCCCCCCTTGTAGCTGTAGGCTGATTTCTAACCTTCCTCATGATCAAGGATACCCCACGAGGTGAGATTTTGCGTGGAGCCCCAGATCTTTGTCGATTGACAGTCATTTTGTACTTCTTCCATTTTCTTACTATGGCACCAACAGTTGTCTCCTTCTCACCCAGCGTCTTACTGATGGTTTTGTAGCCCATTCCAGCCTTGTGCAGGTGTATGATCTTGTCCCTGACATCCTTAGACAGCTCCTTGCTCTTGGCCATTTTGTAGAGGTTAGAGTCTGACTGATTCACTGAGTCTGTGGACAGGTGTCTTTCATACAGGTGACCATTGCCGACAGCTGTCTGTCATGCAGGTAACGAGTTGATTTGGAGCATCTACCTGGTCTGTAGGGGCCAGATCTCTTACTGGTTGGTGGGGGATCAAATACTTATTTCCCTCTGCAGAATGCAAATAAATTCATATACTTTCCACAATGTGATTTTCCGGATTAAATTTGTGATGTGCTATCTCTCACTGTTACCAATAACCTACCCTTCAATTATGGGCTGCTCATGTCTTTGTCAGTGGGCAAACTTACAAAATCAGCAAGGGATCAAATACTTATTTCCCCCACTGTATATAGATATGTATTCACATGGGTATATATCTATATAGATATATACATAATGAGAATACAGGACGACATAAGAGTTAAACAATGTAAGAAAGATGTGCCAAATTTAAAAAAAAAAGTTTTATATATAAGATGCATAGTTTTAATTTGAGTTCTTTCAGTAGTATATGATTTTGCGTGGAGCCCCAGATCTTTGTCGATTGACAGTCATTTTGTACTTCTTCCATTTTCTTACTATGGCACCAACAGTTGTCTCCTTCTCACCCAGCGTCTTACTGATGGTTTTGTAGCCCATTCCAGCCTTGTGCAGGTGTATGATCTTGTCCCTGACATCCTTAGACAGCTCCTTGCTCTTGGCCATTTTGTAGAGGTTAGAGTCTGACTGATTCACTGAGTCTGTGGACAGGTGTCTTTCATACAGGTGACCATTGCCGACAGCTGTCTGTCATGCAGGTAACGAGTTGATTTGGAGCATCTACCTGGTCTGTAGGGGCCAGATCTCTTACTGGTTGGTGGGGGATCAAATACTTATTTCCCTCTGCAGAATGCAAATAAATTCATATACTTTCCACAATGTGATTTTCCGGATTAAATTTGTGATGTGCTATCTCTCACTGTTACCAATAACCTACCCTTCAATTATGGGCTGCTCATGTCTTTGTCAGTGGGCAAACTTACAAAATCAGCAAGGGATCAAATACTTATTTCCCCCACTGTATATAGATATGTATTCACATGGGTATATATCTATATAGATATATACATAATGAGAATACAGGACGACATAAGAGTTAAACAATGTAAGAAAGATGTGCCAAATTTAAAAAAAAAAGTTTTATATATAAGATGCATAGTTTTAATTTGAGTTCTTTCAGTAGTATATGAGTATGCCTTGTATATGTATTTAAATTAATGATACTTTAAAATGACAAGTCTGCTGCCCCCTTCTGGTTGCCAAAGGCATTGACTCTGTTGTCTTTCACAGGCTAACCACTGTTTGCATTTGTATTGAAACCACCAGTGTTGTTATATTTGGATATTTCTTGTAATTGAAGTCAGGGCCGGTCTTACCAATTGCGGGGCCCTTTGCAAACCAGTTTGGTGGGGCCCCTTGTTGACAAGCTTTGTTGTAAAAAAATTTTATTTCCAATAAAGGCAAATCAAGCAAAACTTGTACACAGAAACTAATTCAAATCTACACAATGCTATCATAGCAAACCTTTGGGTTTAAAAAGCAAAACCATGTGCATATAAGGACTGGATAAATTAATTAAAACAAATCCCCTTAATATATAATACTTGGTAGCAATAATGAAACAGTGATTGAATATTCACATAGCAAGCAGCCTGAGCCAACAGATTTATTTTCCACGGAACATAATTAACTTTGTATGAACTTGGCTGCTAACAGTGTGCTGAACTGGACAACGTTAGCATATTTAGACTGACTCTGGACAGTTCTGCACGAAAGAAACCCTTCCCTCATTAATCAATACCTTCTCTGTGAAATAGTAGTAATAAAAAAAGGCAAGTGCATTTTTATAATATACCACTGCATTCCACAAAGCAAAAGGAGCAAGTTCCCACATGCCATCTTTTTTTCTTTTGATGTAGGCACAGGAAAAAAAATGTTCCCAGGTTTCAACCTGATTCATGTTTAATGTGGGATAAAATTCCTTAAATAAATAGATAGAAACTCTGAATGTTGAGCACCTGATTCTCATAACATGATGTCTGTTTAGTGGCCCTTTACCAGGAGAAAAAAAATCTCTGCACGAATATAACACATGCTAGTTTGTCCCTATAACCAGCCCCTCCAAATGACAGACTGATTACGATTTATAACAAATTACTACTCTACCTATAAAAAAGTTATTCTGTTACTATACTTCCTGTGTGTACAGTCCATATGCACAAGCCAGTATGTTTGAAAATGTAAGTGAGGTTAAATAAAAATTCTACCTAGAATAAAGAAAGACAACGTGGATGCAGCAGCTCATAGGTTTGCTTACTTGAGTGCACAGGGATCCAGCTATGTGTTTTGTTTTTTTTACAGTATCCATCCCTCTCTCACACACACACATTCCAGACTTCATAGGTTTTCCTGCTTGTTTTTGAATGCACAGGGAGCCGGCTATGTGTTTTATTTTGTTTTTTCACAGTATCCTTCCCTCCCTCCCACCCACATATTCCAGACCTCCTCCCCGCTCCGCCAGTCCCCCAAGCTGCAGGGTGCTCTCCTCCCAGCACATACCTGAAGCCGCCCTTGTGGTCTAGTGGATTTTTCAGGGCAGGAAAGGTCCCCCGTCTTTCCTGCCCGCTGTCACTGACCCTCTTGCTTTTGCATCTTCTTTAAAATGGCTGCCGAGACTTCCAGTGGTGGCCTCGCAAGATTTCGGCGGACGTCTTGCAAGGCCACCATTGGAAGTCTTGGCAGCCAATTTTAAAAGGCGATACGGCAGGAAGAGGATCAGCGACAGTGGGTAGGAAGGACTGGGGATCTTTCCTGCCCCGAAAAATCCACTAGACCACCAGGGTGGCTTCAGGTATGTGCCTGGAGGGCATCCTGCAGCTTGGGGGAGGAGAGGCAAAGTAAAGTTAGATCACCAGTACTAGGAGCGGGAGGGAGATGTCAAAGACGCCGCAGGGCTCCTGGAAGCGTGAGGCCATGTGTGGCTGCCCCTGTGGCCCCTGTCTAAGAGCGGCCCTGATTAAAGTGAAAAGTTTATTTGTTTATGTTTGTCTTCAAATAGACCCTGTTATTTTCTAGTTAACATTTAGTTTCCTATGCAACAGACCTATTTATAGTATCAAATATGAAATGTGCATGATTGATACTGTTCACCTAGTTCTTACGCATTACATTCTTTGTGCTTGCAGTCACTAGTAAAGGACAGAAAAAAGGAAGAAAAGTCTTTCTCTGAGGAAGAAGAAGAGAGTGAAAGTGACAGCGATGAGGAAGTTATTCAACATCGAAGAACACGGAGACGTGCAAACTCAGATTCTGATGATGATGAGGGAGATATAGATAATGTGCTGAGATGTTTGCCAGAAAATTCAGCACCTCTAATTGAGTTTGCAAATGCCTCTCAAGGCATACTTTTGCTCTTGATGTTAAAACAGCACATAAAGAACCTCTGTGGATTTTCTGATAGGTAAAACATTGTGAATAACATCATGATAACATAGTAGATGACCAGTTGGCCTATTTAATCTGTTCATTTATTCTGGTCTACAGTACTAAAGAGATATACCAGCTGCCATATCTTCAAGACTCATAGAAATCTGAATTGCTTCAAAAACTAGTCAGGCTTTTGCTTGAATGTTTGACTTCAATGACCCATGATCTTGCTGGATTTGCAGAGCTATCACTAATCTGCTAGTTGCTTTTTAGATTCGCCTGGTGAGGATGATCCAAGAATTTGTAGTTCTGGTTTCCTAATTCATGCTCTTAGAAAAGCAAGGCTACAAGTCAATACATAATGTGATTACATCACTTCTCAAAAAAACCTTCACTGGACCATTCCTGCTCTTCCAACTATCGTTCCATCTCATTCTTCCCTTTCGTATTCAAGCTGCTTGAACATGCTGTTCATTGCAATTGTTTTCACTTTTTCATCTCAGGCTTTTCTATTCAGAGCTGGCTTTCACCTTCTTCTTTCTACAGAAGCAGCCCTTGCCAAAGTCTCTATTCTGCCTGGATCCAAGACTTTATTCAGTCCTTATCATTCTTTGACCTATCCACTGCTCTTGAAATTAATCACTACCTTCTCCTTCATACATTGTCCTCATTTGGATTCAAGACTGTTCTGTCTTGGTTTTCGTCTGATCTCTCCCATTGCACTTTTAGTGTATGTTCTGGTGGATCCTCCTCCACTGCTATCCCTCTATCAGTCAGTATACCTCTATCTTGCAACCGCCTTTTCTCTCTCTGTTCGCTCCCTTGTGGGCCAATTCTCAGAGGTCCCGCGCTGCAGCAAACAGCACAGAAAAACAGCTCCCCAAATCATGGGAGCAGGGAGCCCGTGCTGAGCTTTGTAAGATCATAGATTATTTTATTATCATTGTGCTCTTACTTTCTCTCCTTTCCCTGCAAAGATCGTGTGAATTTTCCCAGTAGAAGGATTTTGATTGTTGGCCAGACAGGCCTCGGACTTTGCCCCTGGCTCAGTATTGGCACTTAGAGGCTTGTACAGGCAAAACCAGTGGATTTTAAAGTGAAAACCCTCCCTTCAAGCTTTCTAGCGTTAAGAGCAGTGTACTTTCTGCGCTGTTCTCTGAGCATGAGAGGGAATACCTGATGACCCTGTTTAACATCAGTTTGCATATGTGTAAATATCATTTGCGCTAATTTTTTGGCAGGTAGGTTGTTTGTGGCACTAGAGCTGTCTGAGAATTGTACGCAGCTTAACACTGGCGCTATTCCTGTGCTAATCGCCTCTAGCACTGGCATTAGGTTCTGAGCATTGGTCTGTTGGTTCCCTGATCTTCCCCCATGGTTTTCAATACCATCTTTACTCTGATGATTTCCAGATCCACCTCTACACCTGAAATTTCACTGTGAAAACAGGACCCAGTTCTCAGCCTGCTTGTTTGATGTTGCTGGGATGTCCTACTGCCATCTGAAACTGAACATGGCCATGACTGAGCTACTTATCTTTCCCCCTAAACCCACCTCTCCTCCCATTCTCTATTTCTGTGGATAGCACTGAAATCTTCCGTCTCCTCTGCTCGTAATCTTGGAGTCATCTTTAACTCCTCTCTCTCTCTGTTTCTCTGCCCATATCCAACAGACTGCTAAAGCCTGTTGTTTCTTTCTCTAGAACACCTCCAAAATTTGTATATCCCTTTCTCAACAAATTACTTAAAACCTTATCCACATTCTCATCACCACCTGCTTTAGCTTCAGCAACCTACTCCTCACAGGTCTCCCACTGAACCATCTTTTCCCCTTCAGTCTATTCAAGATTATATTGCACAGTTATCTTCCTCCAGTGTCACTGTGCACATAATCCCACTTCTCATGTCACTTCATTGGCTCCCTGTCTGTTGCCAAGCTACCATTAACCTTCCAGCACCATGGTTGTCAGCTGGCTCCAGATTTGCCTGGCAAAGTTGATCCAGTTCACTTACAAGTGCATTTGGTCTGCAGCTCCTCTGTATCTGTCCTTTCTTATTGCTCTCTACACCCCTTCCAGGGAACTCCATGCATCAAGTAAGTCACTGTTAACTGTGCCCCTCTTCTCCACCACCAACCAGACTTGGTTCCTTCCATCTTGCTGCACTGTATGCCTGTAATAGACTGCCTGAGTAATTACATAATGCTCTATTTGTGGCCCTATTCAAATCAGTCTACCTTTTTTAGGCTGCTTTTAAAGCTTAACTCCTTATTCTCCTGTTTAGTTTAATGTTTTAATCATTCCCATAATAAATTAAGCTCCCTAATCTCCTATTTTCCTGATTGTCTGTCTTGAATAGATGGTAAGCTGTGTCAAGCAGGAGATTGTCTCTTTTGTAGTTGTGTACAGCACTGCGTATGTCTAGTAGCACTGTAGAATAAGTAATAGTAGTTTTAGTACTAAAAGTAATTGATACATGCAGTCGGGTAAATCCAGGACTGAATCAGCCCTGTTTGGTGAATCTGAAGCCAGCTGGCAAATCTAGCCAACATCAGCTCAGTTGGTTTCTGAAGTTATAGTTTATTAGGTTCCAACTCAAGTCATTAGCTTATGCTTCCTTTATCTGCTCATTGTTTTCTTCTTATCACCTTGCCGGTCAGTACCCATACACCACCAACTGTAGCACAGACCTGGTCAATTCATGAGGAATTGTAGCATGCTGGTTCCAGTTCAGCTACTGTCTTTTTATATGGTTATTTTGTTTTTACATCTTATACTTGCTGCTCTTTATGATCAAACAAAAGTTTTTGGAGATGGTTTGATCTTTAATTATATAGTTTAGAAATTGTACATTATTCATAAGAACTCAAGATGGCATACAAAATTAAGTTAGGCCCTTGAAGTATTTTGTATAGTTATGGAAGTCATGCTTACTTGAGAAAATGTTAAAGACAACTGCTTTTGTTTGCATTACAGCACTGTTTCAACATAGTGGAACTCAAATAACTGACCTTAAATTTTTTTTTCTCTTTTTAACACGCATGAAGTTAAATGATTTGTGTCAGAATTCATTAGTTCTTCAAATATATATTTCTTAAGTGTGGTGTGGAATAGTGAGCTAAAACAAGTGAAAAGCGCTCTCATTCTCTGAGATTCTGAAAAGCAGAGCCTCTGAAATAAGTTAACTTTTACAGGCACCCCACATGGTTGCTCATTGCTGCCAAGACCTGACTTGGGTTACTACTTACTTGGGTTACATTTTGTCCTCGCCTTTTCCTTTCTGAAATGTTTATATATTCTCCGAGGACAAGTAGGATGCTATATCCAATGGAGCCCCAATGCAGAGACCCTCCAAGTGTTTTCCAGAAGCTTCTGGAAACATTCTAGCATGTATGTGCATATCTACCATCAACATGCAGAATCAAGCTAGTCGTCTATCTGTGGAGCAAAGAGGTCACATCCTTACAGTCTTCCTTCAGCTCACGTCTGTCATTTATTTCTCTTGCAATTTTCATGGCCACCTTCTTATTATTGATCTCCAGTCATGTAAGTGTTTGCTTTGGGCCAGTGCCTTTTCCCCTATAGTGTCCTAGATAGGTTTTTCAGCATTTCTGAGTCTCCTTGTATTTTTTGCCATGGTTCCCTATGCCTTCTTAGGCCTTGAGCATCCCAGTTGGAGTTGCGTTTCTATCAAGATCAAATCGTTTGGTTTCATAACATAGTAACATGGTAGATGACAGCAGATAAAGACCTGAATGGTCTGCCCAACATTTACTCATCAATTCATAATTAAACCAAAAAATGAGTGTGTTATTAAATACTTGTTCCTTGTCTTTTTTTTTTTTTTCCATTTCTGGAACATAGATCATAGAAGTCTGCCCAGCATTGTCCTTATGCTCCAACTGCTGGAGTTGCCATTGAAGCCCACTGTATCCTATCCCAATCTGTCTTGTCACATACAGAACACACACTGTAGAAGCCCACTGATGGGCAGCTGCTCAACTCACCAGAAATAAGCTCCTGCAGTGAGAGGGTGCTCCTGAAAGAAACCAAGAACCATCCGGAGAAGGAGGAAGGGGAGGAAACAATGTTGATGCACAGGCATCAAGGGCTTTGATATCAGACCTCCTGGAAATCCTGCCCATCCTGGAGGCCCATGTTTTGCTTGTCGCATGTTCATCAATGCCGGTAACTCACAGGGTGTCGGAGTCAGTGGTTTTATTGTCCATTCTCTCAGAAGAGTAAACTTACTCGGGGCACCAGAGATCACCCATTCCTTGACACTCTTACTCAGTCTGACAAGTCTGTCAGCAGACCAAGGCAGGTATAAACTCAAACACCCAGAGAGAAGTACTGATTCAAACCACACCTGGATGTCTAAAGATACACCAGAGGTCCTCTCAAAGGGAGAGGTCCCTTGGTCTTCCTTCAGAGCCCTTCCGTCCACATCAAAAGAGAACATCCTTTACCTATTTTATTAAGGAGATGGCCAAGTCCATTCCATTTGCACTAGAAACTGAGAGTGAGCCCAAGGCCAAATTGATGGACATCCTCAAGTTTGACCACCAACCCCTGGCCCCCTAAGGATGCTGTGAGAATGCCTGTGCAGAGGATCCCTACAAATATGCAGATGAAGCAGTGGGAGATACCCCCCCCCCCCCCCTTCCCTGTACAAACTATTCCCTAGAAGGCCGACTCTGTGTAAAGTCCAGAAGGTTCCCACATTCAAGAAGCTCCAGTTTCCTCACTATTTCATGGTGGTCAAATCCACTCTCCAAAGTGCCAAGAGTTCTAAGACTCACTCTTCAGTACCCCTGGGGAGGGAGGCTTAGACATTGGAGTCTTTTGGGAGAAAGGTTTTTCATAATGTTATGCTCTCTTTCTGTGTACATTCTTACCAGCTCTTCATGAGCAGTGGTGTAGCTACAGATGAGCACAGGCCCACCCAAAACAATTCAGCAGTGGCCGCCTTACTCCCCTTTCACCCGGATCCAGCATTTGCCCCTGCTTGCTTGCTCACCCACAGCCTGACAACTCTACCCCCCCCCCCCCTTTCTAAACTTCCCCCATCCTGGTATACTTCATCAACTTCACAAGTGGGGGCAGTGACACACATCCGCTACCTGCACATACCCTGCAGGCTTCCCTCGCTGTGTCCCATCAGAGAGAAACAGGATGCTCTCAGCACCAGGAGTTGCTTACAAGGGAACTCTTTCCATTTGCAGGCTAAAGCAGTTGAACCTGTTCCATCAGGGGAAAAGGGGAAGGGATTTTATTCCAAGTGCATCCTGATCACAAAGAAAACAAGAGTACTGATAGAATTGAAAAATGAACTGGCAGAACTATTGTTAGTAATATATAAATTATCTTTAAAATCAAGTGTGGTACCGGAAGATTGGAGGGTAGCCCATGACACGCCGGTATTTATAAAAGGTTTCAGAGGGGGTCCAGGAAATTATAGACTGGTGAGCCTGACATCGGTACCGGGCAAAATGGTGGAGACTATTATAAAGAACAAAATTACAGAGCATATTCAAAAGCATGGATTAGTGAGACAAAACCGACATGGATTTAGTGAAGGGAAATCTTGCCTCACCAATCTATTACATTTCTTTGAAGGGGTGAACAAACATGGATAAAGGCAAGCCGGTTGATATTGTGTTTCTGGATTTTCAAAAGGCATTTGACAAAGTACTTTATGAAAGACTCCAGAGGAAATTGGAGAGTCATGGGATAGGAGGTAGTGTCCTATTGTAGATTAAAAACTGGTTAAAGGATAGAAAACAGAGAGTAGGGCTAAATGGTCAGTATTCTCAATGGAGAAAGGTAGATAGTGAGGTTCCTTAGGGGTCTGTGCTGGGACTGCTACTTTTTAACGTATTTAGAGATGGGAGTAACTATTGAAGTAATTAAATTTGCTGATGACACAAAGTTATTCAAAGTTGTTAAATCGCAAGAGGATTGTGAAAAATTGCAAGAGGACCTTACGAGACTGGGCATCTAAATGGCAGATGACATTTAATGTGAGCAAGTGCAAAGTGAAGCATGTGGGAAAGAGGAACCCGAACTATAGCTACGTAATATAAGGTTCCATGTTGGGAGTCACCGACTAAGAAAGGGATCTCGGCGTTGTTATTGATAATACATTGAAATGCTCTGCTCAGTGTGCTGGGGCAGCTAAAAAAGCAAATAGAATGTTAGATATTATTAGGAAAACAATGGAAAACAAAAGTGAGGACATTATAATGCCTTTGTATCGATCCATAGTGCGACCACACCTCGAATGTTGTGTTCAATTCTGGTCACCGCATCTCAAAAAAGATATAGTGGAATTAGAAAAGGTTCAGAGAAGGGTGACGAAAATGGTATAGGGGATGGGATGACTTCCATATGAGAAAAGGCTGAAGCGTCTAGGGCCCTTCAACTTGGAGAAAAGACGGTTGAGGGGAGATATGATAGAGGTCTATAAAATAATGAGTGGAGTGGAACGGGTAGACGTGAATCGTTTACTCTTTCCAAAAATACTAGGACTAGGGGGCATGTGATGAAGCTACAGAGTAGTAAATTTAATACGAATCGGAGAAAATGTTTCTTTACTCGACGTGTAATTAAACTCTGGAATTCATTGCCAGAGAATGTGGTAAAGGCGGTTGCTTAGCAGGGTTTAAATAGGGTCTGGATGGTTTCATAAAGGAAAAGTCCATAGACCATTATTAAATTGACTTGAGAAAATCCACTGCTTATTTCTGGGATAAGCATCATAAAATGTATTGAGCTTTTCTGCAATCTTGCCAGGTATTTATGACCTGTATTGGCCACTGTTGGAAAAAGGATACTGGGCTTGATGGACCTTTGGTCTGTCCCAGTGTGGCAATACTTATGTACTTTTAAGGAGATTCCATTCCATCCTAGACCTTTGCCTGAGGGAATTTCACAAAATTTCCTGTTATATCACTTTTCATAAAATTTTGAAAACCTGGTCCAAGAGAGTTATGGTTCTTTTATGACTTGATTTCTTATTGATATTATTCTCATGCTGATAACACCTTTGTTATACTATTTTTGTAAGTTGTAACTTGGTTAATTTAAGATAATTATGGTTTTATTTTTATTATTTCATAATTGATTATTTTGTAGTTTTTATATTATTTCTAACATTGTATGTTTAGTTTACTAATCATACAATGGAGTGGAGGAGTGACCTAGTGGTTAGGGTGGTGGACTTTGGTCCTGGGGAACTGAGGAACTGAGTTCGATTCCCACTTCAGGCACAGGCAGCTCCTTGTGACTCTGGGCAAGTCACTTAACCCTCCATTGCCCCATGTAAGCCGCATTGAGCCTGCCATGAGTGGGAAAGCGCGGGGTACAAATGTAACAAACAAAAAAAATCATTGTTGATTTATATTTTTATTGTAGACCGCTTTAACACATTTTATAATTAGCAGTATATCAAGCAAATAAATCAAAACAAATCAATTGAAACCTAAGGGCCCTGAACAAATTTCTGGCAAAAGAAAGTTCAGGATGGTTTCCCTGGGCAACTTACTTCCTGTGATTCAAGAACAAGATTGGCCATGTTCTCTGAACTTAAAGAACACCCACATACAGATACATAACAAGTCACAGGAAGTATCTGACATTTCGAGTAGGGAAGAACCACTTCCAGTATCACATTGTGCAGCTTGACTTTGTGTCAGTTCCCAGGGTCTTTAGCAGTATCCGCAGTGTCTCTACACAAACTGGTAGTTCATATGTTTCCCTACATATATGATTGACTGGTGAAGAGCACAACCAAGGAAGGAGCACAAGAATCTATGTGCAGAACTATTTGGGTACTGGAGCTACTAGGGTTCGTTATCAGCTAAACCCTGTTCAAAAATTGGAGTTCATAAGAGCCCTGCTAAACATGACTCAAGCCAGAGCTTTTCTTCTGGCCCAACGCATAGAAATCCTGATTTCCATGGTGCTACTGATTAGGCAGATCCAGCAAGTATCAGCTCAGCAAATGTTGAGATTGCTAGGTGACATGATGGCCTCAACTAGTTTGAGGACAGCCCAGTGGAGTCACTTCCCAATGGTCCCAAGCCACAGGAAACCTAATAGATGTCACCACTGTCACGCCTTTCATCAAATTGTCTGGTGACTCATTCGCAGCATACAGCCAAGGGACTACCATTCCAAATTTGTCTGCCCCACAAGACACAGATGACAAATTTATCCAGTCTATGCTGGGGAGCTCATGTAGATGGGCTTTACACCCAGGATCAGTAGTCTGCTGAGGAGAGACAACACCAGCTCATTCTCCTGGAATTAAGGTTCATATGGAATGCTCTAAAAGCTTTCAGAGATTGACTTCTACATCAAATTGTTTGCACAGACAACCAGGTTGCATTGTATTATGTCAATAAGCAGGAAGTCTACTACTACTACTTATCATTTCTATAACAAGTTTGTACCTCCTGTGTCAGGAAGCAGTCAGAATATGGCAGCGAACCTTCTCCCAAGGGATGATTCTCAAAGCCATTTATCTGACAGGGAAGGACAGTTGTGTGGCAGAAAGGCTGAGGCAGGCCATGCAATCAACCTGTGAGATCTTCCAAGAGTGCCCCCTCCTGCTCAGTAGACCGCTTTGCCACTCACCTGAACGACGAGGCCCCCCGGTACTCTTCCAGACTGAGATCACACAACAGACAAAAGCCTTTATCCTCAGTTGGACAATGAGCCTTTTGTACAAGTATCCTCTAATATCTCTCACAGCAAAAAGTCTCCTGAAACGCAAACAAGACAAAGGAACCATGATCCTCATTGCCCCATACTGGCTGAGGAAAATATGGTTCTCCCTGCTCCTGGAACCAGCTTGCCAGGATCCCTGGAGACCGGAATGTTCTCCAACCTTCATAATGCAGAAGGAAGAGTCTCTCTTGCATCCCAACCTCATGGCTTGGATGTTGAGTGGCCAGAGATTGATTTCTTATATTTTCCAGAGGGTGTCTCCCAGGTTTTGCTCACTTCCAGGACAGATTCCACCTGAAGGTCACATAGTGTCAAGTGGAGGAGGTTTTTTCATCTGGTGTGAGGGCAAGACCATAGATCCTTTCTCATGTCCTACACAAAACCTTCTACATCTTTCTGATTCTGGTCTAAAACCCAACTCTGTAAGGGTTCACCTCAGTCACACTGAAGCTAATCATCACTGTGTAGATAGTAAGTGCTTCTCTGCTAAGCCTTTAATTGTTCATAAAGGGCTTGATGTAAATGAAACTTCCTACCAGATTTCCCTCAGTTTCATGGGATCTCAACTCTGTTCTCACCCAGCTAATGTAAGCTCCCCTTTGAGCCACTTAAAACCTGTCATCTGAAGTAACTGACCTGGAAGTCCTGTTTTTGGTGGTGGTCATTTCAGCACGCAGGGTTAGTGAGCTACAGGCTCTGGTAGCTGATGTACCTTACACAAAATTTCATCACAATAGACTATTTCTGTGTACACAGCCCAAGTTCCTTCCTAAAGTAGTGTTGGAGTTCCATCTTAACCAGTTGATAGTTCTGTCAACATATTTCCCTTGACCAGTGGTTCCCAAACCTGGTTCTGGAGGCACCCCAGCCAGCCATGTTTTCAGGATGCCCACAGTGAATATTCATGAGAGAGATTTGCATGCACTGCCTCAACTGCATGCAAATCTCTCTCATGAATATTCACTGTGGATATCCTGAAAACCTGACTGGCTGGGGTGCTGGAGGCACCAGGTTTGGAAACAGCTGCCCTAGACAACATGCCTATCAAGTGAAAGCTCACTGCACAATTTGGCCTGCAACAGAGTCTTGACCTGTCTGGAGTGGATTAAAGCAGTCCACCCAGCTTTTTGTTTGTTTTGACCCCAACAGGATGGGGGCTGCCATCGGTAATGCACTCTGTCCACTTGGCTAGCAGACTGCTTTTCATTCACTTATCCCCAAGCAGTGTTGACTCTGGATGGTCATGTCATGGCTACATCAGTAGCCCACCCGAGATCAGCCTCTATAGAGGAGGTTTGAAGAGCTGCAGTGTGGTCATTAGTCCATGCATTCACATCTCACTACTGCCTAAAACCGGGATCTCAACACAACAGCCATTTTCAACAGATAGTCCTTCAGAATTTTTTTCAGGATCTAGAATCCCCTAAAAATAAATTAATAAATAAAACATAGCATAAGCTAACAAAAATACCCAGTTCTTTTTTTTTATACATTGCTTGTTGCAGGCCTTCAGTTTTATCCCTATTTATTTCAGAGAGCCTGGTAGCTAGGGGTTCTCATCAGTGTTGATATAGCATCCTGCTTGTTCTTGGAAAGAGTAAAGTTACTCACCTGTAGCGGGTGTTCAGGATGAATATCTACACAGCCCTATCCACCTTCTGTTGGAGTTGAATTTTGTCAGCTTTAATATTAGACTGGCTTGGTCTCGTTCAATGACAGCGGATGGGAAGATGCGAGTATGCATGGTAGGATGTTTCCAGAAGCTACTCGATAATAACGCTGGGGAGTATCTCCATGTCTGAGCTTTACTGGTGACATCACCCATCATTGTGCATATTCATCCTGCTGTACTAGGTGAACACCTGGTACAGGTGAATAAATTCGCTTTCCTCACTTCTCTCTCTCAATGACTCGCCACTCTGCATTGCATTTGTTAGAGCAAAAATGACTCAGTTTTATTAATATTTATTCTTACCCTTATTTGTACGTATCCATGGCATTTTACATTGTAAATTGAAAACAAATAGTGGAAACCATACATACACCCAATATATTGGTAAATCAAGTGACACTGTTGTTCTTCCAAAAAAAATTTTTATTTTTCTAAATTTTCAATTTTTCATTAAAGGGGAAAAACCTCAGGTATCAAAGGTAATTGCCATAGGCTGGGCACAACTGATATAACCCGCTTAAATTTCACAAGCCCAGGCTCCTTCTGACTAAGACCAATCATCGACTAAAAACCTCCATAAAAATCCTTTTAATTTGAGTCTTTCAATATATTTTCAGAAGTGAATTCAGTCACTATTCAAAATCTTTACTGCCATTCAATTGTTAATCGCACAGCATGTTTTAAAGAAGCACTTAAGCTTCCATTCCTCATGATCCCAACAGGGACCCATTTCACCCGAACAGGCTTCTTCAGGGAATACTTCTCTTTAAACATGCAGCACACAACCATTCATCTGCTGGATGAACTTGGGCTGCACTGTGCTCTTTATAGGGAAGAGCTCACAAGTGATTGGTCTCTGTCTCCATCTTCTGGTTGATAGGTGCAGCCCATTGATTCTGCACTGGTCTGGTAGGACTTGTTAGCAGCTAGGAATACATTTTGCCTTTTTCTATATCCTGCAGATTATAAGCACCCTTGCTTAGGCAGCAATGAGACCAGCCAACTTGATTTATCACAAATCTGAATTTTGTTGCATCATATTTTGGTGTAATCACGTCTGTCAGTACCACTAAATTATTATATCCATTTAAACTTTACATTGACTGACAAAGCACTATATGGTGTAGCCTAGACTTGAGTCTGCTCATTGCATAACGAAGAATGATTGTTCACTACCTTGATGAATGATGCCTTAAGAAATAATATGTGGAAAAGAGGTTTTTAATATTTTGTTTTGTCTCTAAACAGTAAAATCCAGAAATATTCTCCATCTGAATCTGCAAAAGTTTATGATAAAGCGATAAACAGGAAGACAGGAATCCATTTCAACCCCAAGCAGACCTTGGAATTCCTACGGAGTGACATGGCTCGCACTAAAATCAATGATGAAATAAAGAGAACTATTACAAAACAGTATCTTGATGTAAGTCATATATCCATTAATTACTTTTTCCTAATTCTGTATGTTTTTAATCTACAGTATATTAAATGCCTTTTATCTTTTGCTAGAATCAGATGAACGAAATGTAATATGGCAAAATTACTGTATCTTCCAGTTGGTATATGAGTATTTTCCTCCCAGCTGATACTCAAATTAATAAACTTATCCAATTGGATCTCAATGCTTCCAAGCTTTGACAGATCTCCAAGAGATCACACTTTGCTCAATATTTATATGAGTGCCAACGTTATCATTGGAGCTAATCTTATCATTGCTCCTGTTTCTAAACGGACCTAGTGTTCACAGATCAATGTGAAAAAAAAAACCCAAAATAGGAGGAAAAACTATTGGCCCACGAGCTCTACGCCCTATCAATATATCACAATGCTGAGAGGGAAGTACTCGATGAAAAAGTTAGTTGAAATCTGTCAACCGCTAACTTTCTTATTTATACTTTCATTAACTTTCTTGTTTATGCTGAAACAAGCTAACCACTACTATAGAGAACATTCTAACATTAGACTTTCCAATAGTAAAAGAATCAACTGTCCACTTATCTTAGGAGTTACGGATCAAGAAAGGGATCTGGGTGTCGTCGTCGATGATACGCTGAAACCTTCTGCTCAGTGTGCTGCTGCGGCTAGGAAAGCGAATAGAATGTTGGGTGTTATTAGGAAGGGTATGGAGTCCAGGTGTGCGGATGTTATAATGCCGTTGTATCGCTCCATGGTGCGACCGCACCTGGAGTATTGTGTTCAGTACTGGTCTCCGTATCTCAAAAAAGATATAGTAGAATTGGAAAAGGTACAGCGAAGGGCGACGAAAATGATAGTGGGGATGGGACGACTTTCCTATGAAGAGAGGCTGAGAAGGCTAGGGCTTTTTAGCTTGGAGAAGAGACGGCTGAGGGGAGATATGATAGAAGTGTATAAAATAATGAGTGGAATGGATCGGGTGGATGTGAAGCGACTGTTCACGCTATCCAAAAATACTAGGACTAGAGGGCATGAGTTGAAGCTACAGTGTGGTAAATTTAAAACGAATCGGAGAAAATTTTTCTTCACCCAACGTGTAATTAGACTCTGGAATTCGTTGCCGGAGAACGTGGTACGGGCGGTTAGCTTGACGGAGTTTAAAAAGGGGTTAGATAGATTCCTAAAGGACAAGTCCATAGACCGCTATTAAATGGACTTGGAAAAATTCCGCATTTTTAGGTATAACTTGTCTGGAATGTTTTTACGTTTGGGGAGCGTGCCAGGTGCCCTTGACCTGGATTGGCCACTGTCGGTGACAGGATGCTGGGCTAGATGGACCTTTGGTCTTTCCCAGTATGGCACTACTTATGTACTTATGTACTTATGTAATAGTCTGTCACTCTGCTTATGAATCGTTATAAAGTTGATGAGTGTTCGTTTGTCCACATAGCTAGCACCCTGATGCCGCTGACATCAGCTGTTCCTGCCGACTTTTTTTTTCTTTTTACACTTTGCTGCCACTAACATCAACTGTTCCTGTCGGTTTATCACTACCATCAGTTGTTTCTGCCGGCTACTTTTCCCAGTTCACACTGTTGCCGCTGTCATCAACTGTTCCTGCCGGTAGTGCTCGTTTCTCCACACAGCTAGCACTCTGCTGCCGCTAACATCAGCTGTTCCTCCCGACTTATTTCTCCTTTCTCATTAGCACTCTACTGCCATTAACATCAGCTGCTCCTGTCGGTTTAATACCGCTACCATCAGTTATTCCTGCCGGCTCTTTTTCCAATTCACACTCTGATATTGCTGACATCATCTGCTCCTGCCGGTCTTTTTTCTTTTTACTTTTTTCTTCTTTTTTTCTAATGTGTTTTCGCCCAGTAGTTGTAAAATATTCACACGATTCTCGTCCTCGATTTCTCCTCCAACGTCTCGTTTTCATTTCGCAAAATACTCATGCTGCTTCAGGAAGAAAAACTTCAACCCAACATTATCCACGGACGATTTCTAGCCCCAAGATGGCCGCGGTTTTTAAATGAACGCCTTGTTTCGGTACCAACCAATCAGCACCCGTTTTTCATTTAAAGGGGTATATTTCCCTAAAAAAAATGCTTTCCATTCAATATTTTTATTCATACCCTCTGGTGCGGTGGTCTTATATTGAAAAATAAATCTCTGTTCTTTTTGCCAGAGCTGTTTTTTAATATCCACCCCCCCCCCCCCCCTCTTGCCCTTTTGAATCCTATCTATCACCATGAAACCCATTTGTTCAAACGTATGTCCCATTTCTATACAATGTTGTGTCATCGGGGCTTCCATTCTCCTGTGTACTATACTTATGTTTATGTTCAATTACTCTTGTTTTGAACTTCTGAGATGTATGGCCAATATATAGTTTACTACATGGACATCTAAAGGCATAGATCACGTTAGTAGAGTCACAATCTGTATCTCCTCGAACCTGTATTCTTTGTTGATCATTTTGCCAGGTTAGTATTGATCCCTCAATGATGGTAGGGCATATGCAACATTTCCCGCATCTTCTATGGTAACCCCAAACTTTCTCTTTGCTAGACCATACATCCGAACTGCATAATGTGTCTTGTAGATTGGTATTTCTGATGTATGATACCATCAATTTTTGTTTTCTAAGTACATCATGCGTTTGCAGTATTCTCCAATGTTTTTTGATTATAGTTGTTACTCTTTCGGATTCTTTAGTGTACTTCAAAATACAGTTAATTCTTGAATCCTTCTCCCTCTGAGTGAGTAGCCATTCTCTGTCATTAAATCTTGCTGTTTTTTGAGCTTTGTGGACCAGTTTCCTTGAGGTCACCAGATTTTACACCATATACTTGAGATGAATCACAAACTCTCCTGTATCTTATAAATTGTGAGAATGGCAAACTGGTGATCAAATGTTTCAGATGCATGGTATCAAAAGACAATAATGAGGGGAACTGTATACATATAATTTCTCAAAGTGTGCCATGAATAAATTCGCTATAGAGAGTGCAAACATCGCCCCCATAGCGAGACCTGAGATTTGGAGGTATAGCTTTTCATCAAACAAGAAGAAGTTATTCAGCAGTGCCACTTTAATCAGCTGTTGCAGAAATTCTATGGAAACAGAAGTGATATCGCTATGGGGGCGACGTTTGCACCCTCTATAGCGAATTTATTCATGGCACGCTTTGAGAAATTATATGTATACAGTTCCCCTAAATTTAATCAAGTAAAATATTGGGGACGTTATATTGATGACGTATTTGCTCTGTGGGAAGTTTCTAGGAATGAATTTGAACTCTTTGCCCAGGAGTTAATCAGTGTCATTCCATGATTAAATTCGAGTATAAGGTGCATTGTGCACAAATGAATTTTCTGGACATATTGATTCAGAAGCAAGGACAGGCTATACATACAGATATCTACACAAAACCTACAGACAGTAATTCATTATTGTCTTTTGATAGCATGCATCCGAAACATTTGATCACCAGTTTGCCATTCTCACAATTTTTAAGATATTTATTTATTTCAGTCGGTGGATAACAAATACAAAGTTGTATAGTGATCGTATGAGGTATAAGTGGAGGGTCGGAATGGATGAAGATTGCGTGTTGTCCTGTTCGATCATAGTCATGCGGTGTTGGTAGGTGAAGAGGGTTGCATGGGGTCATTGGGGTAGGCCTTTTTGAAGAGGTTAGTTTTTAGTGATTTCCTGAAGTTCAAGTGGTCGTGGATTATTTTCACAGCTTTTGGGAGCCCATTCCATAGTTGTGCGCTTATGTAAGAGAAGCCGGCTGCGTAAGCTGTTTGTATTTCAGTCCTTTGCAGTTTGGGTACTGTAGGTTTAGGTAGGATCTTGACAATCTGACTTTTTCTTATTGCTAAGTCTGTAAGATCTGTCATGTATCCTGGGACTACGTCGTACATGATTTTGTGGACTAAGGTGCAGATTTTGAAGATGATTCTTTCTTTGATTGGGAGCCAATGTAACTTTTCTTGGAGGGGTTTGGCACTTTCGAAGCGTGTTTTGCTGAATATCAGCCTGTCTGCTGTATTTTGGGCAGTCTGGAGTTTTTTTATGAGTTCTTTGCAGCCCGCATAGATTCCGTTGCAATAATCTGCATGGCTTAGGACCATTGATTGTATTAGGTATCGAACAGTTGCTCTTGGGAAGAAAGGTTTTCATCGTTTGAGTTTCCACATTGAATAGAATGTTATCTTTGTTACAGAGTTTACTTGGCTCTCGAGGGTAAGGTTACGATCGAGTGTGACACCGAGTATTTTCAAACTGTCCAAGGTAGGGAGGGTGTGTCCTGGAGTATTTATGGTTGTGGGTTTGTATTTGTTATATGGAGAGGAGAGGATGAGGCAATGTGTTTTTTCTGTGTTCAGTTTCAGTTGGAATGAGTTTGCCCAGGAGTCCATGATGTTCAGACTATCGTTGATTTTGTTTGTTATTTCTGTCAGATCATGTCTGAAGGGGATGTATATTGTAACATCATCTGCGTAAATGCATGGGTTAAGGCCTCGGTTGGATAAGGACTGTGCCAGTGGAATCATCATCATGTTGAAGAGTATTGGTGATAATGGTGATCCTTGAGTTACTCTGCAGACTGCTTTCCACGGTGGTGATATGTTTGACTTTGATTTTACTTGATAAGTTCTGGTGGTTAGAAAGCCCTTTGATCCAGTTAAGTACGTTTCCTTTAATCCCGAAGTGGCCTAGTATTCTTAGTAGTATGTTGTGGTTTACCATGTCAAATGCGCGCGACATGTCGAACTAGAGGAGGAATATGCTTTTGCCTGTGGCAGTCTCCTGCTTGAATTTGGCTAGGAGGGTGACTAGGACAGTTTCGGTGCTATGGTGGGATCGGAATCCTGATTATGAATTATGTAGTATTGAGAACTTGTCCAGGTATTCCGTAAGCTGTTTAGTCACAAAGCTGTCCATCATTTTTACTACTGATGAGATGGATGCAACTGGGCGGTAATTGGTGATATCGTTTGTGCTTTTCTTGGCGTCTTTTGGTATTGGGGTGAGTAGGATGTTGCCATGTTCCTTAGGGAAGAGACCTTGTTGTAACATGAAGTTTAGATGGGATGTAAGGTCTGCTATAAAGCGGTCTGGGGCAGACTTGAGTAGATGATTGGTACATGTATCCAGTTTGCAGTGGATCTTGGTGAACCTGTGAGTCGCTTTTGTAACTGATTCGGTGCTGAGGAGATTAAATGTTGTCCAAATGCGGTCAGCTGGGTATCCTTCAGAGGATGGGTCCAGATCATTGAAGAAGATTTTGATGTCGGTATTGTGATGAGGAAGTGTGCTGCATAGTTTTATTATTTTTTTTGTTAAAGTAGTTGGCAAGTTTGTCTGCGGGTGGGATGTCTGTGTTGGTTGTGGTGATAGGTGTCTAATAACTTATTCACGAGTTGGAATAGTTTCTTCATATCTTTGTAGTCCGGTCCTAATTTTCTTTTGTAGTAGGACCTTTTGGTTTGTTTTATTGCGTATTTGCATTTTCTATGTATTTGTTTCCACGCGTTGTGTGTTCATCTTTTGTCTTTCTCCATACTCGTTCAAGATTTCTAGATTGTGTTTTGAGCTTTTTTAGTTTGTCGTTGAACCAAGGTATAGTGTTTGATCTTTTTGATATTTTTGTTTTTAAGGGTGCTATTTTGTTTAGTACGCTGTTGCATCTGCCATCCCAGTGGTTGAGATAAAGTATGGAATCAGTGCGTGTTGTCCATTCGTTGTCATATATTTGTTGCCAGAATATTTGTGGATCAATTTGCCCTCTTGTAGTGTAAGTAGTACGTTCTGGTGTACTGTTTGAGCCCTTCTTCTGCCAGTTTAGAGTTAGGTTCAGTTTGTAATGGTCAGTCCAAGGTATTGCTGTCCATTTGATGTCATAAGTACATAAGTACATACGTAATGCCACACTTGGAAAAGACCAAGGGTCCATCGAGCCCAGCATCCTGTCCATGACAGCGGCCAATCCAGGCCAAGGGCACCTGGCGAGCTTCCCAAACGTACAAACATTCTATACATGTTATTCCTGGAATTGTGGATTTTTCCCAAGTCCATTTATTAGTGGTTTATGAACTTGTTCTTTAGGAAACCGTATAACCCCTTTTTAAACTCTGCTAAGCTAACCGCCTTCACGTTCGGCAATGAATTCCAGAGTTTAATTATGCGATGGGTGAAGGAAAATTTTCTCCGATTTGTTTTAAATTTACTACACTGTAGTTTCATCGCATGCCCCCTAGTCCTAGTATTTTTGGAAAGCGTGAACAGACGCTTCACATCCACCTGTTCCACTCCACACATTCTTTTTATGTTTCAACAATTTTTTATTGATGAGGTCACATGGTATACAATTCCATCTCAGTCAATATAAATCGTATAACAGCAAAGTCTAGTACATATTACTAAACCTGAAATGTCCATCAATGTTTTCCAAACTTTTCTCCCCTATCCCTTCCGTCTACTCCTATATCTATAATGTGTACATGTATAATTACTGTACAATGCAGAACTATTAACAATAAACTTTTATATGAAACTCCAATATTTATAACTCGTGTTTTACTCAGTGTATTATCCCAACAATATTTACTGGTGGGTCCTCTTAATGTGCTCCTTCAAAGGATTGTTCTCCTATCTAATAATACACATGTCCCTCTATTATGCATTGAACATTACCCTTCCCACTCATATACTCCACACATTATTTTATATACCTCTATCATGTCTCCCCTCAGCCATCTCTTCTCCAAGCTGAAAAGCCCTAGCCTCCTTAGTCTTTCTTCATAGGGAAGTCATGTCTGTTATTAATAGGTTATTGTCTGTAGGTAGTTTATGTGAAAGGAGGCCAATGTATGTCCTTTGATATGGGTGGTTTGCATGTGGTGCCATTTAAAATCCCAGGACTGTAGGAAGTCTTTACATTCAAGTGCGTTTGTGGAGTTGGGGTCTTCTAGGTGAAGGTTGTCTGTCCTAAATAGATTGTAAGCTCTGTCAAGCAGGGACTGTCTCTTCATGTTCAAGTGTACAGCGCTGCATACGTCTAGTAGTGCTATAGAAATGATAAGTAGTAGGTTAATGTTACCTAGTAGCAGTATGTTGTTGTTGTTGTTTACACAGTTGTTTGATATGAAGTCCATGAAGGTGGGCTGACTTTCCTTCCAGTTGCCGGGTGGTCTGTAGAATAATACGCAATTCAGGTGATCGGTTAGGGAGTTGTTATGGATTCTAAATGAGGCAATTTCTAGTTGGGGTGTTATGGAGGCGGCTGTGGTTTCGGTGGTGAATTTTTCTCAGTATATTAGTGCTATGCCTCCACCTCTCTTTTCCGATCTGGTTCGGTGGGTGATTTTGTAACCTGGCGGTTACCTGGTAACCTGGCGGTGGGAAAAGTAGCCAGCAGAAACAACTGACAGTAGTGATATCAAACCGACAGGAACAGCTGATGTTAGTGGCAGCAGAGTGTAAAAAGGAAAAAAAAAGAGTCAGCAGGAACAGCTGATGTCAGCAGCATCAGGGTGCTAGCTATGTGGAGAATCGAACACTCATCAACTGTATAACAATCCATAAGCAGAGTGACAGACTATCGAATAAGGTAAGTGGACAGTTGATTCTTTTACTATTGGAAAGTCTAATGTTAGAATGTTCTCTATAGTAGTGATCAGTGGCGTAGGGCGGGGGGGGGGGCGGTCCGCCCCGGGTGCACGCCGCTGGGGGGGGTGTCGGCTCCGCGCTGGTGCACTGCCCTCTCTGCCCCGGAACAGGTTACTTCCTGTTCCGGGACAGAGAGAGCAGTGAATCAGCGCGGAGCCGACACACCCCAGCAACGTGCAGTCGGGGCGGATCGGCCCTCCCGCCCGTCCCTCGCCGCAGGTATGCGCTCTGAGGGGGGGTATGCGCTCCGGGGAGGGGGTGCGCCGTGCTGCACCCGGGGGGGGGGGTGCGCAGCGGCGACCCACCCCAGGTGTCGGCTCCCCTCACTACGCCTCTGGTAGTGATTAGCTTGTTTCAGCATAAACAAGAAAGTTAATGAAAGTATAAATAAGAAAGTTAGCGGTTGACAGATTTCAACTAACTTTTTCATCGAGTACTTCCCTCTCAACATTGTGATATATTGATAGGGCGTAGAGCTCGTGGGCCAATGGTTTTTCCTCCTATTTTGGGGTGTGTTTTTTTTTACATTGACCTGTGAACACTAGGTCCGTTTAGAAACAGGACCAATGATAAGATTAGCTCCAATGATAGCGTTGGCACTCATATAAATTTTGAGCAAAGTGTGATCTCTTGGAGATCTGTCAAAGCTTGGAAGCATTGAGATCCAATTGGATAAGTTTATTAATTTGAGTATCAGCTGGGAGGAAAATACTCATATACCAACTGGAAGATACAGTAAGGAATTGAATTTAAACCAGTGGTTCCCATAATTTAGATTGTGTTGAATAACAAAAGATAAAATTGCATTTATAAAATACATTATACCAAAAGTAATACTAGCAGTTGAGATGAAAAATGATTTTTCATGTATTTATACAGCTAATTTGACTTTTAATAAAACACTGTTTTCACTGAAATATAACATAGTGTTAAACCCTCTTAGTAACGTAAAAGCATATTTTCGAAGCACTTAGACTTACAAAGTTACACAGTAATTTTGAAAATGAGCCTCATAGTAAGTAGTTGGTTTAAGTATAGGAATTTATATGGCCTAATGGTTAGAACACCCGGCTAACAACAAGGGGAGCCTGCTTCAAATCCCATTGCAGCTCCTTGTGATCTTGGGCAAGTTATACAACTTTTCAGTGCCCCAGGTACAACTTTAGATTGCCCTTCATGTCTTACCACAAATTTCAGTAATAATCCACACGGCACATTGCTATTTGTTAGGCTGTTTCCAAAATACTTGTTCATTGATGCTTAAGTTTTTAACCATGGCTACTTTGTACAGGATGTCACAGCCTTCTTGGAAACCCATTGCAATCATACACTTGCTGTTTAGAATTGCAAATGCAGCTCTGTGCAGGTTATCACAATGTTTAGAATTTTGGTTGTGCTGTCTGTACAGATTACCCCAGTCATCTTATATAAGACTCTGCATAATGATTTGTATTTTACCCTCTTTGGTCCTTTTAAGCTTTTATATTGCTGCACAAAACTGTGTGTGCCAAACATCATCAATTTCTGTCATGGCGTTTCTTTTTTTCTGTTTTTTTTTTTACTTTGTGTTTGCATTGACTTATTTATGCCTCTTTGATTGCTTATATAGCCTGTGTTTTATTTAAATCTGTAAACTGCTGAGAGATGTATTGTCAGCAGTATATCAGGTGTCATAAATCATATTCATAACCATTTTAAGTTATTTCTAGTTTTATGATTTTTGTTGCTGATCTTAAATTCCTTTCTGTGGGGAAAATTTCAGTGTCCCATACTTTACTGTGTTTGTAAATTTCATTTAAATGTTATTGTGTCAAATAGCTGCTATTAAACTTTGTTTCCTGCATTTCGTTTTGTTTTATGGAAGTTAGTGCTATCTGATCCTGTGCTTTTTTTATAGTTCAAGCTACTTATGGAACATCTGGATCCTGATGAAGATGAAGAAGATGGGGAGGTGTCAGCTAGCACAGATGCTCGAAACAAAGCAATTACCTCTCTGCTTGGAGGAGGCAGCCCGAAAAACAACACAGTTGAGACAGAGGATGATGAAAGTGAGGGGGAGGACAGAACAGGAGGCACTTCAGGGGTGAGAAATTTGCATATTTTTATATTGCCTTCATCAAATGGACAGGTGGTACAATAAATTATCCCTTCAGCTTTTACTTCTAGAAACATAAGTTCAAATTCTAGTTCAGGTCCCAAATAAAGTGAGATTAATAATGACAATCCAGTCCTTAGTGTGTTCTTTTATGAGAACTGTTGAAGAAATGTTAGCTACTACTCAAGAGCACTACATGACTGGAATGATAGATGTAGGTCAGGCCTGAGGTGCAGTGATGGAGCTGTGTAGGAATACTTGCACACTTCTTGCATCCACGTTTCTTAGCCCTAGCCAGCACCATTACTCATGGGAACCAAAGTGCATATGAAACTAATTCCCAGAAGAAAAATATGTAAATATTCTTCAACTTTTACATTTTTTTATGGATAGGGTTTAGCTAACAAAAGTAAATTACGAATGTTTGTACTTTTAAATTATCCTTGCTGAAAATCCACTTTTAATTTATTTTTCCTTTGCAATACCATTTTGTAGCTTTGTGGTCAATGCCTTTAACATCACATACAGTAGTATTAAGGACAGGGGTACAAGTTATAGCTATGACAATCCCTTGACACTGCTGGTTCTGACCTGTACCATTGCTGGCAGGGGGGACCTGTGCGAGGAAATCCTGACTCCAAGCATCATGGTAGGAAGCAGACACAATGAACCCCTGGAGGAAGCAGAAAGGTGAAACAATATTGGGGTTGCATCTTGTTGCTCTTGAGGGCTGTGTATTAACTGTACCATAAGCCTGTTTTTCTGCAGTAAAAGATTCCTTCTTATCCTGGGGAGTATGGTTTGCTTTGTTCCTTTTTTTTTTAATTTTTTATTTTTTTTTTTTACTTTTCTTTGTAAAGTAGACACACTAAAACCTATTGTTTAGCATCTTTCTCCTATGTTAATATGCCTTGTTTCTTTCTTGTTACTTAGTTGAGAAAGTCCAAACGAAATTCAGATTCTTCAGACTCGGCAGCACAAATGAATGAAACTGTGGACATCATGGATGTCATTGCAATTTGCTGTCCAAAATACAAGGATCGACCACAGATTGCTCGAGTAGTACAGAAAACCAGCCATGGCTTCAGTGTTCACTGGATGGCAGGCTCCTACAGTGGTGCCTGGGCTGAGGCAAAGCGCCGAGATGGCCGTAAACTGGTGCCTTGGGTAGACACTATCAAAGAGTCAGACATTATCTACAAAAAAATTGTTCTAACGAGTGCTAATAAGCTGACTAATAAAGTTGTTCAGACTTTACGATCGTTGTATGCAGCCAAGGATGGAACTTCCAGCTAATGAATTTGTACATGCAGCCAAGATTTACAGGAAATAAAAACACAAAAACACTTGAAATTTCATCATTCTGGCAAAACAAAAAATCAGATTTATGAAGAGTAAGAATGGAACCTGGGACACAGGAATGGACAGAAGGAAATGTTTGGTAAACATTTTTGTGGGAGCTTCCTTCGCTGTTGTGCAGCAGAAACTTCTCAGTTCATTTTTACTCCCACTGTATTATAGTTTAACAAAAATTGTTTATATCTTGAAAAAATCTTTCTGTTAAAAAAACAAAACAAAAAAATAAACAAGTGAATGTTGGAAACTAGTCTGTTAATGTTCTTAATAAAGTGTACTTGGAGTTTAACCTAGCAGCGGATGGCTTTCTTTAGCTTAGCCCAGTTTCCAGGGAAGCATTGTTTTTTTTTTCCAGGCTGTAAAATGGCAGAGTTGCCTGGATATATAATTTATTCTGTTGAAAAAAAAAAGCATGCAGTATCTATGACCTATCTACAGGAGGAGTTTTTGTAAATGTAGATTTTGATGTATTAGGTCACCCTGAATAATACAAGGAAAAAGGGATCCCCAGCTAATCTGGTGGAACGAATACTGCAATAAATTTTTTTACTTCTCTTTGTTACTTGTCTGTTTCCATTTGAATTTTTTATTGTAAAAAATCTGTTTTAAAGCCAGTTATATTATTTTGCCGTCTTTTATGTAAAATTTACTATATCAGTCATTTTTCAGAAGAAGACATAAAATATTGTTTATACAGTTTGTATAGACCAACTTATAAATCATTGGTATCTTTTTATTTTCATCCTTTAAAAGGGTGTAAACACAAGTTAAATCTAGGTTTTATTGTATCCTGCAATATTTAGTATTAACTATATATGATTTAGCACTGTGCCAAACACAATTTTCAAGAGTACTTTTTGATATAAAAAGAAACTATAGTTTATTTCTTGTATGCTTCAATTTCTTTCCAGACCTGTCTGAAGTGATCTTGATACTATAATAGTTCAAGCCATAGCAAGAAAAGAATAAAATAACAGTTTGTTCTGGGTTAAGTAACCCAGTACCTTATGTGTTGATTAGAGTTACAGATCTTTGGTTTCAAACAAATTTATCCTGAACAGGGTTACAGATGTAAAATTCAAAAGTTAAGCTATGTTTACTTCACAATTGAATTGTAAACTATATATGTGTTTGTGTATAAAGTAAGAGAATTTCATACTGAAGATATTACATATTTTTATGTCATACCACTGCTAATTACATTTGTATAAATAGTTCTTTATAATAAGCTTTTCCTTTCCAAAGGCAACTCTTTGTTCTTGTCAGACATGTAGAAATGACTGTGTGAGTTAAAGATGAGTATCTTTTAGTAGTGGTATGCACAAACAACCACATTTAGCCATTAGTTTTATTAATGTATTTTAATAGCCATGCTTCACATTTGTTTATCAAAAGCAATATTTTTATTAGTAGGGAGACTTTCAAAGTCTTGCTTTTATCAAAATTTGTATTGCATAAATTTGGAATACCACTTTAACAAACTAGCAAAAAGAATTCTATCATTTTAAGTTTGTCTTTTGTACAGAATGAAAAGTGATCTAATCATCGTTTTCTTGTATAAGTAATGTTTCCTGCTGAAACCCTATACCTTTTTAGCTACCTAGCACATTCGGTATTTCACATTAGATGTTCATGGAGGTTGAGGGTTCCATCATATGAACAGTTTGTTTTGAAAGAAAAGGAAATATTAATGTGTTTAAAATAGTGGCAAAAGGAGTAACATGATCAGTCATGGTCTGCAAGGCCTTTTCTCAGCAGGAAATTCACATTTGTAAAGCCTTGGGGATCAATAATGTTAGAGATGTATTAGGCCCACCCAAAAAAAAAAAAAAAAGCAATTATCAGTATACATAATACCCTTAAGTGGTAACTGGTAACTTTGAAGGCCAGAAGGAAGCAAAGTTGGCAGTCTAAAACATTTTAAAATATGTTTTTAGACTTTAGTTTTTAGAATGCTTGCCATTTCCAAACACAGGTAATATAAGCCATTAAGAATTACATATTTCCTGCTCCATATTTTAATATTCCTCTTCCTGTGTTTGTAGATACTGACTTTATCAAAACTCCAACAGGCTAGAATTTGTAGTGGAAAATATCACTATGTTAAAATTCTTCCCAGCATGGCATTTTTATCTCAGGTACCTGCAAAATGTGGCTACTGAAAGAATGTACTTTGAGAGCTTTAACCATTTGACAAGTTGTGAGCTTGATTCTACTTAATTCCTATCATTCATATGTTAGGCTGACTCTGAATCTTAGGTTGCAACACTGAAATATAAAATCCAGGCTTGGTGTTCCCAGTCTAGTTGGCCTTGTTGCTTAAAAGAGAAAGAGGGAAGACAACTGATCAGTGAATGAGTTTGAAGGTTCTCCTCAGAGAAAGCAGTGCCAGTTTATAGAACCATCCAGGTATACCATAAGGAGAGATGGAAGGGAGGGGATGAAAATAGATTTGATTGCAGTTTGGCAGTATATGTATACCCAATATTGCTAGCAGAGTTAAATATTTTCAGGGGGAACTGATTTGATTTCTAACCCTCTGAGTCATCCCTGAATTTCTGTAATGGATATTGTGCTGTCCTTGTCACTGTACAGTTTGATCACTAAACTATGATTCAGTGTCATATGAACAGATCAACCTGCTTCTTAAAAACAATTTATTAAGAACAGTTGGTTAAGCAGAACTTAGAGTATTCATTTGAAACAATACTTTCCATGTCATTCCACGTTGTTTTTACCACAGAACAACATGAACAAAAATTAAATTTGGGGGTGTTCCTGTGTCATAATTAGTTTGCACTTTTTAGAAAGAGTGTATACTATTTACAGCATAGCCCAAAATTAAGACATTAAAAAAAATAAACCAAACATTCCTGTACAAGATATGGCAAATTAAACAGTTTTAGGACTGCACACCCCTACTTACAGCATGATAAAATTAAGATTAGAATAATAACTGTTACAGAGTTTCTGGACTATTAAAACTGTTATGAGGTTTCCTTAGACTATTTCAGTGAATTGTGAGATTAATGAATTGGAACAACAGGGAGAACCAGGAAAACCATGTTCAAATCCTTCTTCTCCTACTGATGCTCCTTGTGGCCTTGGGCAAGTCACTTCACTCTCCATTGCTTCAGGAACATCTTAGATTGTAAGCCCTCTTGGGCAGGGACCTACAAACAGTACCTGAGCATGTAACTCACCTTGAGCTTTGATTTGGAAAAGGTGGGTAATTAAAAATCTAAAATTCAAATCTTATTTGAATGCCATATAAAATGACAGTGCTTTCGTTTGGAGTATCAGAGAGATGTTGGTTGCAAACCCAGGTCAAATTGATTTGTAAAATGGAGGTTTTCACTTTGTGTAATCCACTTCCCTATAATCCTCTGCTTTTAGGGGTAATTATGTGATAAATAGCTCTTCCTGAATTAGGAAATAGACATCAGGGAACATCCAATGATAATAAGGTGTATTATCTACAACACAACTCATATGACCTATTGGATCAAAGGTTACATGTCTTTACAGTGTATGGGATTATGATTTATAACACCTGATATACTGAATTAATTTAACTTCAGGTCACAGGGTAACAATATAATGCAACATGTAAGTCTGTATATAACAGTACTGCCTTTCTGGTACCACTAAATATAACACACCCAGAAAGACTCAACTGAATAACCAACTCCAAAACATGCAAGGAGCAAAGATATAGACTTTATGTATAATACAAGATTTTATGTATAGATATCAAGGACATCTCTGCCCATTCTCCTCTTAATATCTAGGGCTTAAGTCTCAATCGCTGGTCAGAAAATCCACTTTAAAAAATCATGTAATATCATAGTGAAAATCACATCAAATTTTATAACTTTTGTTGTGCTCCAAGTATAATTAAAAAAATATGAGGGGCATAGAAGTCCCTTCAATTTGAGCTGTCCTGCCAAACTGAAAACTGTGCAGCCCAGCAGAGGCCTAGGTTTCACCAGTACAGCTTTAGGGCAATGATTTGTCTTCACTGTCAACAAATCTAAATAATTAGATTTTGTTATATTTTCAATATTTTCTATAGAATTTTGAATAATCACAAGGTTCCTCTGGCCACATTTCACCCATAAGCTACATCAGGGGTTAAACCTCATAAACTAAAAACAAACATGGCACTCAAAAATGAAATAAAACATGTAGTGCCACTTCAGAAAAGTCATGGAACTCAGAGTATAGACATTTTAACCAAAATGTCGAGCTGGTGACACATATTAAACAAATGCAGGACTAAAAATTTAAGCCTACTATAAAGCTGACATATCTCTGCCTCCTGACCAAGATGTCTGAAAGGCCATCAGACATGTACAGCACATCAATGGCAATGCCCAAAATATGTGAATGTAAAATGCCCAAACAAGGGTGCCCAAAAAAACTGAAAATATTCCACAGGAGTTTCCCCCCTCCAGGACAAGTACATTGCATCCATGAGATCCCAGCAGCATCCCAAGTGTCCACTCTCAGGGCAGTGTCAAATCTTTCACACCCCAGGGCAATGCTGACCATTTTACACTGCCACGGAGTGCAAAACATTTACCATCCACCTTTGTAAAATGGCAGGCATAGACATTTTGCAGCCCTAGATATTTGGAGTTGACAGCAGTGTCAGAAACTTTGACGTACCAAATAACATTTACAGCCCGCCCACCTAGACATTTTTGTGAGGCATATTTAAATGTGATGCTTGCCATTTTACAGTTTCTAGCAGAAGCTGCATGGGAAAGGTATTGGCTCCAAAGCAACAGTTTGTGTCCTGCAAGGGCAATCTTTTTCCTCAGAGGAAGGGAGGGGAGAGGGTACTGAGACACTGCACTAAAGGCATGGGTTGAGATCTTCCATGGTGACAGAGGACTGTTCCAGTGCCTCAAACAGTATGAGGAGCTGTGGTCAGAATAATGAACATGCTGACTAACAGAGTCACAGGAAGAACCCACTGCACCCCAGAGGGGAAGGGGACAGGTGAGGAGCAAGAGATGGTTGGTATGGCATTGCAAGGTTGGGGGCACTGTAGGAATAGGCAATGCAGTGGGGTGATAGCTAGGCAATGAGGGTGATCAGGGCCACGCTGCTGTGCCCTCCCACACACCACAATCCCCTGAGCATCAGTGGGCCCTTCCCAGTCCTATCTTGAAGGGCCCTGGTGGTCTAGTGGCTTCTTTGAGGGCAGGGAAAAAAAACACTTTCCTGCCAATGACTGCTATTCTGCCCAGCACCACCGTGTTTTCAAAATGGTGGCTAAGACTTCCCAAGGTAGTCTCCTTGGTCTTGACAGTTTCATGAGACTGCTGCAGGGAATCAGCCATTTTAAAAACACGGTACTGGGCAGAATAGCAGCAGCAGGCAGGAAAGAGTGTTGTTCTTTCCTCCTCCCTCCCCACCTCCGGGCAAAGGCCTCTACACCACCACAGCCCTTTAAGTTGTGGTATGCGGCAGCAGCAGCAAGCAACCAGGCAGGGCCCTCGGGCACTGTCCGGTTGCCCGAATGGTCAGTGTGCCCCTACTGATATGAGTGGAGGGCCTTCAGGTGACAGACCTGGGTGAACAGAAAGGGCAATCAGACTCACAGACTCAGTCCTCTTGCAGTCCTTACCAATACAGCCAAAGGGACGTGCTGTGGAGGCACTTATTCATGATTTAAAGGAGGGCTAAGTCACAAGCATTGCCTGTACAGCAATGTGCTATTTGGACTCAAGGATAGAGGGAACACTACCCGTGACACACCCTTGTACTGCCCTTGACACGCTTCTGCTGGCTCTAAACATTCTAGTGGCTTAAACGCTTTGTCCTGTTCTTTTGTAAAATACCAGCTTATACTTTCTGGCCACTTTTTGTCGTGTCAGCATTAGCACATTTAAAGCGTGAATAGCACTTATAATATGCCATAGACAATAAGAACATAAATATCATACTCTCAATTTTGTGTAAATCATAAGTGTAATAATACTTTACATATAACAAAATTAAATTTATCTATACCATAAATTACACACAAATGTGCAATATATGTATTGATTTAAGGGTCCTTTTACTAAGCTGCAGTAAAATAGGCTTAGCACACTATACATGCCTTAGAAATTAGTATATAAACAAAATATAACAGACCAAAGCCCATATGATGCAACAGCAGAAGAGAGGGTCAAAGTACATACAACAATGGAAATACAAAGAAGCACTGTGGCTATTCAAGCATGGGATACTAATAAAGGACTCTTCATCCCATGCTTGGGACAACCCTGGGTGCTTCTTTGTATTTGTAAAGCCCATATGATAAAATAAATTAATATAAAAGATTACTTTTTTAAACTAGTAAATATTATAAATATACTAGTGAAAAAAAGGCCCGTTTCTGACACAAATTAAATGGGCACTAGCAAGGTTTTCCTCTGAGTATATATGTTTGAGAGTGTGTGTGTGACTGTGTGAGAGAGAGAGTGAATGTGTGAGTGTGTGTGACAGAGTGTGGGTGTGAGTGAGAGAGTGTGGGTGTGATACACAGACTCTCTGTGAGACCGAGAGAGTGTTTGAGAGTGAATGTGATACAGTGTGTGAGAGAGAGAAAGACACTGACTGTGAGAGAGAGAAGTGTGTGTGTGACAGAGATACCTCCCCCCCTCTGGTCTCAGGACCCCCTCCCTCTCCCCTTCCTCCCCTCTCCCCCTCCTCTCAGGTCGCTGGACCCCTCCACTCTGGTCTCAGGACCACCCCTCCCCTCTGGTCTCTGGACTCCCTCCCTGGTCTCAGGTCCCCCACTCTGGTCTCAGGACCCCCTCCACCACCCTCTCTCTGGTCTCAGGACCCCCTCCCCCTCTCTGGTCTCATGACCCCCTCCCAATGTCTCCTTTCTGCATTCTTCCATCCAGTGTCTCCTTTTTTTTTCCGTACCCTTCCATCCAGCGTCTTCCCTCTTTCTCTCCCCATCCTTCCACCCATCTACCCTCTCTCCTGATCCTTCCATAATTTCTTAATCCCCCTCCTTCTATCCAGTGTCTCTCTCTCTACCCTTTTCTGTTCAATGTCCCTTCTCTCTCCACATCCTTCCAGTCTCTCCCCTTTCTCTCTCCACATCCATTCATCCATCCCCCCCTTTCTCTCCCCATCCTTCCATCGTGTCTTTCTCTCCCCATCCTTCAATCTGTTTTCCCTCTTTCTCTCCCCATCCTTCCATCCGTCTACCACCCCCCCCCCTCCCGATTCTTCCATCCAGACTTGTCTCTCTCTCTATCCCCTTCTTTCCATCCAGGCCCGCCACGCCCCACTCGAGGTTGCCACCGCTCACCCCTCCACCCCCCCCCCCCGAGGTCGCTGCAGCCACTGCTCCACCCCCCTCCTGGTCGCCGCTGCTCCCCCTCTCCGTCCACCAAGCCACAGGCCCGGCTACCCAACAGACCTGCCAAGTCTCCCACGAAACACATGCGCCAGCTCCCATTTCCAGCCACTGCTGCTTCTCCTGTTGAGCAGCAGCAGCCGCTACAAAAGAAAAAAAGCTGTTTATAAAAAGCAAGCGCGGCACCACAGGCAGCCATCAGGCATTGACTGTCAGCTCTGCAGCCGCTCCTCTCGCCTCTCACGTCGCTGCGCTCCTCCGGGGTCTGCTCCAGGGGCAGTGACGTGAGAGGAGCGGCTGCAGAGCCGACAGCCAATGCCTGATGGCTGCCTGTGGTGCCGCGCTTGCTTCCTAAAAACAGCTGTTTTTGTAGCAGCTGCTGCTGCTGCTCAACAAGAGAAGCAGCAGTGGTCGGAAATGGGAGCTGGCGCCGCATGTTTCATGGGAGACTTGGCAGGTCTGTGTTGGGTGGGAGGGCCTGGGCGGCGACCTCGGGGGAGTGGAGAGGGGAGCAGTGGCTGCAGCGACCTCGTGGGGGGTGGAGGGGGGAGCGGTGGCGACCTTGGGGGGTGGAGGGGTGAGTGGCGGCGGCGACCTTGGGGGAGGGGCGTGGCCTCGTGCTGCTGTCTGCGTGTGACATCAGCCTTGGCTTCGGAGCCTAGCAGACCAACTCTGAAGAAAGCCACGGACACAGGCGGCCAGATGCATAGAACGTTGGAGGTGAGAATTATTATATAGGATACCTGGGGGGGGCCCTTTCACAAAGCTGTGTTAAGCACCAAAATCCAACTTTTAGAATTAGAAAATGAAAACAAAAATTATACTACAATCCAATCTCTTCATGCATCACTATTAATATGCATCATAAAACTATACAAAATCAGTACAACTCCTTATTTTCCTAAACTCAATAACTTGTCACTTTCTAGCCCACTATTTATTCCTACATATTTACATTTAGAAATATAATTCTTTCACTGAATGTTCTCTAGGGGGCAGTGGCTCCAAGCAGGTTAGTTTTGCACATACTGGACTAGATTCAGTAAATTGCGGAAAAAATTATGCATTGAGCACTATTCTATAAAGTATATGCACATTTCATAGAATAGTGTTTGTGCCTAATAAGTTATTTACACCTGCTGAAACCAGGTGTAAGTGCCAGTGCTTAAATTAGGCACAGATCAGGCATATTCTATTTTTAAAAAAAAAAGTGTGTAACTCATAGGAATGTCCCTAAACACACCCCTTGAAATTATGACCTATAGAAGTTATGTGCACATCATTATAAAATATGATGTGCATGTAACTCCCAATTAATGCCAATAACTGGTTGGCACTGATTGGCTCATTAATCACTTAAGTTGCGTGCGCTGATTTGCACATGCAGCTCTAGTTGCCATATATAGAATCCGGGGACTGTGACAGCAATGAACCTCACTCCTAAACCAGGTTATATGGCATGTGATCTTAGTCTCTCAAACTTACTGCAAATGCTTGCTGTAGTACTTGCATCATGCCAAAGAGAGATTCTGTCTTGATCTTGTAAGATGTAACATATAGCAGTGGCGTACCTAGGGTAGTTGACACCCGGGGCCGGTCATTTTTTAACACCCCCCCCCCCCAAATCCAGTACTAGGCATACCGAGAATACAAAACATCAGGACCTATAGAGCGATTCTACCATACCATAAGCAGTAATTTCTACGAGTCACACAAGGAAAAGGAAAGCATCTTAAACACTACAGTGAGCACTAGAACATCAATTCACCTATTGTAAAACGAAACCAGACAGAATAATACAGATCGTCGATCCTGCACAGTCAATGCCAACTGAAAGCCATGTCTTTTTCAGAAACACAGATATACCCTAATCCACTATGGAATAAGTAGTAATATTTAAACTTTCTATTTAGACAAAAATTAAACTGAACTCCCAAGATGCCAGACTCTGCATACAATGCAACACCACAGAAACAGAAAACGTCCCCTAGTACTGTGCAAAATATAAAGACAGCAGATGTAAATTTGAAAAAACTAACAAATACCAATCACCACTTTACAAATTAACAAATAGAAATAAAACAAATAATATCATTTTATTGGACTAATACATTTAGCTTTCAGAGACCAAAATCTCCTTCCTCAGGTCAATACAGTATAGTGCTGTTACATTATCCTATCCTGACCTGAGGAAGGGGTTTTGTTCTCTGAAAGTTAAGTCAAAATGTATTAAAATTAGTCCAATAAAAAGATGACCTTATTTACATGTTCTACTTATAAACATTTATTAACACAGCTACAATACTATATCCTAAAGCAAAATATATATTTACAGTTTGTTGTCTCTGGTTTCTGCTTTCCTCATCTTCTTTTCACTGTCTTCCTTCCATCCAGCATGTCTTCGCTCACTCTCTGCCATCCAGTGTCTGCCCTCTCTAATGTCCCTTCCATCCAGTGTCTGCCCTCTCTCTCTGCCCCTTCCATCCACTGTCTGCCCTCTCTCTTCCTTCCATCCACATCTGCCCTCTATCTCTGCCCCTTCCATCCACCATTTACCCCAGTCTGCCTCTTTCTCTCTCCCCCTTCCACCCACCATCTGCCCTTTCTCTCTGCTCCTTCAATCCGTCTGCCCTCCCTCTCCCATCCATCCAAGGTCTGCCCTCCCTCACGCTCCCCACTTCCATCCAGGGTCTGTCCCCTCTCTCTCTGCCCCCTCTTTTCAGCCCCCTTATTCCACCTGCCCCTAGTTCCAGCCCCAGCCCACATCTCCCACCTGCCCCCCTTTCAGCCCCACTATCCCACCAGTCCCCAGCCCTTTTCTCCCATCAGTCCCGAGCTTCAGCCCCAGCCAGTTCTCCCTGTCCCCTTTAAAGCCCCCCAGTTTCAGCCCCTGCCCCATTTCAGCCCCCAGTTCCAGTACTAGCCCTCTTATCCCAAATACCCTCCTTTTCAGCCCCCAGTTCCAGCCCCCTTCATCCACCACATGCCTTGCATCCCCCCTTTTCAGCCCCAGACCCATTCTCCCACCTGCCCCAGGCATGGACCCATTTTCCCTCCTGCCCCCTTGTCAGACCCCCAGACCCCTTCTCCCATCTGAGCACTCCCGTCCCCAATCCCCTTCTCCCCTATGACCACCCCCACCCTCCCCAATCCCCTTCTTCCCTCTGAGCACCCTCACCCTCCCCAATCCCCTTCTCCCCTCTGAGCTCCCCAATCCCCTTCTCCCCTATGAGCACCCCCACCCTCCCCAATCCCCTTCTCCCCTATGACCACCCTCCCCAATCCCCTTCTCCCCTACGGTATGAGCACCCCCCACCCTCTCCAATCCCCTTCTCCCCTCTGAGCACCCTCACCCTCCCCAATCCCCTTCTCCCCTCTGAGCTCCCCAATCCCCTTCTCCCCTATGAGCACCCCCACCCTCCCCAATCCCCTTCTTCCCTATGACCACCCTCCCCAATCCCCTTCTCCCCTATGAGCACCCCCACCCTCTCCAATCCCCTTCTCCCCTATGAGCACCCTACCCAATCCCCTTCTCCCCTATGAGCACCCCCACCCTCCCCAATCCCCTTCTCCCCTATGAGCACCCCCACCCTCTCCAATCCCCTTCTCCCCTATGACCACCCTCCCCAATCCCCTTCTCCCCTATGAGCACCCCCACCCTCTCCAATCCTCTTCTCCCCTATGAGCACCCCCACCCTCTCCAATCCTCTTCTCCCCTATGACCACCCTCCTCAATCCCCTTCTCCCCTATGAGCACCCTACCCAATCCCCTTCTTCCCTCTGAGCCCCCCCTCTCCCATCTGAGCCCCCCTAAAGCCACCACCCTGCTTTTTTTTTTTTTTAATCCGTGCAGCGATGCAGGCAGCACCTCGCATCTGCCCTGCATGAACTGAAAAGAGGAAATCGCTTTGCTGACGTTGGACCTTCCCTCGCTTGTTGTCCCGCCCTCTTTTGAGGTAACTTCCTATTTCCTCGAGGGCGGGACAACAAGCGAGGGAAGGCCCGACGTCAGCAAAGCGATTTCCTCTTTTCAGTTCATGCAGGGCAGACGCGAGGCGCTGCCTGCATCGGCGATCGCTGCACAGTGCACGGATTAAAAAAAAAAAAAAAAAAGCTGTCGGCTCTCGCGGAGCACCCCCCCACCCGCTGACACCCGGGGCGGACCGCCCCCCCCGCCCCCCCCTTGGTACGCCACTGACATATAGGCAACCTATCCAGCCAGAACTGTTTGGAAATCCTTTTCAATCAAGCCTTTGGCACCCAAAATAACAGGAAATGCAAAATGTTCTTAGTCTCGGACTGCATTTCTTGATTCTTGAGGATCTTTTGTCTTTCCACATGATTCACAGAGTTATTGTTTGGGTCTGACACCTCTCTATGATCAATGCTATTCTGGTGTTTTTCTCTTTTACCTCTATATCCAATTTCCTCGCATCCAGCTTTTCAATCTGTCAGAATGGGGATGTCCCAGGTGATCATAATATCTTCATTCTCTATAATTTTCTTAGTTTCTTAATTTTCATGATCCCAATGCTTTTCTAGTACAATGATGTAATGTTTACAAAGTTTCCAATGAATGAGATGTAGAGAGGTAAAGTTCTTGGCTGCTTCAGGAACCAACAAGAGGAGGTGCTATTTTAGATCTAGTCCTTAGTGGAATGTAGGACTTGGTTCAAGATGTAATGGTGTTGAAGCCACTTAGCAATAGTGATCACAACATGAACAAATATGGAATTAATAGCTGGAGTGAGGATACTAAGGAAATCTACTGCATCAGCATTTAACGTTTAAAAGGGAAATTATGATAAAATGAGGAAACAAGTTTAAAAGGAGCAGCTGCAAAGGTTAGGAGTTTACTTAGAAGCCCTGACCAGATGTATTCCATGTATCAAACGAGGATGAAAAAAGGCCAAAACAGTTGGCATGATTAAAACGTGAGGTGGAAAAGGCTATTATAGCCAAAAGAACATCTTTAAAAAAAAAAAAAAAACAGAAAAAGGACCCAAATGAAGAAAGTAGCATAAGCACTGGCAAGTACAATGCAAAGAATTAATAAAGAAGGCTAAATAGAATTTTAAAAGAAGCTTGCCTTACTGGCAAAAACTTTTCAGGTACATTAGAAAGTCTGCGAGAGAGTCAGCTGGACTATTACATAGTAGCATAGTAAATGACGGCAGATAAAGACTTGTATGGTCCATCCAGGCTGCCCAACAAGATAAACTCATTGTATATGCTACTTTATATGTATACCTGACCTTTGGTTTGTCCTTGCCATTTTCAGGGCACAGACTGTAAAAGTCTGCCCAGCACTAGCTTTGTTTCCCAATTACCGGTGTTGCCACCCAATCTCTGCTAAGCTTCTGTGGATCCATTCCTTCTAAACAGGATTCCTTTGTGTTTATCCCTTGCATTTTTGAATTCCGTTACTGTTTTCATCTCCACCACCTCCCACAGGAGGGCATTCCAAGTTTCCACCACTCTATGAAAAAATACTTCCTGATTTTTTTTTCCAGAGTTTGCCCCCTTTCAAACTCAATTCATGCCCTCTAGTTCTACCACCTTCCCGTCTCTGGAAAAAAGGTTTGTTTGCAGATTAATACCTTTCAAATATTTGAATGTCTGTATCATATCACCCCTGTTTCTCTTTTCCTCCAAGGTATACATGTTCAGGTCAGCAAGTCTCTCCTCGTATGTCTTATAATGCAAATCCCATACCGTTTTTGTAGCTTTTCTTTGCACCGCTTCAAATCTTTTTACATCTTTAGCAAGATTTAGCCTTCAAAAATAAACACGATACTCCAGGTAGGGCCTCACCAATGACTTGTACAAGGGCATCAACATCTCCTTCTGCTGGTTACACCTCTTTCTATACAGCCTAGATTCCTTCTGCCTATGGCCACCGCTTTGTCACACCGTTTTGTCGCCTTCAGATCCTCAAATACCATCACCCCAAGATCCCTCTCCCTGTCTGTGCATATCAGACTCTCACCTCCTAACACACACGTCTCCCATGGATTTCTACTCCCTAAGTGCATTACTTTGTACTTCTTTGCATTGAACTTTATGGTATAGCATTTTTATTGATGACACATTAACCCATACATATATCGGTAAACATTGTCTAGAATAACCCAAAGTCAAATGCGTGATCATACTTACAAATTTAGAAAAGATATATATTGTCATCAAGCTTTGAACATAGAATCCTTTCCTCCCCATTGTTCCCCCAACCCCTCCCCTCTAATAATAAAATTTGAACCTTACTACAAACCTTCAACCTTCAATAGATGGCAAATCAATAGTGTCAAGCACTAAGCATCATGCAAATAGGAACAACAAACATAGTCTGAAATGTCTATATGCAAATGCTAGGAATCTAAGAAATAAGATGGGAGAGTTGGAATATATTGCACTAAATGAAAAATTGGACATAATAGGCATTACTGAGACCTGGTGGAAGGAGGATAACCAGTGGGACACTGTCATACCGGGGTACAAAGTATATCGTAGTGAAAGGCTGGACCGGACTGGTAGAGGGGTAGCATTGTATATTAACGAGAGCCTTGACTCAGATAGATTACAAATTCAGCAGTACACAAATCACACCTTTGAATCATTGTGGGTTGAAATTCCATGTATAAAAGGAAAAAGGATGATGATAGGAGTGTACTACCGTCCGCCTCGCCAGGATGAGCAGGTAGACGCAGAAATGATAAAAGAAATCAGAGACACAAACAAAATGGGCAATGCCATAATAATAGGTAACCTCAATTACCCAAATATAGACTGGGTAAATGTAACATCGGGACACGCTACAGAGGTACAATTCCTTGATGAAATCAAGGACAGCTTTATGGAGCAGCTGGTGCAGGAGCAGACGAGAGAAGGAAAAATTCTAGACTTGGTTCTTAGTGGAGCGCATGATCTAGTGAGGGACGTTATGGTACTGGGGCCGCTTGATAACAGTGATCATAATATGATCAGTTTTGATATCAACCTTGAAGTAACTATACATAGGAAGTCAAATACGTTAGCGTTTAACTTTAAAAAAAGGAGACTATGCTAGAATGAGAAGAACGGTAAAAAAAAAAAACTTGACGGGGCAACTGAGAGGCGTGGATGCTGTTCAAAAGTAACATCCTAGAGGCCCAGGCCAAACATATTCCGTGAATTACTAAAGAAAGACGGAAGTCAAAAAGACAGCCGCCATGGTTAAAAAGTGAGGTGAAGGAAGCTATTAGGGCTAAAAGAAACGCCTTCAGAAAATGGAAGAAGGAACCGTCTGAAAATAACAAGAAGCAACATAAAGAGTGTCAAAGCAAATGCAAGGCACATATGAAGAAGGCCAAGAGGGATTATGAAAAAAAAAAAAAGTAAAAAATTTTTTCGGTATATTAAAAGCAGGAAGCCGGCAAGAGAATCGGTTGGGCCGCTGGACGACCAAGGGGTAAAAGGGGCAATCAAGGATGACAAAGACGTAGCGGAGAGATTGAATAAATTCTTTGCTTCGGTCTTCACCGAGGAAGATTTGGGTGGGATACCGGGATCGGAAATGGTATTTCAAGCGGACGAGTCAGAGAAACTTACTGAATTCACAGTAAACCTGGAGGACGTAGTTCAGCAAACTGAAGAGTAGCAAATCTCCTGGACTGCACGGTATACATCCTAGAGTACTGATAGAACTGAAAAATGAGCTTGCAGAGCTTCTGTTAGTGATATGCAATTTATCCTTAAAATCGGGCGTGGTACCGGAAGATTGGAGGGTGGCCAATGTAACGCCGATTTTTTAAAAAGGTTCCAGGGGAGATTCGGGAAATTATAGACCGGTGAGTCTGACGTCGGTGCCGGGGAAAATGGTAGAGGCTATTATTAAAAACAAAATTACAGAGCACATCCAAGGACATGGATTACTGAGGCCAAGTCATTTATTGCACTTGTATCCCACATTTTCCCACCTCTTTGCAGGCGCAATGTGGCTTACAAAACATCATGGATAATGGAAATGAGAAGAGAATAGACATTTGGTGTTACAGAAGGATGTTGGATTGCATGGTAATGGAATACATGATAGTAATATAATAGGCATTATTAACATTTCTGGAAATATGTAAGAGTTTCACATGATTTGATCTTTGTGGTATATCTTGTCGAAGAGATGGGTCTTTAGTAGTTTACGGAAGTTGGTCAGTTCATAGGTCGCTTTTAGGTTGCGTGGCAATGCATTCCAGAATTGCGTGCTCATATAGGAAAAGGTTGATACGTGCATTAATTTGTATTTTAGACCTTTACAGTTGGGGAAATTAAGATTAAGGAATGTGTGAGATGATTTTTTAGCATTCCTGGGTGGTAGGTCTATCAAGTCTGACATGTAGGCTGGGGCATCGCCATGGATGATTTTATGTACTAGGGTACATATTTTGAACGTGATACGTTCTTTGAGTGGGAGCCAGTGTAGCTTCTCTCGTAGGGGCTTTGCACTCTGGTATTTTGATTTTCCAAATATGAGTCTGGCTGCCGTGTTCTGGGCTGTTTGTGGGGAAATCTTGCCTGACCAATTTACTTCAATTCTAAGGGGAGCTGGTTGATATTGTGTATCTGGATTTTCAAAAGGCGTTTGATAAATTACCTCATGAAAGGCTACAGAGGAAATTGGAGGGTCATGGGATAGGAGGAAATGTCCTATTGTGGATTAAAAACTGGTTGAAGGATAGGAAACAGAGAGTGGGGTTAAATGGGCAGTATTCACAATGGAGAAGGGTAGTTAGTGGGGTTCCTCAGGGGTCAGTGCTAGAACTGCTGCTTTTTAATATATTTATAAATGATTTAGAGATGGGAGTAACCAGCGAGGTAATTAAATTTGCTGGTGACACAAAGTTATTCAAAGACATTAACTCGCGACAGGATTGTGAAAAATTACAGAAGGACCTTACGAGACTGGGAGACTGGGCGGCTAAATGGCAGATGACATTTAATGTGAACAAGTGCAAGGTGATGCATGTGGGGAAAAAAGAACCCGAATTATAGCTATGCCATGCAAGGTTCCACGTTAGGAGTTATGGACCAAGAAAGGGATCTGGGTGTCGTCGTTGATAATACACTGAACCCTTCTGCTCAGTGTGCTGCCGTGGCTAGGAAAGCAAATAGAATGTTGGGTATTATTAGGAAAGGTATGGAGAACAGATGTGAGGATGTTATAATGCTGGTGTATTGCGCCATGGTGCGACCGCACCTTGAGTATTGTGTTCAATTCTGGTCGCCGCATCTCAAGAAAGATATAGTGGAACTGGAAAAGGTGCAGCGAAGGGCGACAAAAATGATAGCGGGGATGGGACGACTTCCCTATGAAGAAAAACTAAGGAGGCTAGGGCTTTTCAGCTTGGAGAAGAGACGGCTGAGGGGAGACATGATAGAGGTATATAAAATAATGAGTGGAGTGAAACAGGTAGATATGAAGCGTCTGTTCACACTTTCCAAAAATACTAGGACTAGAGGGCATGCGATGAAACTACAGTGTAGTAAATTTAAAACAAATCGGAGAAAATGTTTCTTCACCCAACGCATAATTCATTGCCGGAGAACGTGGTGAAGGCGGTTAGCTTGGCAGAGTTTAAAAAGGGGTTGGACGGTTTCCTAAAGGATAAGTCCATAGGCCGCTACTAAATGGACTTGGGAAAAAACCACAATTTCAGGAATAACTTGTATAAAATGTTTGTACGTTTGGGTAGCTTGCCAGGTGCCTTTGACCTGGATTGGCCGCTGTCAGGGACAGGATGCTGGACTCCATGGACCTTTGGTCTTTTCCCAGTATGGCATTACTTATGTACTTAACTCAGGCATATCATAGGCAAGGTCTCATCCAGCCTAATGCCTAGGACATATCTTTTTGCACTTCCCTACCCTAAGCAAGATCCGGTCCCACCCGACAGACGAATGAATCAAACAAGCAGTGAGGAACCTGGACACTTATGGTCCCCCTCCTATGAATGAACCAACAAATATTCCCACCTCTCCTCCCCCCCCCCCCCCCCCCCCCCCCCCCCCCCCAGAATACGAATCAACCATCTTATTGATGACACATCCCCAGTAGTCTTTATGACCATAGCATGCGGAGGCCACATTACTTCATATAAGTGATAGCTTCAGAACAGTGCTGAAAACAAATTCTGTCATCTATTGTTTACATTCTATTTTATATCTCCTCTCTTAAACCCACCCAAAAGAAGGAAGAAAAAAAAGAATATCCAAATCTACATACTTGAGTAAGGTGCATGCGGGCACTACCTGCATCCAGGTCAAAGGTATCAGTACACACCAACAGTGGTGGGGTACTCCAGCAGCTCACCTAGTAATCAAGGACTGAAAGTGCCTCTTAAGGGGTGTTCAATATCAGACTTCTAGCCCTATGTGAAAGGGACTATACATGTACCCCCCATACTGCTAAAAAGGCCTTCCAACGCTTAGGAGAGCCTCTAGCATGCCTCTTCTCCAGCGTCATCATATCATGTAATCAATTCCTCTAAGCCCAAAAGGAAGGGGCTTCCTCCCCCACCCAGACACTCATAATGACCCGTTTACCTACAGCCCCCGCTTTACATAGCAATAATACTTGTGCACAATTATTTATTCGGAAAGTTTCATATTTGTCAAGCAATCACCCATCCAAGGAAAGCGGTAGTCCCTGATCAAATAACTGTTCCATGTACTTTGAAACTTCCCTCCAAAAAAGATTAATTTTCTGACAATCCCTTAAAGCATGAAAGAAAGAGTTAGTGCCCTGTTTACACTTTTGACATTCAGGAGATTCTATGCCCCCCACTTTAAACTTCTATTCCTGTGTAAAATAAGCTCAATGCAGAATGCGGAACTGGCATTCCCGGATCTCTACACTCACCGAAACCTCGGAGATTCTTCTAATCAACTTATGAAAGTCAATCCGTATCGGCGTAAAACAGCAAAGAGGAATGCCCAATCAACACGATCAAACGCCTTCTCTGCGTCAAAGCTGGCCAACAGAGAGGGCTTAGCTATGTGCTGTACTTGCTCCATAGATATAAGGATCTTGCGTATGTTATGCGTAATAGTACGACCATGAAAATAAAAAAAGTCATCACCTTTCAAGTACAGTGTCTAGAAAATATCAGAAACATATATCAATACTTAAGTAAGTATTTAAGTATTGGGCATATAGGACATATAGAGGGGCATAATCGAAAGGTCGTCTAAGTACGAGTTAGAACGTCCTTACGAAAACGTCCAAAATCAGGCAGGTATAATCGATAAATAGTATGGGCGTTTTTCGACAATCGAATATCCCTGTTGCAAAACGACCAAATGATGACCGCATAAACGTGACTAGCTAGGGCGCCCTAACACGGTCGATTATCGCAGCTGAAAACGCCCAAATCAGAAAGTGTGTATAACAATGTACATAGGTGTACCGCAACTACAGTACATGCTGTTCTGGACATCCAGGTAGGGAAAATATGAAGGACGCTTATACGCATCAACTACAGAAAGATCCTGCTGATCCACCGAACATTCCTCATATGTGCCCTATCTGGATGTCTGGAACTGCATGCACTGTGCCTACTGAACATGCAGCTATATGCATATTGTGTATATGTGAAAAGGGTCGGGTGCTTCATACTCATCTATATAAGGCAAGTTCCACACGCAGTAAGGGGCCGCACGCATAACAACCAGTCATGCACGTCAAAGACGTCTATGCTTACGACGGCGTCCAAGTGCTGATAGGGCCATATATGGGATGGTCATCCATATATGGAGCTGTGCACAAAACGACATCCGTCACGCAAGGACGTCCATATAAGGCACTTGTTTTCCCACACCTATTCTCACTGAATAAATGGCGCACCTTAGAAGGGAACCAAATTTCAGTGAGGAGGAGAGCCTGCTGCTGGTGCGGCTATGCCTTAGGCACCAGCACAGGCTCTTTATCACACACCACCACCTGCCCCCCAGGCTCCAGGCCATGAGAGCCTGGTCCCGCATCAGGGAGAGGCTGGAGAGGTAAGTGTTTGCCCCCCCTCCTGTACTTACACATATAACAGCTCCCTCCCTCATCAATGTAGCCAGTAACTGGAGTGTGCATGCAAGGATAATGGGTACATGCACAATCACTAATAAAATGTATGTTCTTGAAAGGACGACCATTCCCATATCCCTACAATAATGTATTTCGTTATTTCATTATTTCTTGCATTTGTATCCCACATTTTCCCACCTCTTTGCAGGGTCAATGTGGCTTACAATACATCATGAATAGTGGAAACATTTAACAAAATAAATGTATAGCATACAGAAGGATCTTCATAACATGGTAATGATAACACATATAAAGTAGTTTTACAAGCATAAATTATAATGCAGACAAACGGCACTTTCTGGCCTCATGGCCACCTCTATGGCATCATCTGCACAGGAGCCAACTCGGTGGCTGCTGTGGGTGCTTCAGCACCCCCAATATTGGATAAATTCCTTGTATGTGTCTAGGGAGGGGTGATCCCCACTGGGGTTAGCACCCCCAATAATTTCAAAAAGGTGGCTCCTATGAATCTGTACCAATGGAAGTGGTCCCCCCCCCCTCTCTGCTATTTAATTGACAAATGAATGTGTGTATAGAGGGCAAGAAGGACCATCCCCTGACTCCTGCTCTACAAACTTATATTTTACAGACGCTTTGGGGTTCACAGGGACCTTGAGTCCCTCAGGAGGAGGTTCCGCCGGGTAAGGCGTGAGCGCCCAGACGTCATCCAGGCAGTGCGACGGCACCTGAGGGCTCATCGTAAGTATTCAATACAGGACACCTGTACTGATTTGGAAATGTATTTATTGAATAATGCAAATGTGCTGTACAATATCAATTCCCATGTGGCTAATAGCCAACTAGTAAGTAATAACATATCTGTCCCAGATCAATAATGCAGGTTGCAGGTGCCCTCCCATGAGTGTGGCTGCAACTTCCAATGACCATCACCCCGAGATGAATGAGATGACATGCCTTACTTTACTATCCCCCTTTCTGGGGTGGCTGGATAGTGTGTCCTGGTAGACCTGCCTGAGGCCCTACTTTTAGTGGATGTCATGGCCTCACTCACATAAAAGTTATGTGCTCAACACCCTTCCCACTGCCCCCCCCCCCAATAAAACCAACAACAACTGCCCATCAACCCCTCGTCGCATCTCACAATGCAAACATGCTGGTCAGCAATGAGTGTGGTATGCCAACATGTCCTGTGTGGTGTGTGTCAGAGGAGGTTCCAGGGTTCCTTGTCATGTCATCTGATGCATCTCATTCCCCATGGGCATAGGCCACGCCTCACCACACCGTGGCCCATCCCCCGCCTCAGGCCACCCAGCTACTGCACTATGCAAGCCATGTTGTATGTGCTGATCTCAATCACACTCCTTTTACATACACAGGCCTCCAGCACCAGCAAGAGGAGCAGGCCGATGAGGAGGGCCACCTGCAGGAGGAGGAGCCAGGCCAGGAGGCCCACCTGCAGGAGGAGGAGGAGGAGAAGGACGAGGAGGAGGAGGCAGCACAGGAGGCCCACCAGGAGGAGGAGGAGTCGGGCTTGGAGGAGGGGGTCCTCATAATTGATGAGGACTATATGGAGGACCCCTCCCCACCTGTACCACCATCACAGCCCTCTCCCTCCGCTCAGCCACCCCCATCCCTTGAGGCAGCGCCATCATCACCTGCCACAACGCCTTCCCCTGGGCCTGCTCCATCCCCTGGGCCTGCTCCAACCCCTGGCCCTGCTCCAGCCCTTGGGCCAGCTCCAGCAGCCCTTGGTGCTGGTGCAATGATGCGCCTCCTGCAGCAGCTGGTAGATGGCCAGCACCAGCTGCTGCAGGAGGTCAGAGCCCTACGGCAGGGCAATGAGCAGCTCCAGGGCCCACTGAGGGTACTGCTGGAGCTGCTCATTGCCCTGCTACAGAGGGCATTACTCAGAGGGCATGCCCACCCTTGAGTAATGTTGTGGGGGGGGGGGAGGGAATTTTTGGGGTTGTGGGGAGTTGTGGGGGGGGAGGGAATTGTTGGGGTTGTGGGGGGGGAATCACAATGTTGGTGGGGCTTTGTTGGGTTGGGGGGGTGTTTTGCAGGGGTGAGGGGGAAATAAATCTATTTGTTACACTTTAAATAACAGGATGTGTGTGTGTTTCTCCCTTGTGCACTACATATAAGCAAATGGTGCTGTTGAGTTGAGAGGAAGGAGGCAGCAATATTCATAGCATGAAATGTGCAGTGTGACTGAGAAAGTTGATGCTTGTCTGAGAATGTTGGCCATACAGAAGGCCACCTGTTCATTCCAACCTGCATGGCCATATGTGCAGGGGGGTGGGTTGGCTGGGGAGGCTGGATGGATATTACTGTTCACGAACACAAATGCCCAGCCAGCCTCTCTCCCTCCCCTCCCCCTTTACCATACTGACCCACAGCACAGAGTGGCATCAATAAGAGATTTGTTGTCTAGCACTTGTGATCTGCCAAGTAGAAACTTGCACATAACCCTAGGTAGCACATAGACGATGTTTGCTCTCTGATGGCCAGACATCCTTACCCACAAGCCACATTGGTGGGGGGCCCATGAAGGAGCTACATATAGCTGGCTCATATTTTCACATTCAATATATCAGCAATGGTATATAGTACTGAGGAGAAAAGGGAAAACAATGGGAAGGGAAGCCCATTAGATGGATGGTTACTTCATCACAGTTGCAATATAATACAAGAGTTACAGAAGGCCACAAATAAATATGGTGCTCATTATTTGGAGGTTTGATCACACTTTCTCCAGTAGTAGCTCAAGGTGAGTTACATGCAGGTATTCTGGGTCTGTCTCGGGATGACTCAATTTGTCCCTGAGCCAACCGAGAGTGAAGTGACTCGCCCTAGATCACACGGAGCAGCAGTGGGAATTGAACTGGCAACCTTGTGATTACAAGGCTGGTGCTCTAACCACTAGGCCACAGCAGCCACCAGGCTGTGGCCACCTGCAGGTAATTTGGGTTGGGACCTGTACACAGAACCCTCTCCCTCACCACCACGTCTTAAGGCCTCAGTAGGCAGTACCTGTAGCCACCTTGAGCCTACTTTCCAGGCTACCAAATGTTAGAAACGTTCTTGTTCCCTAACTATGGAGGATGTTAGGAAGGTGTTCAATAATGTGCTAAACACATCCATTGCATATATTATTCCCCCTCCCCCTCCTATCAACCTTGCCAATGGGTGGCCACTTCATAAATGGGGACTGGGGTTCACCACATAAACAAGGAAGATGGAACCTACCGGGAACCAATACAGCAGCTCCAACAGCTGGCTCACACCATTGAGGACCTGCCAACCCCACACAGTTCAGCGCTGATGGCCTCCAACCAGTGCACAGGAACCTGGTGAAAAGAGAGCTAGCTGAGAGTTGACTGCAGACTACATACAGTGAATGGACACTCCTTGATTATGAGCAGAAAGAGAAGAGGTGGCAGACAAATGAGAGCTTACCATGAATGTCTGTTTCAAGAATGTGTAGTGTGCCTTCTATCTTCTGGAATATTAGCTGGACGTCTGCCTCAGTGAACTGACCCTTACCGAGGGGTACATGATTTGGGGCAATTGTAGCCATTTCTTTGCCGCCACAGACTGCCTGCTACAACCAGGCAGAGAGAATGGGAGAAAGTAAGGGAGGCTCACGGGATGTGAAAGAGTGGAAACGGAAGACGTGGTGGCTGAAGGGCAGCACTAATCACAACCCCCCCCCCCCCCCCCCCCCCCAAAATACACAGGTGTACCCAAGCATACATTGCCAAACACAAATCTTATTATAAGTGAGGGTAAAACCCTGTAAACGAATGTTAAGAACAACCGGCTATGTCCCAGCGCAGGAAATGGCGGTTTAAATGGCAATGAAGAAAGGGAAGGCAGGTGGGGACGCCCATACTAATGTACCCATAATCGAAATCACACGGGGCTAATCGCTACCTCAGCTGGAGACGTTTAGGAAATGTGTGTATAATGGAAAAGAAACCGCCCATATCTGGAACGCCTATCCCCTGCCCAAAATGGGCGTCCCTGGCGACTATTTAAATGCCCACTCACTCCGTATTTTCGAAACCCCATTGGTACAATGCCGCCGCGTCAGCCCCCAACCCGGAAGGGAAATTTTTCAGATGGAGAGGTAGAGCTACTGGTGCAGGAGATCCAGCAACGGCACCAAAATCTCTTTGCTCCCACAGGGCAGAGGCTGGCTGCAACCACCAAACAGCGGGAGTGGGAGGCGGTACGTGACAGCGTCAACGCAGTCTTCCATTGTGCAAGGGACGTGGAGGACTGCAAGCATAAGTGGCGGAAGCTGAGGAGGGATGTGAGGCGCAAGGCTGGTGCCCATCCCCCACCACATGACACAGACAACATCACCCCCCTGGAGCTCATGGTCCACTCCCTCCTACCACAGGAGGGCATCCACGGAATAGGGTCCCTTGACACCTTGGCAGAGCCTGAGGGCTCAGGTAGGTTGACGATTATGAAGCTGGGCTATCTGTTCTGCTGCACTAAACTGTGTTATACAAGTTGGGGCCGGGAGGTAGGGAGTGGGGGGCGGGAGGAGGGGAGCGAGTTTCAGGCGGGTGTGCTCATATGTAGAATAAACGACCATCTTTATGATGCTTACCCCTACTCCCTTGCTCTGTACCCTTACTCTCTATCCCTACCGTACTCATTTACCTTCCCTCTTACTTGTCCTGTGTGTGCATCTAAATTACATTGTAAGCTCTATTTGAGTAGTGGTAGTATTCATGTGTGTCATAGGAGCACACTCTGTGGGTGCTGTGGGTTTTTGAACACCCCCAGTGTTGAGCAACTATCATGTAGGTGTCCAGGGTGGAGGTTTGTGCACTGGCCTTAGCACCCCCAATAATACTTTACAGTTGGCTCCTATGGGTGTGTGTAGGTTACTACTGTGGCAGAACTTTGGGGGCCTTCCTTCCCTACTACTCCCTCCTATTTTCCCATCACCAAACTGTGCCTATTTCCTTCTGTCACCTCTGTGCTCTAGTGAGTGTGGGCCACATGCACACAACTTAAGGAGTCTGTAATGGGGGTGATAAAGCAGTTCTAGGCAGTCTAGCAAGTCAGTAGTAACACAAGACATGCTGAAATGTCCTTCACTTTAACTAATATACAACAAACAGCTTGTCCACAAAGTTGTGAGCGGTGTCCTCTTGGCTGTCCGTCCACCACTTCTACCCAGCTGCCCGTGGGGCTCTCTTTCACATCGGTGTCAATTCCTTTCCTCCTCACCATCTCTTTGCTGGGTCAACAGTTTGGGGGCCAATGTATATGAATGCTGAAAGACAAAAGTGGGTTATTTTTACTAGCACACTTCCTCACCCTTGTGCTATACAGGTGATGACTCTGAGGAGGCTGGCCCTAGTGGCCTGCAAGCCCAACAAAGGCCCACACCAGCAGGACAGCCTCAACCTCCACCGCCTGCAGCAGCAGTACAGCCTGTACCACCACCACCTGCACCAGTACAGCCTGTACCACCACCACCTGCAGCAGCTGAACCAGCAGTAGAGGCTCAACCTCTACCAGCACCACCACCAGAGGCGGCACCTCCACCACTGGTTGACTCTGCTGAGGAGGATGCATATAGGGGGCCAGCTCCTCGCCACAGGCCATCTAGCCAATGGAAGCAACTCCTGCGGCTGGCCACTGATTTGCTGAGGCACAATGTGCGCCTGGAGGAGTACTGGCAGGAAAAATTACAGCTGCAGCGGGAAGCACTGCAGGCGCAGCGGGAAGCCCTCCAGGCGCAGCGCCAAGCCCACCAAGAGGTGCTCCAGGCACAGCAGCAAGCCCACCAAGAGGTGCTCCAGCATCTGCAACAGCTGCAGCACACCGTTGAAGGCCTGCGCCCTCAGGTGACCCCACCTACTCCAGCGGTGGTGGTACAGCAAGACCTGCCATCCACTTCGTCCTCCAGTGGGCAGCAACCACCACCAGCTAAGAGGTGGGCCTTGAGATCGGGTGCCTCCGCAGCCACTACTGCAGCACCCACCACCAAACCAGCTCCCATTCTGGGTCCTGTGGCCAGGCTACAGCCAACAAGGTGGCCAGATTTCCACACCGCAGCCGAAGCCGCAGGCTGTTGTGTGGATACGGAGGAGGACAGTGGGAGCAGCACATTAGCAGAGTGTGAAGATACTTCCACTGCAGCACCAGCTGCAAAGGAAGTCCGTGGGAGGGGTAGGAGGGGACGGAGGAGGGGACGGGGAAAGTGATGGCACATGCTGGAGGGTGAGGGTTGGTGGGAGGGGGTGGGGTGGTGGTCGGGGTGAACACTTATGCACTTAATATAAATAAATGTGCACTTCCTTTCACACAAAACTTGTTTCAATGAGTCTTTGTCTTGCTCTTACGCCAAGCTGGTAAGCATTGAGCTCTGCTCTGTGGGCTGGGGGTTGAGGGGGCTCCTACTCCTGCTCATCTGGGGCCTCCTCTGGTGGCTGTGGCTCCTCTGAGAGAGGCTGTCCTCTGCGCTGGGCCAAATTGTGCAACATGCAGCATGCCAGAAAGATCTTGGCCACCTTTTCTGGACTGTAGAGCAGCTCTCCTCCAGACCGGTCCAGACAGCGGAACCAGTTTTTCAACAGGCCAAAGGTCCGCTCAATGATCCCCCGGGTGCTGCGATGTCTCCTGTTGTAGGTTTCTTCTGCCCCTGGTTGTGGGTGGACCACGGGGGTCATGAGCCATGTCCTCTGTGGGTAGCCTCGGTCACCTTTGGAGAAAAGCAGAATGAGATAGATGAGGGTGTATTGTTTGGAGCAGGTACGGGGGGGGGAGGGGGGATTAGGATAGTGGGTTGTGGAGTGAAGTGGAGTAAGCCAGGGCGTAGGGTTGCCCAGTGGAGGAGGTATAGTACGGGTACATCCATGTTGCACTTACCTAGTAGCCATCCACCAGTGAACTCCCCTCGCTCAAACCTGCGGAAGATGCCCGAGTGCTGTAGGATGTAGGTATCGTGGGTGGACTGGGGGTACCTGGCACACACGTCTAATATCTCCCCCTGGGCATCACATACTACTTGCATGTTCATCGAATGAAATGCCTTCCTGTTTCTGTAGGTGGCTTCGTGTGGCCGGGGGGGTCTGAGTGGGACGTGTGTGCAGTCAATCACACCTATGACCGAGGGGAATCTAGCAACAGCATAGAAGGTGGCCATGTTGTTGTGCAGGGCCTGGGGGGTGGTGGGGGAAGTGATGTAGTGAGAGGTGTGAGTTAGAAAGGCATCCAGGAACTGGGTGAGACAGTGTGAAATAGAAGCCTGGGTGAGCCCTGTGTTAGCAGCTAATACAGATTGAAAACTCCCAGTGGCCAGGACAGAGAGAGAGGCAGTGATTTTGAGGTGGACAGGGATGGGGTTATTCCTACGTGTCTGGGGCTGAAGGAGGGGTTTCAGCTGCTCACAAAGCTGCACAATGGTGTCCCTATCAAACCTGAACCTTGTTAGACACTGCTGGTCAGTGAGTTGTAGGAAGGTGGTGCGGGGCCTGAACACTCGGGGCCGTGAATACCTCCTGCGGTGTGTGCCCTCTTCCTGTACCATGCCAGCCACCAGTGCATTAACTGCATCCATGTCCCCACCAGTGCAAGTATTAGTACTAGTAGTAAACCACTAACAGCACACAGATCTCTCAGTTCCAGCCACCACGCCCTCTGGCCACTCACTCGCCAAACAGTACAAGAACACAGAGACAAACGGAGGTCAGGGACTACAGTATACACGTGGGGACAGTGAATGGAGAGGGATCGGGGGAGGGGAAGGGGGCGATAGAGCAAGGAGTAGGAGTAGGGAAAGGTCAAAGGGTAAGACACAAAAGAGGCAGAGCACACAGACGAACGTAACAAGTACTCAACACACTCAACACACTCAGCTTTTTCTCTGCAACCAACAATTCAGCTCTCTCCCAACACTGATCTCGCCACTCTCCAACTCCACACAATCGCTAATGGGTCTAAAGACAATTTCCCCCTTGCTCTGGTCGCTTTTATTTCGGGTCTAAGCAATGACGCCCATGTTCGCGCCCACCCCAAATCATTTCGCTATCCGTTATACGTTGTAGACGACCACCTCGTAACACCGCCCCTAACACGCCCCCGACACTCCCCTTATTTGGGCGTTTTTCTCTGAACGTACGTGCGCCACGGACTCTCTAAAATTGTGCTTTCCATTATACTGATTTATTCATTTTTGGGAGATAAACGTCTATCTCGCGATTTGGGTCGCTATATAGGCGTTTTTCTCTTTCGATTATAAGCAGGACAGGAGTCCAAACTAGACCATACTTTAAATGCCAATGGAGAAATATCTTTCTTATCTATTACTGAGACTTCAAATTGATGACGTTGCAATACAGATTGCCACCAGAAATGAATATTTAGAAGACAGTTATCTTTCCAATTGGATAGTATGGCTTTTACAGCAACTGCTAATAAAATGTTGAGCAATTTAGAGTCATGTTTATTCAGAGAGGTGTCCAATGGCAGAGAACCAAAAATAATCATTTTCCAGGAGATTGGTTGTTGAATATGTAGAATTTTGGAAATAATGTGCCATGTCTTTTCCCAAAAGGCATGAGTGAGTGCATTCAAAAAGAAGATGTTTCAGAGTTCCAGGATATATCTTACATGACCAACAGAGAGTTTGAGGTACTAGACCTGCAGCTGCTAGTTTTTGTGGAGTTCAGATGGTTTTGTGATGCAAAAAGAAAAGCGACTGGATCATGTTAGCTGAGGTTACTGGTCATCCAAGAAATTTCCAGAAGTCTTTCCATTGTCCTGATGTTAGTTTGTGTTCCAGATCTAGTTCCCATCAATGCATGAGGCCAGATTTTGAAGATAATTCTTTTGATCTCAAAAATTTGTATATATTAGAGGCCATATGACCAGTACTAAATAGTTTCTCAACAAAGGAAATTATAGTCGGTTGTAGTGAAGAAAGTGTCTTAATATTTTCATTTCTGGTAAGGCAATGCTGCAATTGCAACCATCGAAAAACTGATTAAAGGGTAATAGGAGTAAACAAACATGTGGACAAAGGGGAGCCGTTTGATATTGTGTATCTGGATTTTCAAAAGGCGTTTGACAAGGTACCTCATGAAAGGCTACAGAGGAAATTGGCGGGTCATGGGATAGGAGGAAAAGTCTTATTGTGGATTAAAAACTGGTTGAAGGATAGGAAACAGAGAGTGGGGTTAAATGGGTAGTATTCACAATGGAGAAGGGTAGTTAGTGGGGTTCCTCAGGGGTCTGTGCTAGGACCGCTGCTTTTTAATATAAATGATTTAGAGATGGGAGTAACCAGCGAGGTAATTAAATTTGCTGATGACACAAAGTTATTCAAAGTCATTAACTCGCGACAGGATTGTGAAAAATTACAGAAGGACCTTACGAGACTGGGAGACTGGACGGCTAAATGGCAGATGACGTTTAATGTGAGCAAGTGCAAGGTGATGCATGTGGGAAAAAATAACCTGAATTATAGCCAAGTCATGCAAGGTTCTACGTTAGGAGTTATGGACCAAGAAAGGGATCTGGGTGTCGTCGTTGATAATACACTGAAACCTTCTGCTCAGTGTGCTGCTGCGGCTAGGAAAGCAAATAGAATGTTGGGTATTATTAGGAAAGGTATGGAAAACAGGTGTGAGGATGTTATAATGCTGTTGTATCGCTGCATGGTGTGACCGCACCTTGAGTATTGTGTTTAATTCTGGTCGCCGCGTCTCAAGAAAGATATAGTAGAATTGGAAAAGGTGCAGCGAAGGGCGACTAAAATGATAGCGGGGATGGGACGACTTCCCTATGAAGAAAGACTAAGGAGGCTAGGGCTTTTCAGCTTGCAGAAGAGACGGCTGAGGGGAGACTTGATAGACGTATATAAAATAATGAGTGGAGTGGAACAGGTGGATGTGAAGCTTCTGTTCACGCTTTCCAAAAATACTAGGACTAGAGGGCATGCGATGAAACTACAGTGTAGTAAATTTAAAACAAATCGGAGAAAAGTTTTCTTCACCCAACACATAATTAAACTCAGGAATTCATTGCCGAAGAACGTGGTGAAGGCGGTTAACTTGGCAGAGTTTATAAAGGGATTAGACGGTTTCCTAAAGGACAAGTCCATAAACCACTACTAAATGGACTTGGGAAAAATCCACAATTCCAGGAATAACATGTATAGAATGTTTGTACGTTTGGGAAGTCTGCCAGGTACCCTTGGCCTGAATTGGCCGCTGTCGTGGACAGGATGCTGGGCTCGATGGACCCTTGGTCTTTTCCCAGCGTGGCATTACTTATGTAGATATTTACTCTGTAATAAAGAAAAGGAATGCAGTGTTCCATTGGATAATAGTTGATATATGCCTTTGTTATACCAAGTTAACCAGAATATATGTGATTTGTTGATTTTAATAATGGGATTACCCCAAATTATGGAGTGTAATGAGTTCTCACTAGGGATTTCCATAGATTTATCTAGTTCAATCAAGCATTTATGAGATGAAACAATAACAGAATTATCTTGTAAGTGTTTCGGCATACAGAAAGGAATATGTTGTGGATGTAAGTATTGAGACCATAGTTCTTTTTCAATTTTCAACCATATAGGTTCATAACTGGAATGTGTAGCAATCCAATAACATGCTTGTTGTGTTATGAATGCTTTCAGGCTTATTTTCGAAAGAGAAGGGCGCCCACTTTCCGACACAAATCAGGAGATGGGTGTCCTTCTCTCAGGATCGCCCAAATCGGCATAATCAAAAGCCGATTTTGGGCATCCTCAACTGCTTCCCGTCGCAGGGACGACCAAAGTTCATGGGGGCATGTCGGCACCATAGTGAAGGCGGGGCTGGGGCATGATTAAGAGATGGGTGTCCTCGACCAATAATGGAAAAAAGAAGGGCATCCCTGACGAGCACTTGGCCGACTTTACTTGGTCCATTTTTTCTTGCGACCAAACCGTGAAAAGGTGCACGAACTGACCAGATGACCACCGGAGGGAATCGGGGATGACCTCCCCTTACTCCTCCAGTGGTCACCAACCCCCTCCCACCTTTAAAAAAAAACTTTAAAACATTTTTTGCCAGCCTCTATGCCAGCCTCAAATGTCATACCCAGCTCCCTGACAGCAGTATGCAGGTCCCTGGAGCAGTTTTAGTGGGTGCAGTGCACTTCAGATAGGCGGACCCAGGCCCATCCCCCTTACCTGTTACACTTGTGGTGGTAAATGTGAGCCCTCCAAAACCCACCGTACCCCCCTTCACCCCTTAGGGCTATGGTAGTGGTGTACAGTTGTGGGGAATGGGTTTAGGGGGGGCTCAGCACCCAAGGTAAGGGAGCTATGCACCTGGGAGCAATTTGTGAAGTCCACTGCAGTGCCCCCTAGGGTGCCTGGTTGGTGTCCTGGCATGTCAGGGGGACCAGTGCACTACGAATTATGGCTCCTTCCATGACCAAAGGACTTGGGTTTGGTCGTTTTTGAGATGGGCGTCCTCAGTTTTCATTATGGCCGAAAACCAGGGACGACCATCTCTAAGGTCGACCATCTCTAAGGTTGACCTAAACGTTGAGATTTGGGTGTCCCCGACCGTATTATCGAAACGAAAGATGGACGCCCATCTTGTTTCGATAATACAGGTTTCCCCGCCCCTTTGCGGGCCCGTGCTGTGAGGATGCCCTCATGAAAACATGGGTGCCCCGTTCGATTATGCCCCTCTTTGTAATATGTCCAGAAATCTGGAAAAGCAACATCAGCATGTTCTTTAGGATTTTTTAATGTTTTCAAAGCAATTTTTGGGACTTTGGAAGCCCACAAAAATTGTGATAGAAGTTTATCTATTTGTTGATAAACAGTGCGGGGGAAAAAACTGGAATCATACTTAAAATAAAGTTGATTTTTGGCATTACTACCATTTTTATTGACTCAAATCTTCCCCACCAGGAAAGGTGCAATGGGCTGTATGAAAGAAGTAATTCTTTGATTATTGCAAGAATTTTCTTTGAATTAGATGTCATAGTAGATTCAAAATCTGGTAAGAGATCCAATCCAAGGTAACGAAAGCCACTAGATGACCAAACAAAATCAAAATGTGAGCTAATGGTTGGAGTGGCATGTACATTAAGGGGTATTAACTCAGTTTTTGTTTATTGATCTTGTAGCCTGAAAAATAAGAGTAAGTTTCTACCAGTTTTAAAACATTTTCTATAGATTATATAGGATTTGTGAAGAATAGTAGAACATCATCTGCATAGGCCGCTGCTTTGATTTCTTCATTTTTAAAGGAGATGCCATGTATAGCAGAATTATGGCGGATGGAAATAAGTAGGGGTTCCAGAGCTAAATTGATAGAAATTAAATAGAAGAGGCGACAGCGGGCAGCCTTGTCTGGTGCCTCTCTTCAAACCTATTTGCTTTGAAAGTGTATTATTCGAAATAAAGCACGCAGAGGGATTAATTTAATTTTATTGATGAAAGAATCTGGTGCTCCAAATTTATGAAGGACAGAGAATAAGAAGTTTCATTCTACTCTATCTAATGCTTTTTCAGCATCAATAGCCATTGCTATAACAGGTTGATCTAGAGATTTAGCAAGCAAGGAAATCTGGTGAAACAAGTGGGCATTGTCGGTGATTAATCTCCCTGGCATAAACCCAACTTGATTGGGATGAATAACAGAACCAATGATTAAACGCAGATGGTTAGATAGGATTTTTGCAAATATTTTGTAAGCTACATTTAGTAGAGATATTGGCCAATAATTGGAGACCTGTGTAGGATCCTTATTAGGTTTTGGTAAAATAGTGATAACTGCCTCAGAGAATCTATTGGGTGTTTTTAATGAAGAGTTATTTTCTAGTTGTTCAAATAAGTTGAGAAGGTTGGGGATCAAATCTTTACTACTTTATAAAATTCGCTAGGAAGACCATTTGGTCCAGATGATTTCCTAGACTTTAATTGGTTAATAGAGATTAAGATTTCTTGATCAGTTATAGGGGAATGGAGTGAGTCTCTTTCTTTTGTGGACCAGGAAGGGAAAGAGATATTATTTAGAAAATTTTGTAGTTGAGATTGGGAATATGAGGTTTCTGATTGACAGAGTTCTGTATAAAATTTGTGAAAAGCTTCAAGTATATCTTTTGTTTTAGTATAAGAAATATCTGAAATTTTTTGTTTTATTATAGGTATCTGTGTTTTAATTCTTTTCCTTTTCAGATAGTTAGCAAGCATATGACTGCATTTATTCTGGAATTGATTGCGAATAAAGATCTAATGACCAGCTTATATACACCATAATCTATTATATTTGTATTTGATTTGATATATGGAATTGAGAATGTTTGGATTAGTAGATACAATGTATTGTTGTTCCAGTGATTTTAATTCATTCTCCAATTCTGCAAGGTGTTTATATCTTTCTTTATTTTGGTGTGCAGAGATAGCAATTAATTCTCCTTTTATAGGCCTTGAAAGCTTCCCAAATTGTGATTTGGTTTATGTTAGGATCTTGATTATAGGCAAAAAAAAAATCAACAATTGCATTTTTAATTCTGTTTTTGTTTTTTTTTTTAAATTATTTTATTTATTGCATTTTCAAATGTTACATTCATAATTATATAAATGCTAGAAATTGGAAAAATTTAATCGTATAAACAAAATTCTTCCTTCCTCTATTTAAACAAATAGGGAAAAGACAACAAGAAATTACTTAAAATATATTGACCTCAATTAATGTGGTGTACAAGATATAAGAAAATACTATAAAAATTGCAGAAAAATATATAATCAAACAGAGAGGAGAGCAATCTCGGCTTGCTAGTAGGCTTTAACAGCATTTCCCGTGAGGCTATTCAGGTTGAACGCAGGGCCAGTCTTAGGCTGAGGCAACCGAGGTGGCCACATAGGGCCTCGCGCTTAAGGGGGCCCTGCGCGGCGCGCCAGTCAGCCTGAGCCTCCTCCGCTCCATCCCCAGTGCTTTAAATTTACCTCGCTCTGCCTCTGACGTCTGCACAGCGTCAGTGAAAGCACTGCCTGTTTGACGTCTCTCCACCAGCCTTCCCTTCGCTCGTTTGTTCCATCTATGACCCGCCCTTGAGGAAATGATGACAGAAGAAGGCGGGGCACTGAGGAAACGAACGAGCGAAGGGAAGGCTGGTGAAGAGACGTCAGACATGGATGGAGGGCAGGGCCCAGGGAGAGAGGAGAAATTGCTGGACATGGAGGGGAGGGCAGGGGAGAGGAGAATTGCTGGATATGGATGGATGGAGGAGGGAAGGAAGGGGAGAGAGGAGCATCAATGGACAAGGATGGACATGGATGGGAGGGCAGGGCCCAGGGAGAGAGAATAAATTGCTGGACATGGAGGGGAGGGCAGGGGAGAGAGGAGAATTGCTGGATATGGATGGATGGTGGAGGGAAGGGGAGAGAGGAGCATCGGACAAGGATGGACATGATTGGGAGGGCAGGGCACAGGGAGAGAGGAGAAATTGCTGGACATGGAGGGGAGGGCAGGGGAGAGAGGAGAAATGTTGGGCAGGAATGGAGGGAAGGAAAGACAAAGGAAGGAGATGCACATGGATGGAGGGGAAGGGAGAGAGGAGAAATTCTGGACATGGATGTAGGGAAGGGGAGGAAAGTAGATGCACATGGATGGAGGGAAGTGAGGAGAAATACTGGATATGGATGGAGGGGAAATTGCTGAATTTAAGGACTGGATCAGAACACTTTGAAGACAGATGCTGAAACTGGAGAAAGGATAGGGACAGGGCTACAGATGGTAGACAGGACACATAAGGACACAGGAGGATAGAACCAAAGCGAATAGAAAAACTAAATGATGAGACAACAAAGGTAGAAAAAAAGTATTTTATTCAGAATTTATTAATTGGAATATGTCAGCTTTTGGAAATGTGCATCTGTGATATTTTGCATGTAAGTTTCAATTTTTCTAGTATTGCTGCATGCTGAGTCTGACTTCTTGAGGTAACTTTCCAGTTCAGTATTTTGCCTTCTTATCTGTTGTGTCATGTGTGATCAAGGTGCAGTATCCTGCTAGCATGTAGTATTTGCAGCCCTTTTTGGTTTTTTTTTTTTCACGAGGTAGTGTATTGGTGTTTTACAGCCCGGTGTAATTACAGTTCTGCCTTTCCACGCATAAGGTTGTAGCTCGTCCTGTCCTTGGAATTAGTGCTGTTATGGTTTGGTAAGGTTATAAGTGTGTTTTTGCACAAGTTTGTGTATAGTGTTTTGCAGTGGAGAGATTGTGTGTCTGCACCATAACCCGGGGTTATGAGAATTGGAACTACTAATTGTAGTGGACTTGAACTGAATAATTTCTGGGGAGGGGGGGTTCATGATAGCATTGTGATTATTTCAATCAGTTTTTCTGTACAAGTTTAGCTTCATTTGTCTTAATTTGAAATTTCATAAATAAAAAAATTTCTAAAAATTGAATAATCTTATCAATGGGGTGGAGCTGGGGTGGGGGCAGGGCTAGGGCAGGGGCAGGGCTAGGATGGGGCCCCACCAAATTGGTCTGCACAGGGCCCCGCACTTGCTAAGACTGGCCCTGCCTGGAACCATGTCAAATTACTCAGTAGAAGTCAAAGCATTCAACTTATAACAAGGTCCTAGACTGCATCAAACTACTGAGCAACACAGTGTCGGGCATAGTTTCCTCTGAAATACTACATATGGGCTGCAAAATGGATGCTACCAAAGCAACTGATGATATAAACCTTTGTTTGCAGCAGAGCTTTAAATAACCCGGCTAACTCTAAGTTGCATACTCTGGCCACCATGAAGGTCTGGCCCATGGTGCAGGCTCAGTAGGAGGACCATTCAGCTCAACCACTACAAGTACACTGTCTCGCAGACACTTCTAAGCTTCAGCAGATGTTTTAAACAGAGAACAAAAGGAAATGCCCATCTGTATTTAATACGCTCCATTACTGGTTTAAAGTGTTTCCTCTTAACCAGGGTAAATGTAGGGAGATCCTGGTAACATTCTGACAGTTCAAGGCACCTATTACATAAAGACTCCAGTATGTTTTCAATATTAAAAAAAAAATACTTTTAATTGTACTGTCATGTCAATCTGAAACAACTGACACTATTATCTAACTAAAAACTCTCACTCATTCCATCCATTCACCGTACACCACCTGTACCTAATTATATATTACACAAAGTTACATTTCAAACATAAAGTACCTAACACTTGTTGAATTTTCTTACATTTTACACAGATTTTACAATGTATAATGTAAAGGGACCACGAACCAGTCTACCCAGCACTGTGATCCATTGGAGCCGACTCTGAGGGTGCTGTGGGTGCTTGAGCACCCCCAATATTGAGAAAATTCCTTGTATGTGTCCAGGGAGGGGTTATTTCTATTGGGCTTAATGTAACATAGGGTTAAGAAAAATAAATAAATTGGGTAGCATAGGGGTGGATAGAAATTGTAAATTTGGGTCATTTTGGTGATAAGGTTGGGTTTAAATTTTAATGTTTAATCATTTCCCATTATAGTTTATGGGAAAAACAGTAGTAAAATGGGGATTTACTTGTGCTGGTGAACATTCCACTGGTCAGCAAAGTAACTTGGAGTTTTAAGAGGGGTTTCCTAGGAAACGGGGGGGTTGTGGCAGTTGAGAGGAGCCTGCTGCTTTGATGAGGAAGGTTGACTGAATGGGCTCTGAGTGTGGGTGAAGAACTGTGAATAAATTGAGGGTAAAATAGGATTTTCAGAACTGAGGTGTGAGAGTGAGCAAGGTAAAAGTGTGATGATAAAGGAAAGTGCAGGAGGAGTCTGCTTGAGAAGAAGTAAAGGGAATTGAAGATTTACAGAGAATAAAAGCCAAAGGGGGATTGGGTTGTTGGAGTGAGCAGAAGGGGGAAATTGAATAAGGCTGATTGTGAGTAGGGAGAAAAACATTCATTTTAAATTTGAAATGGAGTAAAATGGTTCATTAGGATATATGATATCCAATGTACCAAGAGAGAGTGAAATAGAATGTTCATTGCATGAATGAGAAAAGAACCTAGAGTGGAGAGAGTGACCAGCAAAGCAGTGCAGTGCTACAGGTTAGGGTGTTTCAGTACAGCACAGGTGTTTAGAAAGGAGTTTTTATTTAATTTTATTTTAATTAGAAAAGCTGCCCACAGTATTTGAGACCTGTTTTAAGTCCCATTGAGGTTGCGGAGAACTGTTAGGAAGAGAAGGGTTTTGCTCCCAATTACTTTTGTTAAAGTGAAAGGTTTAGGAAGAAGACTTCAGAGGAGGAGAGGAAAACTGCTGAGATCCTGGAAACAGAAGATATGGGCCCCGACGCAAGAAAGTCATCGCCCCGCCTAAATTGACAAGCAGCTAAGTGACCGTGAAAAGAGTAATTTTAAATAAATTTGAGAATTTAAAGGAAAAACATTTACATACTTACCTGTGAATTCCTGTTCTGGAAGGAACCTGGAGAGAAAGATTAAAACACAAAGCATCAAATTCTAATGTTAACCAAATGGAAATACATTAGACAAGGTTAAATGGTTAATTTAGAGAAATAGAGATATAAGAATATACTTATCTGATAGTTTTCTGTTTTGTTTAAAAATGATTTAATCTGTGTTGAAAACAAATCAAAGTTAACTGAGTCTTCTCCAAAGACAAGCAGGCTGATATTCTCACAAGTGGGTGACGCCACGTCGGCCCCGGAGGATTTTAAAGCAAAATCTCAAAATCTCTTTACGGCGTTCCGTCGCGCGAGCGATCGTACTGCGCATGTGCGCACACCTATTCCCGCTCGCCGAGCGGACACGCCCCTCAGTTTTTCTTTTTCCGCGTCTGAGGAGACACGGAGTTCGTTAGGGCTTCGTGTTTTCTTCAGGTCTTCGGAGTAAATCTCTTTTTTATTTTTTCATTTGTACTTTTTATGGCACTTATATATACAGGTATTTTTTGTACCTGAGGCAAGAAAAAATTTAAGTAATTGCCAGAGTCACAAGGGGCTGTGCCTCAACGAAGCATATAAGCTTCTCTTTTTCTTTTTTCTTGAAAGTGCTGGTATATTGTTATCTGTGGGCTCTCTCTAGCCAGCAAATAAAACAAGCCCACATTTTTTGATCCATTTATTAAAACTTAAACAAATTGCTCTCGAGAGCTGTGAGAGCCTGCTTCAGCACACTACTGTCTTTAAGCCTCACAAGTGGTGAAGGTGTATGTCACAGGAAAAACCAGGAACCTAAGCAGGTGCATCCCTGGTCAGCCACTGAATGGGCAGCCTGGTGACACAATATCAGTGGTGTAACCTTTGAAGTGAGTCTCCACCCGTCTCAGCGTCTCCTGCTCTGCAGGTCATTCGGACGCATCGGCGGAAGTGTCTTGGGCCGGATCATCTCCCTGTGAAGCGCAAGTAGTGTCTCAAAGTACCGAGACGTATTCTACTCTGCCAGGGATGCCCAAAGGACCGGATCATCTCCCTGTGAAGCGCAAGTAGTGTCTCAAAGTACCGAGACGTATTCTACTCTGCCAGGGATGCCCAAAGGACCGGATCATCTCCCTGTGAAGCGCAAGTAGTGTCTCAAAGACGAGACTTATGCTACTTGTTAGGGATGCCCAAAGGAGTTTCTGGAGTCCGACAGAGACCGATGCACGCTGGGTATAGTTATGCATCGAGTAGGTCTCCACCTGCCTCGGCGCCTCCTGCTTGGCAGGTCATTCGGGCGCATCAGTGGGTGTCGGTACCATCGGTGCCCAGAGCTTTGCTCCCTCTGTTATGGAGGTATTCGGGCTTCAGACATCAGTCGGTGCCGAGAGCGTTGCTCCCTCTATTATGGAGGTATCCTGGCATTGGGCGTCGATACACCGCATCGGTACCAGGTATCATCGGTACCGAGTATCATCGGTACCGGGTGTCATGGGTACCGTCGGTACCGAGTATCATCGGTACTGGGTGTCATGGGTACCGTCGGTACCGAGTATCATCGGTACCATGGGTGCCGTCGGTACCGAGTATCATCGGTACCATGGGTGCCGTCGGTGCCGAATGTCACCGGTGCGTCGGTACCGAGGAGTATCGGTACCGGGAACATTGGTACCATGGTCGGTGCCATGGGTCCCGTCGGTACCGGTACCATCGGTACCATGGATTCCGTCGGCACCGGGTATCATCGGTACCATGGGTACCATCGGTGCCGAGTGTCTTCGGTGCATGGGCACCGTCGGCACCAGGTATCACCATCGGCATCAGATATCATGGGCACCATCGATCACAGGTATCATCGCCCATCGGTACCGAGTATCACGAGTACCATCGGTATCGGGTATCGTCGGTACCATGGATAGGTATCATGGATACCGTCGGTACATGAGTACCGTCGATACCAAATATCATGACCAGGTACCATCGGTACCATGGGTGCCATTGGTACCAGGTGTCTTGAGCACCGTCGATACCATGTGTACCATAGGTACCGTCGGTGCTGTTGGTGCCGAATATCATGGGTACCATCGGTACCACATGTCAAGGGTCCCTTCGGTACTAGGGTATCATGGGTACCATCGATACCAGATATCATGACTATCATCGGTACCAAGTACCATGGGTTCCATTGGTACCGGGGGTCATCGGTACCATGTGTATCATCGGCATCGTCGGTGCCATGAGTACTATCAGTACCATCGGTCACATCTCTGTTATGGAAGTCATCTGGCAGTCTGGTTTCGATTCCCTTGCATTGCCAGATGTTGTCCTTGGCTTCGAGACCATGGGTACCATTGGATGCCATGGATGCTACCGCCTCCCGCGGCATCTAGCTTTTCAACTGGTCTCCTTCACCGATGCTGCCTCTGGTATGGGTGTTCGCTCGTAGAACTTACCGCGCCTCCATACCTTGGCTTCCAGGCCCAGAAATGCATGTTAAGAACAGCCATTTTGCTACAGGAGAACATATTTTTCCATAGCTGTTCTGTAGAATTGTATGTATGACAGTTGCTCTATACTGGTCAATGTTTGCATCTGAGCTGCTCTGTTTGAGTAGTTGGCTCAGTTCAATGATGGTTCATCTGATGAACATGAAGGTCATGGGGTTTTCTCTGCTGAGAATCCTCTAGATCCTCTATTTGTCTTGACACATTACAATGGAGATTGTCAATCAGCCCAATGCCAGATGCTCGAGGTCCTGGACTACCATCTTCAACTCAGAACTGATAGCAGTTCTAAGAACTTGCTTCGGCGCCCCCGAGGCCAGAGCATACATCCTTAGCCTCCTTTGGAGAATGGCGTACCAGGCTGGCATGATCGCGTCCAAGACCAAGTCCTGCCAGATCTTTATGAACATTCCCACCGGAGTAGGCTACATCTTTTTTCCAAGTGTCGCAAGTTCCTGTCCAATGGCGTTTTCATCACTTGTATTGTAACACCTAGATTTCTGCTCTAGGTATGGTGATGCGCAGACTCTCATGACTGTGTGCCTCTCACCTGGAGGAGGAGACTCAGCAGAAAATTGTTGATATGCTGTGCATACACTTCCTCATCTCGGAACTTCTTTAAAGAGATCAGCACGCTCGTTCTAATCAGCGGCGTGCACCTAATCAGGCTCCTGCAGCTATTCCGCAGGAACCAGAGAGGGGTTTTGGAGTGGCTCCAATTCAGCATAGCCACTATATATTAAAAAAAAAAAAACAACAAATGTCCGTACCGGCCAATCTGCCTGTCGGGGGGAAGTTCAAATTTTCTCCACCACAGGTGACTTCTATATCCTCCAACCGGGGTTTTTTTTCAAATAGTCCGGTTAGGATACATTCTCAATCTGGAATCAAACCCTCCACATTGTTCATTGGAAGTTTAATCCTTTAGCTTCCATCAACAGTGAGTACTTGCAGAGGAACTCTCTGCCTTTCTCAGTACCAATGCAGTCGAGCCTGTTCCACAAGGGTAAGAAGGATTGAGTTTCTATCCCAGGTCCTTCCTTGTGGGTTCCGTCCCATCATAGACATAAGGGGCCTCAACAGATTTCGTTCAGGATGATTTCCCTGGGCATCCTTCTTCCCATACTTCAGGAAAACGAATGGTTATGCTCTCTGGACTTACAAGATACTTCTACTCACTTTGCGTCCAGAGTATGTTTTTCCTAGTGCCTAGCTGTTGTTGCAGCGTATCTTCATGGACTGGGAGTGCAAGTGTTCCCTTAACACGTTGATTGCCCGTCTCAACAGATTACAGCACAGTAATATTGAGACTTCTAGACACATGGCTTCCACAGTTCACGTCACTCCCTTGACACTTTTGCACATCTAGAGGATGTAACCCAACTGTTCGCCAGTCTTCGGAATTCCCCTCAGAGGTGGTTAATTCTCTCCATTTTGATTCTGAGGTGTCCAGTCCACCTTACTCAGTCAAAAGCTGCTGACGAAGGTTGCATCCCTCCTGGCTATCCAACCTAATTATTTTAATCAACCACACAATCGGGTTGTGATGTACTCGATAACAAAGGAGTACTGGATCTTGTCCTCTGAGTCAAGATGCCATGCAGATGTAGCGGTGGGCTCGCCAACGCGGCTTGTTTTCTCCAAGCCATTTATCTAATTGGCGTAAACAGCAGTCTGGCCGACAGGCTGAGCAACTTAGTTCAATCACAAAGTCCCTCAGTTCTGTTCCAGGCTGCAGGTTCACGGCAGACTACCATCGGATGCCTTTCTCCTTCTTTGGGGGACAAGTTTTCTGTATGCGTATCCTACCATACATCTGGTGGAAAAGACTTTGCTGATTCTCAAGCAAGATTGTGGAGCCATGATTCTGATTGCTCCTTTCTAGCTACGTCAGATACGATTCCCTCTTCTTCTGGAGTTGGAATGTTTTCCAGCTCTCATTACGCAGAACGAGGGGGCACTTCTACATCCCAACCTCCAATCTATGGCTCACACGGTCTGGATGTTGAGAGTGTAGGTTTCGTTGACTTTTCCAGAAGAGTGTCTCCCGACTCTTGCCTGCTTCCAGAAAAAGATTTCACAAAGAGGTGTTATTCTTTTCATGGAAGAGGTTTGCCGTCTGGTGTGACAGCGAGGCCCTAGATCCTGCCTCTAGTCTTATACAGACCTTGCTTGAGTTCTTTCTACACCTGTCTGAATCTGGTCTCAAGACCAACTCGGTCAGTATTCATCTTCGTGCAATAAGAGCTTATCATCAACGTGTAAAAGGTCAGCCTTTAGCTGTCCACTTCATGACGTTTACTTCTCCCACAGTATTGAGAGAATTCCTTGTATGTGTCTAAGGGGGATTATTTCTGTTGGGCTTAGCACCCCCAATAATTTTTACAGTTGGCTCTTATGCTTCGGTCAGAGCCCCTATCACTCCTTATTCAGTATCTTGGGGTCTCAATGTCGTTTTCATCCAGCTGCTGCAAGCTCAATTCGGGCCACTGGATTCCTGTCATCTGAAGTATTGGACCTGGAAGGTCATTTTCCTTGGTGGCTGTTCCTTCAACTCGAAAGGTCGGTGAGCTTCAGACTCTAGTAGCTCAAGCTCCTTACCTTACTTCTCATCTTAACAGAGTAGTTCTCCGCATGCAGCCAAGGTTCTTACTGGCGCTGGTATCAGAGTACCATCTGATCCAGTCAATTGTCTTGCCAACATGCTTTCTCCCTCATCTTACAAGCCCTGGCGAAAGCAAGCTGCGCACTTTTTGCGTGGAGCAGACGAGCTCCCTCGGAAGGTCCGCCCAGTTGTTTATTTCTTTTAATGCCAGTTGCTGTCGGAAACCGCATCATTTCTTCTTAACTGGCAGATTGCATCTCCTTCATTTTTGTCCAAGCTGGACTGACTCTAGAGGGCCATGTCACGGCTCACAAAATTAGAGCCATGGCTGAATCGGTGACTAATCTAAAATCAGTCACTATTGAAGGGATCTGCAAAGCTGCGGCGTGGTCATCAGTCCACACATTCACATCTCACTACTGCCTTCAGCAGAATAGCCGACGCGTCAGTCGGTTTTGGGCAGTCGGGGCTGCAGAACTTCTTTGGGGTTTAGAATCCAACTCCAACCCTCCTAAGCCCATGTTTGTTCTGTTCCAGGCTACACTCATTTAGATGTTTCTTCTTTTCAGGTCAATTTTTATTCTGGCCTCGCCGTTGCGAGACTCTATTGACCACTGTTTGTTGTGTAAGCCTGAAAGCTTGGGATACCCCACTTGTGAGAATATCAGCCTGCTTGTCTTTGGAGAAAGAGTAGTTACTTACCTGTAACAGGTGTTCTCCGAAGACAGCAGGCTGCATATTCTCACAAACCCTCCCACCTTCCCCTTTTGGAGTTGTCTCCTCCATCTTTTGGATATAACTGAGGGGCGTGTCCGCTCGGCGAGCGGGAATAGGTGTGCGCACATGCGCAGTACGATCGCTCGCGCGACGGAACGCCGTAAAGAGATTTTGAGATTTTGCTTTAAAATCCTCCGGGGCCGACGTGGCGTCACCCACTTGTGAGAATATGCAGCCTGCTGTCTTCGGAGAACACCTGTTACAGGTAAGTAACTACTCTTTATCCTATTTAGATGAACACATTGTAACATCTCAATAGAAGGTGCATCAGAAATTTACAAGGGTGGCACTTCTTCTGATTACCTAGTAGTTAAATAAACCAATTTTTGATTCAGAAATTGGAGTTTGCTTCTTTCTAATCAGCCAAAATCCAAAATTTAGTTTCTTTTCCTCCCATCCCCGAGACAGGGGTGGGACGAGGTTAGTATACTGTAACCTGACTTCCTCTGCTCTGGAGTGGGTGATCACTCCTTTGGCACGATTACAGGTAAAAGGAGGTCTGTGTCACCTATTAGCTGAAGACCAAGCTCTTCAGAGCAGGGGGAGGGGTTTACATTAGCACCCCCAATAATTTTGAAAGGTTGGCTCCTATGCTGTGATCTTGTTCCTCTAACGCCACGCTTTCCACTTGGCCACTGTGATCACATGATAAACTAGCACTGGCTGTTTAGTCCCAAATATATAAACCAAGTTTGTGTGCTAACACGCTGTTAGCTGCTTGAATGTAGTCAACACTTTCACCAAGCGTCCTTGTAAGTCAACGTACAGGTGCTGCATAATCGGTGACTAATTCATTAATCCACCAAAGGTATCCTGAGTTTAGCGAGCGCCCCAAAGTGGCGTACAGACGTCAGGCAAATTTGGGCGAGTTGCTCAAAAGACCTAGCAGAAACATCGATACTGGCAGGCACGCTCCATGTGGAAAGTGTGTATATTGCCATTATCAGTGGGATACTTCTATCATTCCCATCCCCCACACTAACAAACGTTACATTTTAAGACACCACACCTCATGTTGCACTGAACGAGTGGTTTATTGTATTACTAGTAAAAAAAGCCCCGTTTCTGATGCAAATGAAACGGGGGCTAGCAAGGTTTTCTTCAGAGTGTGCATGTGGGAGTGTGTGTGTCCCTGCCTTCTGCCCTTTCTCTCTTTCCCTCTGCTCTCCGTCCCCCCCCCCCCCCAGTCCTTCAGTGTTAAGTTTCCTGCTGTGTTTGTTTGTGTTACAGAGAGAGTGAAGGCGTCTGCCCTCTCTCCCCTCCCTCCTCCAGTCCTTCACTGTTACAAAGAGAGCGATTTCGTCTGCCCTCTCTCCCCTCCCTCCTCCAGTCCTTCACTGTTACAAAGAGAGCGATTTCGTGCTGTGCTGTGTTTTCCTTCACTGTGTTACAGAGAGAGCGAGGGCGGGGCAGACACTCATGGGGAAACCGGATATCTCTGCAGCTTCACACTTCCGGCTGGAGGCTTCATTAGAACGTTGGTGCTGTCTTTTATATATAGAGATATGCCCATGTGAGTTGTACTATATAGGGCATACTAAAAGACAGTTTAAGAACAGGTTGGTGGAACATATTAGTAACCTGCGGCACAACAAACAGGAAAATCCTTTGGTAACACACTGGATACAGTATAATCATTCTGTAGATCAGCTTCGTTGTGCTGTAAGGTTTTGGCTCTGTCTAATGCTCATACAAAGGTTGTTACTAAATGCTATTATTTACCTAAGAAAGTTCTGAGGGAGGGTCAGGATAAGTGGGCTTCTGGTGTATTGTCAGGTACACCCTGCAAAATCCCAGAGGGGCTCCTTGCGGTTTATAAAAGATTGTGTCACTGGGCATTCCCAGAAAGCTACAAGTAGAATACATTCAGTCTAATAAAATACATTTCATTTCTCATTAAATTGGTTAAAGGTACATTTTAAGAGCCTTCTTAAAACATTTAGATTCAGTCAATCCTCGAATATTTAAAGGTAAAGCATTTCAGTGCTTGATAGATTGGAATGAAAAGAAATCATTAAAAATTGATCTATAAATTATTCCCTTAGGACTGGGGTATTGTAATAGTAATGGCAGTCTATTAGAAGAAGCACCATTTCCCTGAGAAGGGATTACCAAATCAGATAAATACTCAGGAGCTAATCCATTTCAAACTGAAAAAGAAAATGTGCATACTTTAAAAATAACTCACGCCCTGATAGGTATCCAATGCTGTCAATCGACAATCAAGGCCTCCAGCTTCTCCCCAGTAATTTGAGGCAACCTACAATTTCACAGATACTGCTCAGCACCAACCAAGATGTCTGGCTCCCTTGATAAAGTAAAATCCGCAAGCACTTTCCCCAATCCTTTTTGTACTGTGCAAAATATAAGGAAAGCAGATGTAAATTCCAAAAATCAACATATTCCAAGCACTAAATTGAAAATTAATTTTTCCTGTTTTTTATGTATTTATTTGCTGCATTTGTATCCCACATTTTCCCACCTATTTGCAGGCTCATTGTGGCTTACATTATGTTGCAATAGCAATCACATTAACGGAATAAGAAGTTCAACGTATATTACAAGTAAGGTGCATAAGAAAATAAAGTCTGTATGCGCATTTGGGTCAGATAATTACCTTGATTATAGGTTATCTTGCTTATCTAAGCCGATGTTCCACAGATAGCTCCTGGACTGCACAAGATCAGGTAGATAGGATGCCCTGCTCCACAACATGTTGGTCTGTGTTCTCAGTGGAAGGCTGGCTCAGTGATGATGCCAGAATGCTAGATGCACCTGGCCTCTCTCGGGAACTTAGATTTATAAGATTGCGTGTTTTGTTTATAAATGTTTATATGGTCAAAGATCTTGCCATGTGTACAATCTACTTTATCATTCCTCTTCTAGGCTGATATTTAAACTTAAGAATAATAATAATCTTATATATTCATCTATTCAAGGCGTAATATCTACGAAAAATCATGAACGCTCTTATTCCTATCAAGCTGTAAAAGCTTGGAATTCTCTGCCAGAATGGTTCCGTTCAAAAACAGCTAAATACTGTTTTATTTAATGATTATCTGATCTCTAAATTGAGTTGAGAAATCTAGATATTTACAGTTATTTGGATGTTCTTTTTATATTTTTGTCTCTATATAGAATTACCCTATTACTAAGCTGCAGTATAAAGTGGCCTGTGCTAGTTTTGGCATGCGCTGGGTCACTTTTTACAGTGGTGGGGAAAAGGCCTTTAATGTTTCAGCTGTTATTTGCATTGAACCTAATAAAGAAGATTTTTTAAAAAGGGGGCAGTAAATGGCTGTGCACTAATATTAAATACAGGGTCTACCATCACTTGTCATTGCTGTCACTACTGCTGTGCTGTTGCCAAGTCAGCACAGCTGGCACAGGGCCTTCAGCTCCTGTGCACATTCATGGGCTGCCACTCCTGCCCCCTCCAAATGTCATCTTTTGCAGGGGGTGGGACGTGGAAAGCTTTCAGTACATACACTTCTCAAGGCCCCATTTCGGCTAGACTGACTCTTCTTTAGTAATGCTGATTGTTGTGTTGGTGCTGCTCCCAGTGACCTGTCCAGCAAGAATAAGTCCCTGAGATATAAAAATTAAAACAAATACCTGAGAGGGATGAATAAAATATATTAAGAATTACTTTACAATTTACAAAGAGAATGCAAAGCAGCAGAGTTAAGTGCCCTTTTACCAAACAGCAGTAAAAAGTGGCCTTAGCGCACCTTTACACAGATCTTTCCGTGTCCTAAGGCCATTTTTACTGTTTTTACTATTTTTCTAATTTTTGCCTTAATGACTATGTGCTAATTTTACCCTTAGCGCATGGCCATTAAAACAAATTAATGCATGAGCCCTGTTTTATTTTTAACATCCTGTTTAGGTTGTTCAAGACCCCTGAGGCAGGCCTTTGGGCCGAACACGGCCGTGTCGGGCCATTTTTTTAATATAATAAAGCATTTTTTTGTATCCTAATTCGTTATCCTCACTTTTTTGTTCCTTATCTCATGGTATCGTGAGGGTTTTCACCTCCTTTTTTTGTTGAGCCCTTACTACCATCCATTATGTAGGTGGTAAGGGCTCATGCGCTAATCACACGCTAGTCAGCATGCAGCAATGTAGTTGAGCTAACTGGTTAGTGCAGAATATGGCCCTTGCACCAAAAAATTATTTTTTATCATGGGGGTAGCATGCACACATCCCAAAATTACCACAGGTTGCCATTTTTTGCTGTTGTAAGCATTAATTAATGCTTACCACAGCTTTGTAAATAAAAGCCCCTAGATGTTCCCTCATTGTCTGACTAGATAGCTGCTGTCAGAGTCTGGCCAACCAGTTTCTGTGTTATCAGCTCATGTAAGAAAGGGATAATGAATGCAAACAATGAGAAATGTGTCTAACGGAACACTTAAGAAAGACAACCTGTAGAACATGGTGCAACTCTTTTGCTGAATTTCTGAAATAATCCAATACTGTTGTCTTCCACTTTATTTGATTAGACATGACAGAAAAACAATAAAACTACAATAAAAATAGAAAACCAAAATAGTATTTTTATTGACACAAATCTCAAACATTTAAATGTAAAAATTAAGTTACAAAATTTACATTAGAAAAGTAAAAAAAAAAAAAATAAACAAACCTCTTAAACAAAAAAGTTGTCACTTTAATATTGATTTCCTGAAGAAAATGTCTGAGTTTTCATGCTTCCAGAATTGGAAAAAATAAAATCATAATAAGTATTCTTAGATTATATAACCTTACTGTTATACTGCAAGCAAATTTTTCACTTGCTTGATCATTTTGGAAGTCATTTTATAAATCATTTTGGTGTACAAAAGCATGTTTTACACAAAGAAAAGAGCTCTAATAAAACTGTGTAGCTGAATGTGTGTGTGATAAGTATGTGTTATCAACAAAATAGCAGGTAAGAACCCCTGGGGGCATAGTCTGGGCAGAGACATGATTTACACACATTTTATAAAATATGTAAGTACATGCAGAGAGTACAAACACACATTTATGCTTTCAGAGAAGGTGTAAATTTGTACAAGAGAAGTTGTACACTATTGGAAGTTATTGTATGAGCCTTTTATAACGGCACATACAGTGGTGGAAATAAGTATTTGATCCCTTGCTGATTTTGTAAGTTTGCCCACTGACAAAGACATGAGCAGCCCATAATTGAAGGGTAGGTTATTGGTAACAGTGAGAGATAGCACATCACAAATTAAATCCGGAAAATCACATTGTGGAAAGTATATGAATTTATTTGCATTCTGCAGAGGGAAATAAGTATTTAATCCCTCTGGCAAACAAGACCTAATACTTGGTGGCAAAACCCTTGTTGGCAAGCACAGCGGTCAGACGTCTTCTGTAGTTGATGATGAGGTTTGCACACATGTCAGGAGGAATTTTGGTCCACTCCTCTTTGCAGATCATCTCTAAATCATTAAGAGTTCTGGGCTGTCGCTTGGCAACTCGCAGCTTCAGCTCCCTCCATAAGTTTTCAATGGGATTAAGGTCTGGTGACTGGCTAGGCCACTCCATGACCCTAATGTGCTTCTTCCTGAGCCACTCCTTTGTTGCCTTGGCTGTATGTTTTGGGTCATTGTCGTGCTGGAAGACCCAGCCACGACCCATTTTTAAGGCCCTGGCGGAGGGAAGGAGGTTGTCACTCAGAATTGTACGGTACATGGCCCCATCCATTCTCCCATTGATGCGGTGAAGTAGTCCTGTGCCCTTAGCAGAGAAACACCCCCAAAACATAACATTTCCACCTCCATGCTTGACAGTGGGGACGGTGTTCTTTGGGTCATAGGCAGCATTTCTCTTCCTCCAAACACGGCGAGTTGAGTTCATGCCAAAGAGCTCAATTTTTGTCTCATCTGACCACAGCACCTTCTCCCAATCACTCTCGGCATCATCCAGGTGTTCACTGGCAAACTTCAGACGGGCCGTCACATGTGCCTTCCGGAGCAGGGGGACCTTGCGGGCACTGCAGGATTGCAATCCGTTATGTCGTAATGTGTTACCAATGGTTTTCGTGGTGACAGTGGTCCCAGCTGCCTTGAGATCATTGACAAGTTCCCCCCTTGTAGTTGTAGGCTGATTTCTAACCTTCCTCATGATCAAGGATACCCCACGAGGTGAGATTTTGCGTGGAGCCCCAGATCTTTGTCGATTGACAGTCATTTTGTACTTCTTCCATTTTCTTACTATGGCACCAACAGTTGTCTCCTTCTCGCCCAGCGTCTTACTGATGGTTTTGTAGCCCATTCCAGCCTTGTGCAGGTGTATGATCTTGTCCCTGACATCCTTAGACAGCTCCTTGCTCTTGGCCATTTTGTAGAGGTTAGAGTCTGACTGATTCACTGAGTCTGTGGACAGGTGTCTTTCATACAGGTGACCATTGCCGACAGCTGTCTGTCATGCAGGTAACGAGTTGATTTGGAGCATCTACCTGGTCTGTAGGGGCCAGATCTCTTACTGGTTGGTGGGGGATCAAATACTTATTTCCCTCTGCAGAATGCAAATAAATTCATATACTTTCCACAATGTGATTTTCCGGATTTAATTTGTGATGTGCTATCTCTCACTGTTACCAATAACCTACCCTTCAATTATGGGCTGCTCATGTCTTTGTCAGTGGGCAAACTTACAAAATCAGCAAGGGATCAAATACTTATTTCCACCACTGTAGCTGCCGATTTTTGCCTTTTTAAAAATATGCATTAAATAGGCACAATTACAGATTTCATGTGGAGGGGTATAATTGAACGGGGCACCCAAGTTTTCCTGAGGGCGTCCTCACAGGACATCCCCGTGCAGGGGCGGGGAAACCCGTATTATTGAAACAAGATGGCAGACATCTTTCATTTTGATAATACAGTCGTGGACGCCCAAATCTCAACATTTAGGTTGACCTTAGAGATGGTTGTCCCCGGTTTTCGGCGATAATGGAAACCGAGGACGCCCATCTCAAAAATGACCAAATTCAACTAATTTGGTTGTGGGAGGAGCCAGCACTCATGGGACATGCCAGAACACCAACCAGGCACCCTAGGGGGCACTGCAGTGGACTAACTGATGCACTAACTGAATAGAAAAAGCCCTTCCCTTACCGATCCCTTAGCGATTCGGAAAGGAATGGGCATGCATGAAGGAAATCGCATGCAAATGAGCTGCTCGCTGTTAGCTCATTTGCACACAATTTCCTTCCTAAGGAGGGGAAACCAGTGCAGAGCAGCCAAGTGTTATGCGTGGCTGCTCTGCGCATGCCAAAGATGGCTTCATACATGCAGACAAGCTGTGTGTATAATAGCCGTTTACAACCTTAAATAAACACAAGTCCGGGTGAAAACGTCCAAGTGCTCAGCAGGGCCATCTATTTTTTTTTTTTGAGTATAGGTGGACATCCAAGTGTTAGGCGCCTTTGCTATGCCTCCATCCCTGTGACGGGCAGTTGAGGACGTCCAAAATGTGGATGTTTCTGTGAGAAGGATGTCCATGCCTTTGCTATGCCTCTGACACCCCCTTTATTTATTTATTTAGATTTTGGATCACAAGTAGCAGCAGTGGGATTTGAACCAGCTGCCTCTGGATTGCAAGACCAGTGCTTCAACCACTAGGCCACTCCTCCACTCCACACCACTCCCTTGAAATATGGCCATCCCCGTGGGGGGGGGGGCAGTTCAGGACATCCAAATGTTTGAAAGAAGAATGTCCGCGCCTTCGTTGACACACACACACCTCCCCCCCCCCCCCCCCCCCCCCCCCAGGGGACCTGCATACTGCTGCGATGGACCAGAGTATGATATTTGAGGCTGGCAAAAGTTTTTAAAGTTGTTTTTTTTCAGGGTGGGAGGGGGTTAGTCACCACTGGGGGAGTCAGGGGAGGTCATCCCTGATTCCCTCCGGTGGTCATCTGGTCGGTTCGGGCACCTTTTTGAGGCTTGGTTGTAAGAAAAAATGGACCAAGTCAGCCAAGTGCTCGTCAGGGACACCCTTCTTTTTTCCATTAGTACTCGAGGACACCCATTTGTTAGGCACACCCAGGCCTGCCTTTGCTATGCCTCCGACATGCCCCCGGGAACTTTTGTCATCCTCACAACAGGAAGCAGTTGGGGACGTCCAAAATCAGCTTTCGATTATGCCGATTTGGGCGACACTGCGAGAAGGACGCCCATCTCCCGATTTGTGTTGAAAGATGAGCACCCTTTTCTTTCAAAAATAAGCCTGTTAGTCACCCCATTATAAAATTACCCTCCACTTGTGTAAATGTAAACAAGGCATTATAATGTTTATATAAACAACTAAAAAAGGTTACTGCTCACCTGTAATAGGTATTTTCCACAGAAAGCAGGGTTGATCAGACACACAAGTGGGTGACTTCTTTGCATGTCCCAGGAGAGAATAGCTCTCCCAGAGCTCAAAAATAGGTTAAAGTTCTAAGCATTTGTGGCCCTCCTGAGTGCAGTGATCTCCTCAGAAAGCTATCTAGCTCAAGAAACTTAATGCAGCTCAAGAGGAGGCGATAGAGGTTGTCTGCTGGATCAAACCTGCTGTCCACAGAAAATATCTGTGATAGGAGAGCAACAATGCTTTTTTTCATTGAAGAGCAGGATTGACTAGCACATAAGTGGGTAACTCTCAAGCTTAGGGCTACTCAACTGGTTATGTATTGTCCTCTTTCATGAGCAGCCCACACATGGAAACAGCAAGAGAACTGCAACACTGGACAGACTGTTTGGCCATCACAGCTTTACCTGTATTTTGGTTACTGTACCCAAATGTAACAGTGGCTCATTAAAAAAAGGGTACTAATATGAACTGACCAACTTCCGAAAACAACTGAAGACCTATCTCTTTGACAAGATATACCACAGAGATCAACACATGTGAAACTCCCCACATATATCCAGAAATGTTTAATAATGTATTCTGCTATATTACTATCATGTATTCTATTATCATGCAACCCAAAATCCTTCTGTAAAACCAAATATCTATTCTCTTTTTACTTCCACTATCCATGATGTATTGTAAGCCACATTGAGCCTGCAAAGAGGTGGGAAAGTGTGGGATACAAATGCAATAAATAAAGAAATTAATTAATTAATAAAACAGTCAATGGACCAAGGTAATATCCTACAGTGATATTGATGGTATCTGTAAAAGTGCCAAAAAAATAAGGATTTTGGAATGACAATACTAACGATTAAGAGATGGTGAAAAATAACACGCGCTGGATATAGCACTGCTTTACACTTACAAAACTAGCTTGTTTTATTTCTCACCATCTCTTAATCATTAGTATCGTCATTCCAAAATCCTTATTTTTTGGCACTTTGCAGATACCATCAATATCACTGTAGGATATTATCTTGGTACACAAAAACATAAGAAACCAGTCTTCGCAAAAAAACAACAGAAAACAAAACAGCGAAGATGACTCACAAAAACACAAATAAAAAATAAATAAAATGGCCCAAAAATGGAAATAATAAAATTATCAAAATATAAAAATAATCACAAAGTATGTATTTAAAAATATAAATACATTAAATATTTTATTTTAGTTACATTTGTACCCCGTGCTTTCCCACTCATGGCAGGCTCAATGCGGCTTACATGGGGCAATGGAGGGTTAAGTGACTTGCCCAGAGTCACAAGGAGCTGCCTGTGCCTGAAGTGGGAATTGAACTCAGTTCCTCAGGACCAAAGTCCACCACTCTAATCACTAGGCCACTCCTCCACTCTATAGACAACACTTTGGTTATAAAAATTAAAAATAAACTTTATTAGGCAAAAGATAGCAAGGAGAAAGGGACTCGACACAGCTGTGTTTCGGCCATATACAAGACGCTGCTCCGATCCTTCCCGCTTGTCTTCATTTCGGACAGGACTTAATGCTACATTATTCAAAAGAGATATATGGTTCTCCAATAATTGGATAGAATTCATAATCTACATACAGTGAGAAGACTCCTGACGCAGGCCTATATGGCCAAAACACAGCTGTGTCGAGTCCCTTTCTCCTTGCTATCTTTTGGCTAATAAAGTTTATTTTTAATTTTTATAACCAAAGTGTCGTCTATTTAATGTATTTATATTTTTAAATACATAATTTGTGATTATTTTTATATTTTGATAATTTTATTATTTCCATTTTTGGGCCATTTTATTTTTATTTTTTTTATTTGTGTTTTTGTGAGTCATGTTCGCTGTTTTGTTTTCGGATATTATCCTGGTCCATTTTATTGATAGTCTTTTTAAAGACGGTGTTATGTTTAGTACCCTTTTTGAACCAGCCACTATTACATTTGGGTACAGTAACCAAAATACAGGTTGGGTCTTTCTATTCATAAACATTATGTATAAACATTTTAATTACATATATGTATGTTATTACTTTTGAATTTTATATATTTTTAAATCTATGATTGAACCATTTTAAAAACTTGTTTATTGCATTTATATTTGTGCTCATATATGTTGATATGCTTGTTTGTAAATTTTAGACTCCTGAGGCAGGCACTATTGGCGAAACATGGTGCAGTGTCGAGTTCACTTAAGAGGTGGAGGGATGCCATCCTTCTATGTTTAGTCACATAAAACATAGCAACTTGGTTGTCTGTTCAAATTAACACCAAGGAAGAGATGATGGATGAAGACTTGAATGGCATATGTTATGGTTCAAAGCTCCAAGTGACTGATGTGAAGAAGCATTTGGAACCTTATGCATATGCCCTGGGTGATGTGAGAGTCTACACCAGCTCCCTACCCAGTGCTGGAGACATGTTAGGATAGATTGATAACACAAGCAATGCACATGAACACTTACAGTAAGATTGGAAGTGGATGACCAGACCTGAACTTAGGGATGATGAATGGTTGACAGAGGTTGAAACTGAGATCCCACCGATTTTTATTGAACAAAGGGAACTGTATGGATGAAAGGGGCCATGTGGCCCAGCATTTGAAAGTAGGCTTTGGCCATGACTGTCATGAAAGTTTGAATGTTGTAGATATGTGAGGGTCATAGATTAGAATCTGTGTGCTGGCAAAAATGCTTTTACCTGTACTGTATACAGTATTGTACCTATAAAGAAATGTTATTTGTAGGGTGCAGGGTGCATTTCTGAAATCTGAAGAAGTCCAGATTCTATGGTATGTGGATTTTTTCATCTATGAAGGCTAGGGCAAGGGTTGCTGAAGTAGCTTCTAAGAGCCAGTCATCACAATATTGACAGATGACCATACTTGTGTAAATGGGTGGCCACCTCTATGAGGCATTCCCTGAAAACTCTTGAGGGGTCAAGGAAGGCCAAAAGAAAGGACCTTGAAGTGATAGTAGTCCACAGAGGAGGCAGTAGTATTTTCTGTTATGAGGATGGATCAAGATATGTGCATACGCATCTTTGAGATCCAGTGTATATATCTAGTCCCCCACCTTCTGGAATGATAGAATAGGACGGGCATTGATCTTGAATTTCTTTGAAGACTACTTATTTTTAAGCTCTTTGAGAGCTGTGAGTTCCAGGATGGGGCAAACATCTCTCGTCTTTCTTGAAATTAAGAGATACTTGGAATGGAAGCCTTGATTGCTTTTCCTGTAGTGGGATTGGATCTATCAGGTTGGTCTGGGGAAGATTATTGATCTCTTCCTCTAATAGTGGGATGTGGGTTTGGAGCAAGTGAGTCCACTGTAGGGACAGATCTGGAGGTTAGGCGAATCACCGCAGTTGACATACTCTTCTTCTAATATACTGATGACCCAGGAGTCTGTTGCTATCTATTCTCAGAAGTGAAAGCAAGAAGTGAACCCACCCTCCACAGGAAGGGCAGGTTGTATGTTTTGTACAGATACCAGCTGCAGTATCTGGCCACAGTTATAAAGAAGGTTGCTGTTTTGGTTGAGTGAGCACTGCCTACTTCAGTTGCCTTGTTTCTCACTGAAGAGCATTGACAAATACAGGACAGTGTACCTCTCGAGCCCATCTTTGGTAGGGGGACTTGGTGACAGCAAGCTAAACTGATATATTTAGAAGAAATATCTGTATTTCACTTTTTTCAACCCCAATAGTCCACAATGCATGAGCAGTCACCAATGTGGTGTAGACATTTTTCTGTAATCCATTAGCAGGCATTCAAGCCAGGCACATGGTGGCAATGATGGATCAGAAATTGTATAAGATGCTCCAAAGATATTACACACAGTATGTATAAGACGTGCAGCACACTGATCAGCCTCTGCTATGATGGCTGCTTGGTAAGTCTTAGTCAGTGGTGAGATACTGAATGAGGTTTGTATGCTTTGGAATAAAAAAACCTGGTATGCATAGGTAATACTAAATTTCCTCCAGGGATGGAAAGGGAAAAGCTTTAGGAATGGAAAAGGAAGGCGATTAGTAAAGTATTTGATGTCATAAACAAAGGTGGAAGGTGTAAGTCCTTCAACCGACTAAGAATGGAACGGTTAATGCATAGTGATTATTATATTTATCATCACGTTTGCCACTATGTCCACTCATTAGGAATTAAGAAAATTGGGAGCTTTTGAACAGCAGGAGTTCTTTCAGCCAGGGATATGAATGAGACTTACCAACTATTAAACAGTACTTACATTTTGTGGTTCTGTGGGATAGCAATATGCTAGAAAGTAAATGAATTGCATATCATCAAGGAGACTGTCAAAAGGCTGCTGAAAGATATGACATTAACCTAGTCAACGCTATTACTTCACCTTTATATCTCCCTGAGGAAAGGCTGCTATAAATGTCTCTCAGATAGAGTTGAATGTCTTTCATGCCCTGCTTGCTCATGTGCAGTTAAGAGGGTTAGTGGAATCTAAAGCAGTTTAACAAAGGCCTCACTGCTCAGAAGTAAATGCAGGTGCTAGAGGCCATTAGTGCCAGACTAGCACCAGTGCACTATGCTTAAAGACCCCTACTGTGGGAAACACTGAGTGCACCTACCATCAGCACGAGTAGGATGCTAATGCATGCAAATAAGGGTCATTTGCTATTCCCTTCGATTCTGGTATAACAGCACACTCCACAAAGGCACTGGTACCACTATAAATCTTATGCCAGCTCCAAGCTGGTGTAAGGGTGCTGAACAGACAGGAGAAGGCTTGGTGGCTTCCAGGGAAGTTGGGGAAAAGGGTGAGCGAACAAGCGTGCCTACACTGTAGTCTTGGAGCATCAGGTGCAAACACGAGCAAACGAACCCAACAAAAGGAAATACATAAAAGTTTGGTGACTCTTACCAACGCCATATTTTTGCTCCTTTTGGGTTGGGATCCAGTGAGTCATTTTGGAGAGCGAGCTCCCTGCCCCTTTCCTCCTGAGAGGCCAACAAAACAGCAGCAGACTCATGTAACTTTATCTGGCTCCTTTGCCCCAGTTTGACTGGGCATGTGCTCAGGAGCTGTGCTTGACACACAACTCTAGAGCGCATGCACTAGGCACAATTCTCCTGCTGAACTCTCTAATGCTCAATGCTATGAGTGTGGTTAAATTTGCATCTCATTAGTAATGAGCATTAGGGATTATTGCACCATGCTGATCCTGCGATATTTTTCTGGCACTGTTCTGAACAGCACTGGAGTTTTGAGCATCTGCCCCAGGATATCTGAGTAGACTCTTGGATCATTGAATGGTTATTTGATAATTAATTTTAGAGTAGCCCCAGGCCTAAAAAAAAAGGGGAAAGAATGCTTTTATAGAAGGCTTTCCCACTGGGGTGAAAATGCATATTACTAAAATGGAGAGAAATTGAACCTCCTTCCTTCACACAGTGGAAGAATGAGCTGTATCAGACGTTATAGATGCTTTAAGGGATGCCACAGGAAGCAAAGCCTCTTATCGAAGATATAGTTATGGAAAAGGGAAAGGAAGGGGATGTGGGAGGGTGGGATACGAGTATAAGTTGTACAGGGAGTTGGTTCAGTTTACTAAAATTGTGGAGAACAGTCAATAATTTGCTACATTTATTCAATGTCATATATGAGCTATTGAGAGGGGGGCAGATCAAAGGAGGGGAGAGGAATACAATCATGGAAAACAACTGTACATGAGGGTCTCAATGTTCATTAATGGTCTAGATTTGAAATTTGCATCTCATTAGTAATGGTCTAGATTTGAAATTTCTAATTTACTTTACTGATTTTCTTGTATTGGCTAATATGAATGTCAGCAGTTGGTTCATGTGTTGTATTGCTGTTGATTTAATAATTAAAAAATGGTACGCATATAGTGCAAATCCAAGAAGACAGGAGAAGCCTCCACAGAAAGTCAAAGCAAAACAGCAAAAGTAGAGGCTGACAAATGCGCAAACCAATAGGGAGATATCAAAAACCAGTTTATTCAGAATATTCATATCAAGGACCCGACACAGTCCGTGTTTCGGTGCCAAAGCGCCTGCCTCAGGGGTCACAATCAACTTTCTCTGAGAAGAAGCTGATAGGCATATAGTGCACCATATGAAGCTGATGGTTATAATGTGGGCAGAAAAATATGGTCAGCTGGAAACCCCTTCTTCTCAAATGGTTCAAGCACCATGGGTGCACACTACAAGGCTTATTGGAGACTTGCTTGTACTTGTTTGACTTAGTCATGGCCATACCCTTCCAGAACATAGAAGTGTGAGCACTGGGATTTCTGAAAAAACCAGTGTAGTCTCAATAGAACTGTGTGCTACAGAGAAGATACTGGAAATAGGTCTTGAAAGAGGTGGGTTCCTCCTTGATTTTCAGAGACTAAGTGAAAATGGAGCATACAGTATAGCTGCTTGTAGTGCCAATAGCATGGAATTTGGCAACTAAATAATGTATGATCAGTCATTGAAGAAAAGTGCAGAGCACAAATGAAGAGAAGGACTATGACCTCAATGTGCCATGTGTCAAGATTTGGTAATCATTTCATTTTGAAATTTCAGACCCTCCTGAAGCATTTCTTTGAAAATCATCAAGTATTCATTGCAAGAGCCAGCAAGGGTAATATGAAGAGCATTTGAAGTTTCTGTGGTGGAACATCTGGCTGTAGCTATTGAACCAGAGCTGAATCTGGAAATGTTGGTGGATATTCACTTAGTAGAGATGGTCTGAGGCAGCCATCACACAGAAGAAGCTGATGACAGCAGAGCACTGCTGGTAAACAACAGCAGCCAATCTGCCCCAAAGGTAGGACCAGCTCAAGGGACTGTGACGCTCTGAGTCAACTTTTCCATCGGCAACCCCCCCCCCCCCCCCCCCCCCCCCCCCACTTTCCGGTATCTCTCCTTTCACTCCTCCATCCTCCTCAGTGATCCAGTATTCCCCCCCCCCCCCTCCTCCTCTCCATCTCCACTGATGATAGAGGGTATCAAAATCCCAGTTTAGCATCTCTCCTTCTCTCTTTCCTCCCTCCTATCCTGTGGCTATTGAATTGCAGGCAGAGGGAAGAGGGAGGGAGAAATGCTAGACCGAGATTTTGGCACCCTTTATCACTGGCACCTTGGCCAGTGCCTCATCTGGTCTATAGGTTACGCTGCCCTACCTGAAGCTAATCTGTATTGTTGTGTAGGAGGGAGGATAGTGCTGACTGGCTCTTATGCTGTGGCAGAGGTGATCTTGCATGTGCACATCAGCACATAGAGGAGGGTGTCCAGAAGCACCAGCACAGATTAGTGTAGAGAGATCTTGGTGAGGGGGCCAAATAAGACACACCAGCCTTAGGTCTATAAGAGCATCACAGAGACAAAAGCACTGGTGACCTAGTGACCTCCAAGGGTGTTTCTGTATATAGTCCTGCTCCTGTATGACTGGATCATGGAGGCCACTGCACAGGAAAGGGGAGACCATCCAAAAAAAGACAGTACTGAGGCAAAAGGCAGAGTCAGCCAATCTATGTGCAGAGGATACTTGCCCATTAACTCTTTGTCACATCTTTTGGATGCCGTGGAAGTACAGCATAAGGATTTCTACTTGCTGAAAGAGTAAGGGAAGCACAATATGGACATGTAGCTAAGTCTTTGTTGAAGACTAGGAAGATAATACAGCTTGGATGGGTATCAAAATTCTCAATGGCTCTGCCACACTGTAGGCAGGGGCAAATTTCTGAATCTGAGGAATACAGTCTCTAAGTCTTTTTTTTTTTTGGACTACATAAAATAAGAACTAACACAAACAAAATAAATACAATAGCAAAAGAAACAGGAAGTATATATTTTAATTGGGAGGCTTTTGTTTTCATGACCCTTTGGCAGAATGCAACAGAGAAAATTGAGGAGCGGAGGAAAATGTTGTGGCAAGGAAGTTCTAAGCTCCGGGATTGCTGTTTTGTCTTGGTAAATGCAATATCATCATCACCTATGTGTCTGACTCAGTCCTACTTGTTGACATATAGGGCCAGATTCAGTAAACAGGAAAGAAACTTAGGTGCCAAAAAAATTCAGCACAGCGCTATTCTATAAAGGGCACGTGGAATATATAGAATAGCATCTTGTGTGGATCCCATATCTAATGTTTGGGTGCTGGACTTACGCCTGGGGTACATGTCGGCGCCCAAGTTAGGTATGGTTAGGCAGTATTCTGTGTGCAACTTTTCAGAACATCCCCTTTTGAGATACGCACCACAGTAGTTAAGTGCTATGCCTTATAAAATAGCATGCAGCCAGAGGCATGCACAAATTTTAATGAGCGCACAATTATCAATAATTGGTTGTTAGCACCCAATTATTGATGGTTCAGACCTTATTATCCAATTTATTTGTGCACATGTAACTTTTGGCACCATATATAGAATCCAGGGAATAATGTATCATCTAATTCAGACGGGATTTACATGTATAAGACAAAATTAGCAATTACAATTATGTAGTTGAGAAAACTGCTTCTGTGTGGGAGACCTGCAATAGCCCTTAAAATCTAAATACAGTGCTTCTTTACGTTGCAATCTACTTTCTTCAGCAAATTACAGAACTCTAGAAAATGAGCTGTACTGTTTAACTGTCTTCCACGTTTGCTACCATGTCTTCTATTGCTTTCCAGTCAAGTTTGCTGAGAAGGCTCCCAGTGCTTTCTGATGCATTGTCATTATTATTACAACCTTGAAGAAATCCATCACCATCCTGTCAAAGAAGAAACAAGAGAAACTATTAAGATAAGATGCATTTTATTATTTTCTAGCCTGGTATCTCTTCCAAATTTGACATAGAATCTTAAAATAACTAAAATTAGTTCAAGTAAGATACCATCAAATGAAATGCGAGTATACTGCAAAGTTGTGGGACCACAGGACCAGAGTGAGTCAAAGGGACAGCAAGCTGGATGATGGTGGATAGGGAGGAGAAAAGAGCAAGAGTGCTTATGTTAGCTTGCAGTAAGGAATGAGTGTGTTGCAATAGAGATGTGAAAGTACAGAGTGCAGTTGAGGAGAGAGAAATATTTTTCACTGAATGTTCAATGAGTGAGCTAGTTTAATATATACATTTTCTACCACTATTAAACATGACTCTGCTTATTGGAGCTTACAGTCTAAATGAGAGACTGACAAGGAGGACAGGAGATGGTCGAAGACATGGATAGTAAGGAAAAAAACAAGAATCCTGAAGTATGGTCAGAGAACTAGGTCAGCATTTCCTCTCTCTTCTTCCCTTTCACCAAAAAAAACAGATGGCAAGTTGTATTAACAGAATCTCTCTCTGCTACTGATGATATATTCAAGAGAAGGGGTTTGAGGCACAGAAGTGATGCCCATTAAGGGGCAGGTGAGGACATAATAGCCATATTATTACAGTCAAGCTGATGGTCCATCTAGCTCAGTATCCTGCTTCCAACAGTGGCCAATCCTGGTCACATGTACCTGACAGAATCCCAAAGAGCAGCAAGATTCCATATCATCAATCCCAGGGATAAATAGAGGCTATCTTCATATCTATGAACAGCAAATTATGGATTTTTTACCCAGGAACATGTCCAAATGGTTTTTAAAACCCAGATACACCAACTGCTTTTACTACTTGCTCCAGTAATGAGTTCCAGAATTTAACTATTTGTTGAGTGAAAAATATTTTCCCATATTTTAAATGCGCTACTATGTAGCTTCATGGTTCACTTTTTGATAAAACAATCAATTTGCATTTACCTGTTCCACTCCATTCAGGATTTTATATATCTCTCTTGTATCTTCCCCTCAGCTGTCTCATCTCCAAGCTGAAGAGCCCTAACCACTTTAGCTTTTCCTCATACGAGAGGACCTCCATCCCTTTAATCATTTTGGTCACCATTCTTTGTCAATTTCCAGTTCCACGGCATCTTATTTTTTGAGCTGTGGTGACTAGAAAGACACACAATACTCAAGATGCAGTCTCACCATGGAACAATAGAAAAATTGTGTTATTCTCTATCCCTTTCCTAATAAGTTCTAGAATTCTGTTTGCTTTTTAGCTGCCACCCTACACTGAACAAAAGACTTCAATATATTGTCCACGATGACACAGAGATCTTTTTCTTGGGTGATGACTCCTAAAGTGGAACCTAACATCAAGTAGCTATGATTTGGATTATTCTTTCCAATGCACATCACCCTGTATTTGTCCACATTAAATTTCATCTGCCATTTGGATGCCCAGTCTTCTTCATGCTTTTTAACAATTTAACAATAGTTTAACAAAACTATTCATTTTGTGTTATCTGCAAATTTAATCACTCATCGTTCCCATTTCTAGATCATTTATAAATATGTTCAATAGAACTGGTCCCAGTACAGATCCCTGGGGCACTCCACTATTCACCTTCCTCCACTGAGAAAAAGGGCCACAATCCTATGCCCTGTTTTCTATCTACTAATCAGTTCCCAATCCACAACAGTACATTGCCTCCTATGTCACATCTTCAAAGAAATGAAGCAAATTAGTGAGGCAAGAATTCCCTTGACTCTGTTTAATTAAATCATGTTTATGTCATGTCAGTGGTCTTCATTAATTTTTAAGCCCGGACCAATTTGGATTCTAATGAGCTGAAGGAGAGCTACCAAATATTTTCCCATGCAGGGCCATGATACCGCTGACCAGTGTGTGACAATGACATCCGGCCCACTTTGAAACTTTATTGGGGGGGGGGGGGGGGAGGTATCCTGAAGGTTTTTAGCATTCCAAATGCATTCTCTTTTGTCTACTGAGAAATGCCTTGTCCTTCAAGCATGTGGCTCTTCCCTTCCATCCACATTCCTCTTTTTGTCCTCAGTCTGGGTAGAGAGGCAGAGTAGCAAAAACAAAAAACTTCAGAAAGAAAACAGGGGCCACCTCAGAGGTCTCCTGGGGCCTTCAACTGAAGAACATTTGTCTATTTCAATATATTTTTATTTTACATTTACAAATATTAATATAAATGTTCAAGCAATTGCAATATTTTTAACAGAAAAAAATATAATACTAAATTGAAGTAATAAATCATTTCCACTTTGTCCACAATATCAGATCCAAGTACTAGGAAATAATAGAATACCAGAAAAAAACAAAATTATATAATCAATGGGGCAGATGAGAGCCTAGTGATCACAGCCAATATATAGCGATCAATTATTAGGTGGAGCCAAGGTATCTAAAAGCTCCCTCCTTTGAGTTAATATATTCCATCAGTTTTTTGGGGGTCAATATATAATTATTTGAATTGAACAATATTAAACATCTGCAAGGGAATTTTAACATAAATGTTCCACCTAAATTAAGAACTCTGGGTTTTAAAACCAAGAATTCTGTCCTTCTTTTTTGTGTTTCCCTAGCCAGATCAGGAAAAATTTTAATTTTTGCACCCAAAAAATCTGCAGTCATATGACGAAAATAAATTCGAAACACATTATTTTTGTCTGGTTCTAATGCAAATGTCACTAGAAGGGTAGTCCATTCTGTTATCACTTCCAGAGAATTTTCTAAGAATTCCGTCAAATTCATCCCAGATTGAAGACCTATACTAGGTCTGGAAGTACCTGTAATGTATTGGGCTCTGACTATAGGAGGACATCCCTCATTCGGGATTCCCAATACCTCTTTAAAGTATTTCTTTAGCAAATGAAGAGCTGAGATAAGTGGTGACTTAGGAAAGTTCAAAAACCGTAGATTATTTTTCCTTCCTTAGCTCTCCAAGTACTCCAACTTATGATATTGTGTATCTCTGTCCTTGATAGCCAATAAGGAAAAACTTTATAGACGGGCTATCTCTCCCTCTAATGATTCAATTCTTTGAGAGTAATTATCCACATTATCAGACAATGCTTGAAAAAAATTTTTTATTTCCACAATTTCCCCTTTAAAAGTGGTAGATACCGGAAGGAGAGCATTTAGTCCCTGGATCACATCCCATAGGGTTTCTAGTGTTACCACAGCTGGTCTCATCGTCTCTCTGTTGCTTCTGGGTGTGGATCCCTGGCTAGGGGGGGGAAACAAGTCGAAACGCCTGGTTCACCTCCGCGAGATCTTCTCTCAGGGTTCGTCCAGTCGAGGGTCCACCCCTATCAGCGTAGAAGCCAAGTCCCTGTTGGGCGCCCCCACTCGCTGCATCTCCGTCGGTGTGCGTCCACCACCCGGAGGAACTGTGCAGGAGGGAGGACAGAGAGACTCCCTCCATACTACAGTCCGCTTCCAAAGTCGCGGGTTCCGTCGAAGTGAGCCCAGGCTGGCCTTGCCGCCAAACTCCAAAATCCTAGAGTTGCATGATGGACGGTCAGGGTCTCCAAAGGACTCGAGGAGGTAAATATCTTTGGTTTCCCTTTCCTTTTCCCCATATTACAACGGGAAAAATTCCAGTCAAACTCTTCAAGAGTTCAGGAGCCTCAGGAGGTCACGTCTGCTCCAGCTGCCATCTTGGATCCCATCTCCTGAAGAACATTTGTCTAGGTGTTCGATAATTTTATTCTTTATAATAGATTCCACTATTTTGCCTAGTACTGACATTAGACTTACTGGTCTGTAATTTCTCCGGTCATCCCTGGAAAATGTTTTTTTTTTTGATTTATAGAAGTCTTTATTAAGCAATTCGTATACATCACATCACTTAATCATATCAATACAGCACACTCTTCTTCACATCCCATATATCTAACAGTGAGTAACTAACTTCAAATTACTCAACCTTAAACGAATGCTAAAACAGTTATCTATTGTACTTCAACATTTTTTAATCACTTTTTTATTATGTAAGTCCGAACTTCCCCCCACCCTCCCCTTCCCCCTCATCTTCCCTTCCCATGACATTAAATGCATTTATTATTCAGAGCATTTTGTTATAAAGGGTTCCCACACCCTTTTCCATTTAGGCAGGATTTTCCTTTTCACAGCAGTCAATCTCTCCATCTCACAGATATAGCGTACTTTAGTAAGCCACCTTGCCATTGAGGGCACCTGCGAATTTTTCCAGTTTCTAGCCAAATGCGTTCTAGCCGCTTGTAAAGAATTTCGCACCAAAAGCCACTATCAGGCTTGAGGCCCTCTGTGTGCTTTCCCAACAAAAAGATCAAAGGGTGCCACTGTACAGGCCTACCCACCCACGCTTGAAGCCTTGACCACACTCCCCTCCAATAGGCCCGCGCTTTAGGGCACAGCCACCAAATGTGTCCCATAGTTCCCTCTCCCCCACAGTTCCGCCAGCACCCCTTTGGCGTCTGAGCAAACATATGGTGTAGTCTGACTGGAGTCAAATACCATCTGTAAAACACCTTTATAGCATTCTCTTGCATGGCCACTGATAGGGAGGATTTCAACAACCCCTTTTCCAAAGTCACCCAGCTGGCCTCCGGGAGTGTAAACTGTAACTCTTGCTCCAACCGTGTTCTATGTATAAGGGACGGTTTTGAACATGTCAGTAAATAGGAATACAAATAAGATATCATTCCTCTCGTGCCTCTCGAATCCACACACACCTCCTCCATCGGATGTACTTCCCCTTCTCAGGCATCTAATATACTCTTGTCCTTTCAAAAAATGCTGGAGTTGTAAGTAGGCATATCGATCTCCAGTTCGAATCCCAAAGTCAGTCACCAGCGTCTCCAAGGGTACAATGGTCTCTCCCACATGCAACTGTCCAAGCAGGTCTAATCCTGAATCTGCCCACCTACAAAAGCTAGTGTTCCCTATACCGGGCTCAAACAATGGATTGCCCACTATAGGGGCCAGGCCAGATACTAGTGGCTGCCTCTCCGGGAACATGCAGTCCCAGTAATAAAAGGTGGCCTGCACTGTAGGCAGAAACCTATCCACCCTCCCTCTATGCTTACTCTCCAACCACATAAATGTCCTAATTTCCTGGAGCACACTAAGCCTGGAAAATGTTTTTAAAAAACTGGCATAACATTAGCCACTCTCCAATCTTCAGGTACTATGGACAATTTTAAAGACAAGTTACAGATCACTAATAACAGATCAGAAATTTAATGTTTGAGTTCCTTCAGTACCTTGGGGTGTAAAATATCTGGTCCAGGTGATTGATCACTCTTGAACTTGCTGATTTTCCTCAGTAAGTCTTCCAGGTTTACTGAGATTTGTTTCCGTTCCTACATATTACTACTACTACTACTATTACTACTATTTAGCATTTCTATAGCGCTACAAGGCATACGCAGCGCTGCACAAACATAGAAGAAAGACAGTCCCTGCTCAAAGAGCTTACAATATTCTCACCCTTGAAAAACATTTTTGGCATAAGAAGATCCCTTACATCCTCTTCGGTAAAGATAAAGTAAATAATTTATTCAGTCTTTCAGCTATGGCTTTGTCCTCTCTGAATGCCCCCTTTTACTCCATGATGATATAACAGTACCACTGACTCCCTAACAGGCTTTCTGCATCTGATATACCCAAAGGTTATTAGTATGAATTTTTGCCTCTAGGGCAAGTTTTTTGTCTTAATCCCTTTTAGCCTTCTTCATCATTCCTCAGTCCGATGTGCGCAATGCTTTTTCTCTGCAGTGTTTCCAAGTGAGTCTGGTTAACAAACATTAAAAATCCATAAATCCAAAAAGGTTTGGTTCCAAAAATCATGTATTCAGTCCTAAACCTTTTTGGATTTTGGACTTATGGATTTTTAATGTTTGGTAACCAGACTCACTTGGAAGCACTGCAGAGAAAAAGCATTGCACACATCGGACTGAGGAATGTGAAGCCCACACCTCTTGGAAATAATGCACCGCAGCACCTTAAGGTAAGTGCCTCTCTTTATAGTTTTGAACTGCTCTGCTCTTGTTATATATGAACTTAAATGTTTGATGCAATTGGATGGCAGGGCTGGAGCAATGTGCTATGCTATGGGAAATGTGTTATTACAGCTACTCAAGACTCCGGTCTGTGTAATACACTATAAAAACTGAGCACCCATCACATTTATATTTTTATACATTTTCATAATTGCTTACTTTTTCTTTATACTGATTTGTTTGAGTTTTTTGCTTTTTGATCTTCTGCAATTTTGTATATAAAAACCATTTTTGAGGTTTCTGGAGTAGTTTAGTTAAAATTTAATGCCAACAAGTGTAATGTGATGCACTTGGGGTGCAGAAACCCAAAAGAGAGATACCAGATAGGAGGGGAGAGATTAGTAAGTTCAACTCAGGAAAGAGACCTTGGGGTGTTGATGTCTGAAGATCTAAAGGTGAAGAAACAACGTGAAAAGGCAATGGCCATGGCCAGAAGGATGCTCGGCTGCATAGAGAGGGGTATGATCAGCAGAAGAAAGGAGGTGTTGATGCCCCTCTACAAGTCATTGGTGAAGCCCCACTTGGAGTATTGTGTTCAGTTTTGGAGGTTGTATCTTGCTAAAGATGTAAAAAAGACTGGAAGAGGTGCAAAGAAAAGTTACAAAAATGGTAAGATTTGCATTGCAAACTGTATGAGGAGAGACTTGCCAACCTGAACATGTATACCATGGAGGAAAAGAGAAACAGGGGTGACATGATACAGACGATCAAATATTTGAAAGGTATTAATCCGCAAACAAACCTTTTCCAGAGACGGGAAGGTGGTAGAACTAGAGGATATGAACAGAGGTTAAAGGGGGGCCGGCTCAGGAGTAATGTCAGAAAGTATTTTTCACAGAGAGGGTGGTGGATATGTGGAATGCCCTCCTGCGGGAGGTGGTGGAGATGAAAATGGTAATGGAATGGATCCATGGAATCTTAGCGGAGATTGGGTGGCAATGCCAGTAATTGGGAGGCAAAACCAGTTCTAGGCAGACTTCTACGGTCTACGCCCTTATTGTGACTGAATAGATATGGATGTGCTTGAGCATAAGTTTTAAGAGGTTTCGACATTAGCTTCAGAACTTTTAGTACAAGAAGAGTGCTGGGCAGACTTCTACAGTCTGTGCCCTGAGAATGGAAAGGACAAATCAAACTCTGGTATACATATAAAGTATCACATACCATGTAAAATTAGTTAATCTTGTTCCGCAGACTGGATGGACCGTCAAGTCTTTATCTGCCAACATTTACTACTACTTAACATTTCTAAAGCGCTACCAGGGTTACGCAGCGCTGTACAATTTTAAACGAGGAAGGACAGTCCCTGCTTAAAAGAGCTTACAATCTAAAGGACAAGTATGCAGTCAATCAAATGGGGCAGTGTAGGTTTCCTGAATAGAGAGTAAGTGGTTATTTACTATGTTACTATGTAAGTGAGTGGTATAGCAGCAGATTTCCCTTTCAATACTCCCTCATTAGTGTTTGAAGTTGAACCATCTTACAAGAGGTGGTGTTCAACTGCTGAAAAGGAGTGGAGCTCAGGCAGGGAGGTAGTTAAATGCTCTGGTGCAGAGCAGAACAGAGAGGCCCTGAGGGCAGAAGTCTCCAAGGAGGAAGCCTTGAAGCAAGAGGTCTCCTGGAGGGGGGTCCTCAGTGAAGGAATCCTCCCAGAGTGCTGGCGGGGCTGCAGTACCCATCCCAGTGTTAAATGGATGCTCAGGGATAGCATGAGAAAAAACAGAAGACTGCCAAGGTAAAAGGTTGCCTTTGTTTATGTGTGAAGACCCTGGAACCCAGCTTGGACTTATGTGCGAGTAATCTGAACTGTGCTGACGAAGCCTGACAAGACAGAACTGTGGAAATGATTGTGGAATGCACTCCCCTTCTGATTTGTGCCAAATTTCCTTTGTGTCTTTGTTCAAGAAACAATTGAAGACATACTTGTTTCATAAAGCTTTTTCCTGAAAAGGGGATTGGGTTATGGGAGGCTGTAATCAGGCCACCTGTTCTTGGATTTGTGTGTGTGTATTTTGTCATGTTTGTCATTGATTTTATGAATGTTTGTTGTAACCCACTCAGATAGTTTTGATGAGCGGGCTATAAATTTGTTAAATAGTAAATACGGTTGTTGCCCAGGTTTGAACCTAGTCCATGACAGGAACAGACTGTGCTACTTTGATTGGTTGTTCAATAACAAAGCTCTTCTTTTGACTTATATTACACCCTGCCTTTATCTGTGAGGATTTTATGCCCGTCCATTAGCCACGCTGCCACACAGAAGACTTAAGATAGATCAGAACTTGGAAGCATACACAAAAAAATAAATAAGTAAAAAATAAAGAGTACTACTTCTGATGGATCAACACAGAAAGTATATCTTTTATGGCCAGGGCAGTTAGTGACAACTAGGTCACACTAGTGAATAAGGCTCTGTTGCACTGGTTTTCTGAACAACCAGTTTACTGTATATATCTTTCATTCATCATCATAATCTTTTTCTAACCTACTGTACTTTTCAGGCTTCTCAACTGATACTATAATGAAAAAACAACCCCTACCTGGGACCAACAAGGTAGCTGATCAGGGGGTTGGATGGGGGAGGCTGAGGGGATAGGAGTAGCTTTTCTCTACTTAAAAGAACCAATACTGTTACTGTGGTTGATTAGACTTCATCTACTTAATTAAAATTGTACCTTGCAGCACTCCACTATCTACCTTCCTCCATTGAGAAAATTGGTCATTTAACCCTACTCTCTGTTTTCTATCTTTTAACCAGTTCCCAATCCACAATAGAACATTGACTCCTATCTCTTGACTTTTTAATTTTCTCAGAGCATTCTCACGAGGCACTTTGTTAAAAACATTCTGAAAATCTAGATATACTACATCAACCAGCTCCATCTTTATCCATATTTTTAGTCATGCCTTCAAAAACATGTAGCAAATTGGTGAGGCAAGATTTCCCTTGACTAAATCCATGTTGACTCTGTTCCATTAAACTTTGTTTGTCTATGTATTTGTAATTTTGTTGTTTATAACAGTTTCTATCATTTTACCTGGCACTGACATCAAGCTTTGATCTGTAGTTTCCCAAATCACTCCTGGAGCCCTTTTTAAAAACACTGGCCACCTTCTAATCTTCAGGTACCGTGGATGACTTGAATGACAGATTACACATTACCAACAGGAGATTACAATTTCATTTTTGAGTTCTTCCAGTATCCTGGGGTGTATGCCATCTGTTCCAGGTGACTTGCCACTCTTTAATTTGTCGATCTGGCTTATTACATCTTCCAGGTTCACCAAGATTTCTTTCAGTTCTTCCATACTGTAACCCTTAAATACCATTTCTGGCACAGATAGCTCCCTTACATTCTCCTTAGTAAAGACCAAAGCAAAGAATTAATTAAGTCTCCCTGCTATGGCCCTGTCCTCCCTGAGTGTTGCTGTAACTCCTTGATGATCCAGTGGTGATTCCCTCATAGCCTTTCTGCTTCTAATGTACCTGCAAAAGTTCTTGCTGTGAGTTTTTGCAAGCTTTTTTTCTAATTCTTTTTTAGCCTTCTTTATCAATGCCTTGCATTAACTTGACTAATGCTAACACTGTATCCTGTTTACTCATTCAGATCTTTTTACCATTTTTTGAAAGATGTTCTATTGTTTCCTACCTCATAATCTGCCATACCAAGAAGGCACTGACTCATCCACATCATCTTTAACTGTTTATTGTTTTTTTAACTAATGCATAGAATGTTTGTACGTTTGGGAAGCTTGCCAGGTGCCCTTGGCCTGGATTGGCCGCTGTTGGGGACAGGATGCTGGGCTCGATGGACCCTTGGTCTTTTCCCAGTGTGGCATTACTTATGTACTTATTAATTGAAACAAAACCATGACAAAGAACAATAATTAGAATACAAAGAAAAACAAACTACCATAACACACCTATAAACCGTTCTAAAGAAGTCTCCGTCCCAACAGACTCAACCAACCCCCTTCCCTGTCCCCCAAGCCCCTCCCCAACCCCTAGACCCAGCCCAGTCCTGCTCATGTCCAACATACAGTTCCCTCCGTTGGGCTGTAAGTCTCTCCATCTCAACTAAAAATGAAACTTTCAATTGTCAGTCTCATATAGGTCCATGTGACTGTTCCCAATGGGCTGCAATAACGCAATGAGCAGTAGCTAAGCCCAGACATTTAACCTTTTGTTGCCACCAAGATCCTGATGCATTCGTCAAACCCAGACATTTAACCTTTTGTTGCCACCAAGATCCCGATGCATTCACCAAACCCAATAAGCAATTTTGGGGAGAGAATTGAAAGTCTATTCCCAAAACAGTAGATAACTCCATCCCCAACTGTTGCCAGAACACCTGTAAGCAGGCACAGAATCACCAAATATGCAGAAAGGTGACCACCTCCCCACCACAGCGTCAACAGTAATGAGACACCATAGGAAATACAGTATATAGGCAGGAAGGAGTAAGATACCACTGAGTTAGTACTTTATAAGCATTTTCTTGTAACAGAACACATAGAAGCTCGTTTCACGTCCTTAAAAATCTGCTCCTGCTTCCCAATGGGGACCCCCAAATCCTGTTCTCATTTTAGCATAAAAGCAAATTTAGTAAACTCAAGTCCCTGAAAATATTGGTATAAGATAGAGGGAGGATGAGGGAGCCTCTCGAGTGCTAACCACAAATTCTCCAAATGTTCAGAGCCCACTGGATTTGTCCGCAGTCAACCCTGCAATGACATGAAATGTCTGAACTGTAAGTAAGGGAGAAAATCCCCAACAGAAAGCCCCTTGTTCTCCTGTAAGGTGTGGAACTCAATCACTTGCCTAAATCTCACCATTCCCACCCCTTCCCATTTAAAACCTGACCAATCGTCCCGCCCTCGAATAAAGGCTCCAAAACTAATAGCAGCAAAGGTAGAAACCTGTTCCCCTCCCCTCCCCTCCAATGCCTCTGAGTCTCTCCCCAAATCACCAGTAAGTGTTTGGAAAAGGGATTTGGCAGTGCGGCCTACTTCTCCTGTAAGGAAGAAGATAGCCACAAAATGTGTTTCAAGGGGATAGAGGGACAAAAATATTGCTCAATCTCCTGATCCAAAAGCATACACAATTGAACAGCCCACTACTACCAATGAATATTAGGCATTGCTCTTCCCCCTGCTCAGAGCATTCCAAAGGATCCTTCAGGCCAATATAGGATTCTTACCACCCCACACAAAAGAGAAAAAAATCTCGTTGCAATTTTTACAAAAGTACTCTAGGAACCACTATGGGTAAAGTTTGAAATAAAAAAAAAAAAACAAGCAAGGCAAGACATTAATTTTCAGTACGGAAATATGACCCCATCACGAAATCCCAGTGCTTTTTTTGTAGAAAAAAAGGTGCCGGTACTCATTGTGGGCGGGGTCACCATATATGGCTCCACCCCTGTCATAGCCACACCCACATTAGCCACACCCCTTATACCAGCCATGGCACATATAAACAGACATTGAAAATATTATAGTAGTATAGGAGAAAAAAATAATGTGATTTTTATTATAAATAATTTCTGTAAGCTGTTAAAGGTCCAGTATCCCCAGTGGGATACTAGACCTGTAACAGCAGATGTAAATTCTCAAATTGGACATATTCCAGACACTAAAATGAAAATAAAATGATTTTTTCTACCTTTGTTGTCTGGTGACTGTTTTTCTGATCATGCTAGCCCAGTATCCGATTCTGCTGCTATCTGTCCTCTTAACTCCGTTTCCAGGGCTTCCTTTCCATTTATTTCTTTACTTTCCACTTTTCTTCTTCATTTCTTGCCCTAGATCCGTAAGTAAAAGCTGGGTCCTACTCCGCAGACTTGACTGTCCAGTGGATCCAGCTTCTGCCTATTTTCTTCATCCATGTGCAGTGTTTCTCCTCTCTTCCTTTTCCCTGATCTCATCTCCTTCCTCACTCTTCCCTCCCCTCCATCCATGTCCAGCAACCCTCCTCTCCCCTTCCCTCCATCCACCCATGTCCAGCAACCCTCCTCTCCCCCTGCCCCCCTCCAGTCACCCATACCCAGTGATTCTCCTCTCTCCCCTGCCCATGTCCAGCATGTCTCCTCTCCCCCTGCCCTCCCCTCCATGTCCAGTGATTCTCTCTCCCCTCCCCTCCATGCCCAGCATGTCGCCTCCCTCCCCTGCCCTCCCCTCATCCATGCCCAGCACTTCTCCTCTCTCCCCTGCCCATGTCCAGCATGTCTCCTCTCCCCCTGCCCTCCCCTCCATGTCCAGTGATTCTCTCTCCCCTCCCCTCCATGCCCAGCATGTCGCCTCCCTCCCCTGCCCTCCCCTCATCCATGCCCAGCACTTCTCCTCTCTCCCCTGCCCATGTCCAGCATGTCTCCTCGCCCCCTGCCCTCCCCTCCATGTCCAGTGATTCTCTCTCCCCTCCCCTCCATGCCCAGCATGTCGCCTCCCTCCCCTGCCCTCCCCTCATCCATGCCCAGCACTTCTCCTCTCTCCCCTGCCCTCCCCTGCCCATGTCCAGCTTGTCTCCTCTCCCCCTGCCCTCCCCTCCATGTCCAGTGATTCTCTCTCCCCTCCCCTCCATGCCCAGCATGTCGCCTCCCTCCCCTGCCCTCCCCTCATCCATGCCCAGCACTTCTAATCTCTCCTCTGCCCTCCCCTCCTTGTCCAGCAATTCTCTCTCCCCTCCCCTCCATGCCCAGCATGTCGCCTCCCTCCCCTCATCCATGCCCAGCACTTCTTCTCCATCCCCTGCCCTCCCCTCAGCCATGCCCAGCACTTCTCATCACTCCTCTGCCCTCCCCTCCTTGTCCAGCGATTCTCTCTCCCCTCCATGCCCAGCATGTCGCCTCCCTCCCCTCATCCATGCCCAGCACTTCTCCTCCAACCCCTGCCCTCCCCATCGCTCCTCTGTCCTCCCCTCCTTGTCCAGCGATTCTCTCTCCCCTCCTCTCCATGCCCAGCATGTCGCCTCCCTCCCCTCATCCATGCCCAGCAATTCTCCTCTCTCCCTTGCCCTCTCCTCTGCAAGTCCGGCGATTCTCTCTCCCCTCCCCTGCCCTCCCCTCACCTACCCTCCATGTCCAGCACGTCGCCTCTCTCCACTGCCCTGCCCTGCCCTGCCCTGTGCAAGTCGCGCGAACCGGTCCGAAAGTGAAGGCAGCAAGGCAGGCACGCAGCTTTCTCTCTTCTCATGTTGCTTCCCTCTCAGCGCGTTCCACCCACGAAGGACAGGAACTTGTCTGCTGCATGCCTGCCTTGCTGCCTTCACTTCCGGACTGGTTTGCGCGACTTGCAGAGGGGAGGGCAGTGGAGAGAGGCGACGTGCTGATGGAGGGTAGGTGAGGGGAGGGCAGGGGAGGGGACGGAGAATCGCGACGGGTAATGTTATTTAAACGGAGCGCGGGGCAGGAACGGACGGGAGCAGGGCCTCACGAAAAAGGTGCCGGTACGCTATACCGGTGCGTACCGGCACAAAAAAAGCACTGCGAAAGCCACAACTCCCTCCACCCTCTCAAATCTCCCTGAACCTGCTGTACCACTTTCAAATAATTATGACCAAAAATTTGTGTCGGGTCACATGGAAGCATAATCCCCAGGTAACAAATTGCTGTTCAGGCAATCATAAATGGGAAGGTATTCTGGAGAAAAGTCTCATCCTCTTCAGCCATGGTGAAGCCCAGAATCCTGGACTTACCCATGATGGACATAAAGCCCACTACTGTACCATATATTCCAAATTCTGCCAAGATGATTGGCAGTGTCAACCCCAGGTGACATACATAAAACAAGATATCATCAGCAAATAGTGCTAATTTGTGTTCCTGAGGCCCTATCTGCAAGCCATTCACATCCGATTTCTCGCAGATATGAATGGCCAAAGGTTCGATTGACAATGCAAAAACCAAAAGGGATAAGGGACACCCCTCACGCATGCCCCACCTCACAGGGAAAGCTTCCAAAAAGGTCTCATTAACCCACTCCCAAACCAATGGTGTGGCATATATGGCCTGTACCCAGGTACAAAATCCAGGCCAAAGCCAACCCGGTCTATCAATGTCCACAGAAAAGCCCAGTGCATCTTATCAAAAGCTTTCTCGGCATCAATAGCCAACTGTACCACTTTGTCAAGGTCCCGCTGGGCTCCCCACATCAAGTGCAATGTCTGTCATATGTTATCCCTCACCTGGCATTGCCGAATAAACCCTGACTGATCAACAAGGATAAATCCCAGAAGGACCAGAGCCAATCTATCCATCAAAAATCTTGGTGAGAAGTTTGACATCCAAATTCAAGAGAGAAATGGGCCTGTATGACCCACATACCATAGGGTCCTTCCCAGGTTTCAACAATACTGAAATTACCACCTTCCACATACAAGGGGAAAGAGGATGACCCTCCAACAGAGCACTGCCCACCCTCACCAAAAGAGGTCCCAATTCCCTGCAAAAGTTTTATAAAAACCACTCAAACCATCTAATCCGGCTGATTTACCAGTTTTAAGCTTTTGTATACCCCTACCACTACCCCAAGGTAAAAGGTTTGTCCAGCTGAGCTCTATTGACCTCCAACAACCTGAGAATTGTAATAGAGGAAAGATAGGCATCTATGACTGCAGGGGACACCTCTGTCCGTAAAGGGTTGTATAATAGACCACAAATCTCTGTTTAATCTCCTCATCAGTATAATACAGTTTATCCCCTGTCCCCTTGATTTTCTGAGCATAAGCAGCAACCCGACACCCTCGTAAAAAACGAGCAAGTAGAGGACTGACTCTATTACTATATTCAAAAAGCCACTGTCTCAACTGCGGTCTCTGGAACTCAACTTCTGCAATTTGGAGCTTTCCTAACTCACCCCGGAAAGAATGCAATTCAGGTACCAATTTGGGATCATGGGCACACTTATGTTGTATATCTACCTCCTGTAAAGAAAGAGCGTCTTTCTCCTGTTTCATTCTCATGCCCCATTTAATGAGCACTCCGCGAACCATTACAAAATCCCATCACTCACTGCCCCCTTATCATTAAGATCCATGAATTGGTAGATAGAGGCGCAGACCTCCTCACAGACCCACCTATCCTCAAGAAGAGACTCATTAAAGTGCCAAAATCCTAGACTGGAGAAATTCACCCAAATGGGGGTGTGATCAGAGTTATGAATACTCTCCAACCTGCATCCAAAATAGCATATCTGGGGTTAAAAAAAGGTTTGGACAAATTCCTGGAGGAAAAGTCCATAGTCTGCTATTGAGACAGACAATTGAAGCAACTGCTTGTCCTGGGATTGGTAGCATGGAATGTTGCCATGATTTGGGTTTCTGCCAGGTACCTGTGACATGGCTTGGCCACTGTTTGGAAAACAGGACTCTGGGCTAGATGGACCATTAGTCTGACCCAGTACGGCTACTCTTATGTTCTAAGGGCCAAATAATATTATTTAAGGCCCTAACGCTGCTTGATGAATTCCCCTCTAAATGTATGAATATAACACAAATTTTTGACTAGCTTCTGGAAGCTAAAACTTCCTTCCTCAGGTATGAAGTTTGATTATAGAAATATGATCCTTTGCATATTAGTGAGAAATATATGTTTTTCTATTTTGGATTTACCATTTTGTCTTTGCTTGTGAGTGATCCAGGTCATTACTTTGACTGTAATGCAGCTTTTCTTTTTCTTTACTTGCTTGCTTTCGTTTTGAAAGTAGGATATTTTTATATTCCCTTGTAAATTACCATGTTGGGGATACTTTTGTCCTTTATGCTTTTATTTTTTGATTGTGTCTTTCCAAAAATATTGACATTAATAAAAATAGGGCCTGAAAAGTAACCCCTACCTGGAAAATGAGTCCACTGCTACCGTTATTAAGAATGTTGCTGATTTCTTCAGGTAAGTTCCAAGGGCTCACAATATCTCTCTCCATCTCATAATCTGAACCTGTTTCTTCGGTCTGGCTAAATGATGCTTGGGTCATAGGTCTTCTCAGTTTGTTTCTGCTGCTCCTTTCAGGTTCTGAGGCTGTTTAGAAAGCAGAACATAATTTTGTTATATTTACAGGTTTTATTTTTAAGATGAAGTATACAGTTACTTTATTTCCAGACATCTTGGTGATTTCATGACCCCATCAAAGTTGAGATGAAAAGGAGCACTAAATGAATTAGAGTTTTCTAGACCAGTGACACTTTTTCCATGCACTGTGTCATTACAGCCATTATGAGCAGAAAAAGCATTTACAATTTCAAGCCTTACTAGATGGATGCTTTAACAATGCAACACTCTATACTAAGCTAACAAGAACCAAGGCATTTATTCCAAATTGAAGACTCGTGCATTTCAGTTTGCTCATGGATTAAGCTATACTAAATAAAAAAGTAAACATATGATTATGCATAGAAAACTAATGAAACACTGTCTATATAAGAACATAACATAAGAATAGCTATAGTGGGTCAGACCAATGGTCCATCTAGCCCAGTCTCCTGTTTTCCGAACAGCAGCCAAGCCAGGTCACAAGTAAATTGTGGCAATACTCCATACTACAAATTCCAGGGCAAGCAGTTGCTTCCCATGTCTGTCTCAATAGCAGACTATGGACTTTTCCTCCAGGAATTTGTCCAAAACTTTTTAAAACACAGATATGCTAACCGCTATTACCATATCCTCTAGCAAAGAGTTCCAGAGGTTCCAGAGCTTAACTTCGTTGAGTGAAAAAAAATTGCTTCCTATTTGTTTTAAAAGTATTTCCACGTAACTTCCTCAAGTGTCCCCTAGTCTTTGTACTTTTGGAACAAGTAAAAAATCGATTTACTTCTACTCATTCTACGCCATTCATGATTTTGTAGACCTCAATCATATCTCCCCTCATCTGTCTCTTTTGCTAGCTGAACAGCCCTAACCGCTTTAGCCTTTCCTCATACTAGAGGAGTTCCATCCCCCTTCTTTGAACCTTTTCTAACTCTAGTTCATGACCTTATAATTATGCACTCATCGTATGCCGTAGAGGAATTCTGTTATAAGGTTAGAGGAAGCTAATCTGGTTTATTTTTAAAAGAAGTGAAAAAAAAAAAAATAAATAAAAAATATATATATATATCACAAGGATGGTTATTTTGCCTTCATACATTCCTTGTATATAACTGTGAATTTGAAAATCTGAATCAAGTGGTTTCTTACAATACTTCAAAAACAATCAGAGAGATTTCTTCTTTGGTCAAGAACACACTTGTTTTATATCTATACCTGGCTGGGGAAAGTCCAAGCACAAAGAGAAGAAAAACTCCACAGAATTACAAACGACTAAAGAGAATGGAGATGGCCCAAAAATAGATGAAAAAGATGCTACAGAAGCTGTACAGTATACATAAATCTTTATTAAAAGCAACCCAACCTGGCCATGTTTAGTAGCATGGTTTAGTAAAAGAGGCCCTATATAAACAATAACAAAAATTTTTAAAAACTGGAATGCATAAAAAATATGCTTACAAATCTAAAACCGAAACAATTAGATTCAAGGCAACAAACATGTGTACTCTAAAAGAAAAGTAAAAGTATTTTCATTATATTGAAAAAAAATGTCAAAATAGATTATGAGGCAATCCTCAGAACAAAACATATATATTAATCAGGAGGGTACAAAAAGGTATATATGAAGAACATTCCTATAACGGACTACAAAGAGAGACATGGTGTAGAAAAAGTGCCATCACATCTTAAAGGGAATTCATAGGAAAACATAGAAATAAATCTTTCTAAAAATGTTCTTAAAAAAAAAAGCAGGTACTAAATATTTAAAACATATCTAAAGTACTTTTTTGAAAGAATGCCCAAATTGATCAGTATCCACTAAAAGCAGTGCCGTGGCTGCCGTCTCAGCGCCTCAAAGAATTGGCCCCAGGTTTACCCCCTCTGCTTCGATGGCCCTTGACTATTTGGAGTGCAGAGACAAGTTCTTTCCTGGCAGACAATACTTTCTACTACTACTACTACTTAACATTTCTAAAGCGCTACTAGGGTTACGCAGCGCTGTACAAATTAACATAGAGGGACGGTCCCTGCTCAAAGAGCTTACAATCTAAGAGACAAGTGAATGGTCAGTCCGATAGGGGCGGTCAAATTGTGGCAGTCTGGATTTACTGAACGGTAAGAGTTAGGTGCCGAATGCAGCATTGAAGAGGTGGGTTTTAAGCAAAGACTTGAAGATGGGCAGGGAGGGGGCTTGGCGTAAGGGCTCAGGAAGGTTGTTCCAAGCATAGGGTGAGGCGAGGCAGAATGAGCGGAGCCTGGAGTTGGCGGTGGTGGAGAAGGGTACTGAGAGGAGGGATTTGTCCTGTGAATGGAGGTTACGGGCGGGAACGTAAGGGGAGATGAGGGTAGAAAGGTAGTGAGAGGCAGCAGACTGAGTGCATTTGTAGGTAAGAAGGAGAAGCTTGAATTGAATGCGGTATCTGATTGGAAGTCAGTGAAGTGACCTGAGGTGATATGAGTATATCGGTTCTGGCGGAATATGAGACGTGCAGCAGAGTTCTGAACAGATTGAAGGGGGGATAGATGGCTATACACATGTATATTCGCTTTGTGCCTCTTTTTGGCCCAGGAGCTTTAGATATTACCTATCGATTGTGGGAGTCACTGGGCCTCTGTACGCTAGGCCAAGTGTGGGAGGAAGGGGAAATTATATCATATGCTGAATTGTGTGAGGAATATGGCATCAATCCTATACAGGCCTTTCATTACCACCAACTTCGAGACTTTATAGTGCGCAGGGCAAAAGTAGATTTAAGTTTGATTGAAACCTGTCTTGAGGCGGTGCTCGCTGGGGGAGGAGGGAAGGGTGGGGTTTCCAGGATATATAAAGCTCTCCTCTCCTTTGCCAGACCTATTTTGCCTTATTTGACAAAGTGGGAGAAGACATTAGGCACCTCATATGAATATCTGCAGTAGGAAAGGGTATTCAAGTCCCACCTCAAGGTCTCTGTCTCTAGTACCCTGATTGAAAATGGTCATAAGATACTCTATTTGTTGGTATTATACGCCCCAGCGCCTAGCTAAGATGTTTCGTTCGGGGTCTGCATTATGCTGGCGCCATTGTGGGTTGGTGGGGGATATGTTTCATACACATTTGTTGGTCTTGTCCTCATGCACAAACGTTTTGGTCTGTGATAGTGAAGTTTATCTTTCAGATTACCACAGTCCAGTATCCTATGAAGATGGACCATTGTCTTTTACACTTCAAACCATGGGGAGTAAACAAAACCAGTACATAGTTTTGCCATGCAGGTGTCTGTGGCGGGTAAATTGGTCTTGGCAGCAGCGTGGAAGAGCCCCACACTCCCGGGTTTGCAAGCTCTTCTTCACAAGTTGGACTAAATTCATCTGATGTCCAAGTTAACAGCAATGCGCACAGGTCAACTGTTGACTTTCTCTATAATATCAGCAAAATTCACCCTTTCCTTTCTGAGCACACTACCAAAACCCTCATCCACGCTCTTATCACCACTTGCTTAGACTATTGCAACTTGCTTCTCACAGGTCTCCCACTTAGCCATCTCTCTCCTCTTCAATCTGTTCAAAATTCTGCTGCAAGACTAATATTCCGCCAGGGTCGTTATGCTCATATTAGCCCTCTCCTCAAGTCACTTCACTGGCTTCCTATTCGTTTCCGCATACAGTTCAAACTCCTCTTATTGACCTATATGTGCATTCACTCTGCAGCTCCTCAGTACTTCTCCACTCTCATCTCTCCCTACATTCCTCCCCGGGAACTCCGTTCACTGGGTAAATCTCTCTTATCTGCACCCTTCTCCTACATTGCTAACTCCAGACTCCGATCCTTTTATCTTGCTGCACCATATGCCTGGAATAGACTTCCTGAACCGGTACGTCAAGCTCCATCTCTGACCGTCTTCAAATCTAAGCTAAAAACCCACCTTTTTGATGCTGCTTTTAACTCCTAATCCTTGTTCACTTGTTCAGAACTCTTATTTTATCATCCTCACTTTAATATTCTCTTGTTTGTCTGTCCTAATTAGATTGTAAGCTCTATCGAGGAGGGACTGTCTCTTCATGTTCAAGTGTACAGTGCTGCGTACGTCTAGTAGTGCTATAGAAATGATAAGTAGTAGTAGTTGACTTACCATAAGATTTGGGTCTTATATGTTCAATGGACCTCACGCCAGACTGCTTCCTAGATTTTATTTATTTTGCTGGGGAGGCTCTTCCTTGAGGAGGCAGGGGGTGTTGGGATCTGAGGCATTGTACTGGGGAGAGGTTATGGCTGTACAATTTTCTTATTGTTACGTGAATATTGGCTCTGTAAATGTTGCTGTTACTCTTTTCTCATCAATAAAGATAAATACATGGTAAAAAAAAAAAAGAAAGAACGCCCAAGTCAGAATTGGGATGTCCTGCTCATAATATCCAAAACACCCATCCACCTCACAGCTAAACATTGGGATTTCCTGTTTGAAAATACATGAGAAGGATGTTCTTGTGCTGAAAGTGTCCAAAATGAACAGCCATTTTCCAACGTCCAAAATATGGATGCCAAAAAACGCAGGCAGAAAAACATCTGTCTGGTATCATTTGTACAAAAATGGCCACAAAGATGTCCCTGCAGAGCAGAGGAGCAGCCTAGTGGTCAGTGCAGTGGACTCTAAACAATGGAACCCAGGTACTAATCCCAACTTAATGCTTGGCTGCTCTGCACTGGCTTCCCCTCCTTAGGAAAGAAATCGTGTGCAAATGAGCTAACAGTGAGCAGCTCATTTGCAGGCGATTTCCTTCATGCATGCCCGTTCCTTTCTGAATCGCTAATGGATTGGATAAAGGAAGGGCGTCCTCGGTTTCCATTATCGCCAAAAACCGTGGACGACCATCCCATTGTCACTGACCGCACATGCTGAAAGACTGAGGCAGTAGTCTGTATTAAAAAGCAACAAATATTGAGAGAATTTTGGGGTGGGAGGGTTTGGGGATTTGTCTCTTATAGCTGTTATCTTTAGATTCTATTGGATGTAGTATTGATAACTTTCAATACAGTTGTTTGAAAATGGAAAAAAAACAACAATTACTACTTGATATTGTGCACATCCAGCACATAAGAATTATATATGTGATAATGATAGTATAGTTAACCATAAATATTAATTGAAAAGTTCATTGTCACTTACTGTGCTTGTTTAAAAATACAGTGACATTCTATAATAAAAAGGCTGTGTATTCACCCATTCTAAAACAAAATATATTAATCCCTGCCCTCATTGTATATATCCCTTAAAAGACAAAACAAATACAGCTTGCCTACCTAATGATTAAAAGTTATCTCAAGAATACATGCAATAAATAGCATATTAAATACACATAAGTACATAATGATAATAATGGGTCCTGTCAGAACAGTTTCAGCAGCGGAAGCCATGGGCTTTCTACTATCCTAAAAAGGATTGTATGTTCCCTCTAAATACGTAATTACCCTAACCTTGTATCTGTTCATGACTGTTTTACACAGTCTAGGCAGTAGCAAGCTCCACAATTAGAAAGAAACCCAGTATTCAATAGATATAGTAAGATAGTTTATTAGCATCAGCATCTTACCCAATGGCAGTACAGGCAAATTAGACATTCATCTCCGGTACATGATGGAACACCGCTACACACAGCAGGTACAGTCTGATCTCTCTCCTCAGCCTGCTTCAGCCTTCTCCCCTCTGGAGTCTTCTCCCCAGCCGTCTGCAGCCTTCTGTAGCCTTCTCAAGCCTTCTGCACCCTCTGCCTTGTGAAGTCTTCTGTTCTAATACCCTTCAGACTCCCCTTTTTATACCATTTTGACTCTATTCATTCCAATGAACCCTAGCTTTCTCACCAGAGCTCTTGGCCCTTATCAGTTGATAAGAATGACTTCACATGTTCCCAAACTCTAAGTATAAACAAATTATGTTTAGGACAACATCTGTGAAGAAATTACTTCACAGGTCATTTTGCCCTCCTCAGCTCCCCCTCCCTCTACTTCCACCTGACCCACTACTATCTTTCATTAGCCAAAACATCTTCGCTCATGACTACTCGCAGGTGCCAGTCCCAGCATTGCTGACAAGAGCAAATTCCCCCTCCCTTGTCAGCTCTCTGGGAACTCACTTCAGCTTGTGCTGCAGTGAAATGTATTTTGTATCAGAGATGATTTTTGATTTTAAGAGGCCTAGCTCTTAGCCTGAGTCATTGGCCTGTATTTCACTGAGAGCAAGTGACAATATATTTCTACAATAAGTATTGCCATACTGGGAAAGACCAAAGGTCCATCAAGCCCAGCATCCTGTATTTAATATGGGTGAATACACAGCCTTTTTATTATAGAATGTCACTGTGTTTTTAAACAAGCAGAGTAATGCTTTTCATATATAAATATATGATCCAATTGGCATGTCATCACCTCAATCTAAGGGAAATGAAAGACCAAGGAATATAAATGTTAAAATACAAATAATAAATAAAATAAAAGGAAGGGGGAAGGGAAATGGGCAAAAGGAAGAAAAGAAAAGGAGATGGAAATATGGGGGAGGAGGAAGAGAAGAAGGGAAGGGAGAAAGAAAGAAAGAAGAAAAATGGTAAAAAACGGGAAAGATGAAATAAAAGAGGAAATGAAAGAATGAAAAGAAAAGAAATAGAGGAAAGGGAGGGGGGAAAGGTAGAGGGAAGGAAAAGAGAAATGGGGAAGGCATTGGGGTGGGGAGAAAAAAAAGAAAAGGGAAGGTGGAAAGAGGAACAAAGACAAGGAAAAAAAGGAGGGAAAGGGTTGGAAAAAACTCGCACAATTAGCTAGGATGGTTTGAAGAAAAGGCCTCAGATCTGAATCTTGATTTAACCCCCTGGATGCTGTATGATCCAATTCATAAATATAAAAAAGGCAGTCAATATCTCTTCTCCAGTTTGCAAATAACTCTCAGCTACTATAGTTTTCTCGCCATCAAAGGTATATCTGAAGTACTTATAGTATTCATAGTATTCAACTAAGGGTGCCGACATGATGGATCTGCTGATACAATTTGTACGTGAAAACATCCAAGTTTTTACCTACCTTCTAGTTTTTCCTACATAAAGTAGTCTGCAAGGACATTATATAACACTAGTAAAAAAGGCCCGTTTCTGGAAGGAATGAAACGGGCACTAGCAAGGTTTTCCTGGGAGTGTGTATGTTTGAGAGAGAGAGCCAGAGTGAATGTGCAGGTGTGTGACAGAGTGAGACTGTCTGTGTGACAGTGTGTGTGTGAGAATGAGAGTGTGTGGCAGGGCCCCCTCCCCTGTTCCTAATGCCCCTCACCCCGTTCCCTCCCCTCCTTATCCTCCTCCTTCCCACACTTTGGGTTCCTTAAGGCTTTCAAAAGTCTATGTACCCCTGTGGCCCTAATGGCCAGTATCCGGATACCCCATCGCTTTCCTCCTCACCCCTCCCCCAAGATGTAACACTTTCACGTCCTTCTTTTTTTTTTAAAGTGTCCTATCTACCCTGTGTCCAAATGCCCGGCATTCAGATTGTGTTCCTCTCGTAAATTTTCATTTCTTTCATTCATTCAGAACTGCCCCCCCCCCCCTGAACACTTTCGGTTCCTTCAGTCTTTTAAAACTCTCCTATGTACCCTGTGTGCTAATGGCCAGCATTGAGATTGTTTTCCTGTCCCAAATTTGCATGTCTTTCAGTCATTCACAACTCCCCCCCCTTCTCCAGTTTAACACTTCCGTTTCCTTCAGTCTTTTAAAACTCTCCTATCTACCCTGTGTCCTAATGGCCAGCATTCAGATTGTTTTACTTTCCCAAATGTTCATGTCTTTCAGTCATTCTGAACTCCCCCTCCCCCCATTTAACACTTTCAGTTCCTTCAGTCTTTTAAAACTCTCCTATCTACCCTGTGTCCTAATGGCCAGCATTCAGATTGTTTTACTTTCCCAAATGTTCATGTCTTTCAGTCATTCTGAACTCCCCCTCCCCCCATTTAACACTTTCAGTTCCTTCAGTCTTTTAAAACTGTCCTATCAACCCTGTGTCCTAATGGCCAGCACTCCGATTGTTTTGCTTTGCCAAATTGTCTGTCACTGACATCAGTGCGTGCCTGCCTAGCAGACCACTTCCGGCAGGCACGGTCCCAGGCACATCCTGTTGGAGGTGAGAATTATTATATAGGATAAACAACATTAGCAGTGTTACAATCTGATCGATGCCCAATACAGATTTAATGTTTGGTAGTAGGATGCTTGAACACTGAAATTGTCATAGAACTGAGACAGACAACACAGCTACCATATTAAAAATGGCCCTTTGTCTCACAATTACTGCTCATCAAGTGGAGCATTTCTGATATGATGTTCAAATCGTGAAATAAATGTTCATCGGAAAATGTCTAAAAGCACCAAGTCTATAATAGAAGAAAGAACTAAACTTTTTCTGATATGTGAAAATACAGAAAAAAATGTTTAGGAAGAGGACATGTCCACGAATCGAAAATACATTCAATGGCGAGTATGTGTCGAGAAACATCTGTGGCAAGGCAGGATGCTCCCTCCATGTGCAAAACGTGAATATATACCTCTACACATGGAAGAACATTCCTCAGTGTGCACAGCCATGTCACTGCGCAGGGAACCCAATTTCTCCATGCAGGAGTTAGAGTCTTCCTGTGCCTGACAAATCTTCAAGAACCACCACCACCTGCCTCCACACAATGTCTCCATGAGGTCACAGAGATCCTAAAAGGAGGAGCTTGGAAAGGTGAGTATGAAGCATTGCCCCCCCCCCCCCCCCCCCACGATAACAGCACCATTCATGTGCAAATATCATACACAGGTAGGGTCACATACTGTGAGGCCCCTTTGTTGTTGCAATACAAAGTGTTGTATAGTAACTAAGTTAATGTAACTAGTTACTGTACTTAAGTAAAGGTTTTGTCACTTTTACTTTTAAAGAAATACTGGAAATATTTGTTACTTTTACTGAAGTAATAATTTCTCCAGTTTTTACAACTTTTACCTAGTTAATTCAGATGCTTGCAGTTAAAAGTAAAAGCAGAAGTGAGGCAAATGATGATTCCTCAGTAAACCGGAAAAACCTGGAACAGAATTTTGCTATTGCAAACCTTATCATGCAAACAGTGGATCATCTCATCTTTAATTTTTCTGTTAAGGGAATACAGTGGATTTGCTAGTGTTTGTTGAATTGGTTACTGGTCTCCAGCTAAACAGAACAGTGATGAGTTTGGTCAATTTGAAGCACAGATGAAGCTGAAGCAGGCTGCAATTCTTGGTGAACAGACATATGTTTCTACCAGAACAGACTGCTGGACATCCCATGGAAAATTTTACATTGGCGTGACTGTCCACTGGATTGATAGTCTTTAAGAGGAAATCTTCTTGTCTGGCCATAAGAATGGAAGGTTTCCATACATTTGACATTCTTCTATCAGTTCTTGAAGATATTCAGAGTTTGCCATCAGATGAAAAACTGTTAGAACTACAACAGGCAATGATTTTGACTTTGTGAAAGCCTTCTCTATAACTGTACAACATGACAATGATAAAGAAGAAGATGATGCAAGTGATGACTGACACAGCACTACTTCTAATGCAGATGACGACGACAACAACAATGATAAAGACTTCTTTTTTTGTCATAAGAAAGTCAAGTGTTTCAGAGATTCCCTTGCTCAATACCTGCAGACCTTCTACACAGGCATGTGTTCTTCATTGTACTTTTACTTAAGTATTAAAATATACATTTATTTTTACTTTTACTTAAGTACTTTGAACAACAGTGGCAATTCATAAGAAAGAATAACAGAACACTGCTGAAATCAGAATGTACAGAATATCCAATGACAGATGTAGAAATGTTATCGGAAATTAGGGAGGCTAACAAACTGGGCAACACGATAATAATGGGTAATTTCAATTACCAAAATATTGACTGGGTCAATGTAACTTCAGGGAATGCTAGGGAGGCAAATTTCCTTGATGAAATCAAGGACTGCTTTATGGAGCAGCTGGTACAGGAGCTGACAAGAGAAGGAAAAATTCTAGACCTAGTCCTTAGTGGAGCGCATGATCTGGTGCGGGAGGTAATGGTGAAGGCGCCTATTGATAACAGTGATCATAATATGATCAGATTTGATATTAGCTTTGGAGTAAGTATAAACAGGAAATCCAATACATTAGCATTTAACTTTCAAAAAGGAGACTATGCTAAAATGAGAACGGTGAAAAAAAAAAACTTAGAGGAGCAGCTGCGAGGGTCAAACATTTACATCAGGTGTGGATGCTGTTCAAAAATACCATCCTGGAAGTCTAGGCCAAATATATTCTGTGTATTAAAAAAGGAGGAAGGAAGGCCAAACAATAGCCGGTATGGTTAAAAAGTGAGGTGAAGGAAGCTATTAGAGCTAAAAGAAAATCCTTCAGAAAATGGAAGAAGGAACTGACTGAAAATAATAAGAAACAGCATAAGGAATGTCAAGACGAAGGTAAAGAGGGACTTTGAAAAAAAGATTACGCTGGAGGCAAAAACACATAGTAAAATTTTTTTTTAGGTATATTAAAAGAAAGAAGCCAGCAAAAGAATTGGTTGGACCGCTAGATGACAAGAGGGGTAAAAGGGGCAATCAGGGAAGACAAAGCCATAGCGGAGAGATTAAATGACTTCTTTGCTTCAGTCGTCACCGAGGAAGATTTGAGAGAGATAAAGGTGCCAGAAATGGTATTCAAAGCCGATGAGTCGTAGAAACTGAATGAAATCTCTATAAACCTAGAGGATGTAATGGGGCAATTTGATAAATTGAAGAGTAGCAAATCTCCTGGACTGGATGGTATTCATCCTAGAGTACTGATAGAATTGAAAAATGAACTTGTGGAACTATTGTTAGTAATATGTAATTTATCTTTAAAATCGAGTATAGTACCGGAAGATTGGAGGGTAGCCCATGTAACGCCGATTTTTAAAAAAGGTTCCAGCAGCCTCCTCCCACGCTAAGACACTGGCCCTCGAGAGGGCTGCCCAATCTTTGCACTGTACTGGACCTGCTAGATGTATGGAGAGTGTTGCATCCGCAAGATAGGGACTATACTCATATATCAAGGGCGCATAATACCCAATCGAGGATAGTTTTCCGTGGGGAGGGAGAGAATAGGAGGGTTAACAGAGGGGGGAATTTTTGGGGGTGGGGGGAACAGGGAAAGGGGGGGGGGTTGGATAGGTCGTTTGGGGCTCATACGTATGGTCATTCTTCCTCGCTGGCTATACGTCATGCAAACCCTTCCCCTTCGGCTGTTGAATAAAGATCTGACGAAACGGAATAAAAAAGTGAAAGCAGTAGGCCCGAACTGTCTGATGTTTGATTAGAAGGGAATTTCATGACTGGTTGTGCATAGTGAATATTTGATGTTGACAAAAGTGTACACTGTTTTCAATAAAAACCGTTGAAACATAAAAAAGGTTCCAGATGGGATCTGGGAAATTGTAGACCAGTAAGCCTGACGTCGGTGCCATGCAAAATAGTAGAGACTATTATAATGAACAAAATTACAGAGCATATTCAAAAGCATGGATTAATGAGACAAAGCCAACATGGATTTAGTGAAGGGAAATCTTGCCTCACCAATCCAGTGGTGTGCTGGAGCCGGCTCGCACTGGCTCTGCAGAGCCGGTTGTTAAATGTAGAACAATTTTGCGAGCTGGTTGTTGTGCTGTCAGCCGGGACTTTTCTTTCATAAATTGCAGCTGGGAGGCACGCATGCCCAAAGAACACAACATCAGGTGACTTCTGACATTCGTGCATGCGTGGTGTCTGGCAACCTTACTCTGCCTCGTGCTGCACGTGCACTGCAGGCAGGAGATTCCGTGTGCTCATGGTCACCTCAATCTGCAGCATTCCTGATCGCAGCCCATGGTCCACACCAACCCAACAACCTCAGCTTAGCTGCCCAGCTGCTGTCCTGATACTGCTGATAGATTTCAGCCGCCTGCAACCCTCCCCGCGATCTGAGAGGTTGAGAGGAGAGCCCTGGGCTGGCACAGCCAGAGACCTTGCTGAAGAAGATGTGCACTACGTCTTACCGGTAAGACTATAAGAAGCAGTTTGTCAGATAATAAAAGGCTTTGGGGCTGGGCCCTAGGGGGAGGACGAGTGAATGGTTTGGAGGGCGAAGGGGAGCATTGCCTCGCCAAACACTGCTGCACGGAGTGCCTGATTCTCTCTCCCCTGCGCGTTCCAGTAGCATTCTGATCTCTCTGTCTCCTCCTTCTTCCCTGTTCAACTTTGTCGTTTCTTACCCTCCCTCCCTCAAACCTCTCCCCCTCCCCCAGTCTTCCAAACTTTGGGCGTCAGGGCAAGGAGGTTTAATAGACAGGAATGGAAGTCAGCCTATCTAGTCCACACACAATGTAAGAAAGGAAGCCAGTTAGTTAGGTAAATCTCTGTTTCTACTCTGCGCAGCCGTCATCCAGTATACTCAAAACAAGGCAAGCAAACCTTCGACCTGCTGTGAGGAGGTAATAGACAGGAGTGGAAGTGAGCCTATGCAGTCCACTGTAAGCAAGGAAGCCAATTTACTTAATCTCTGTTTCCACTCCCCCGCGCAGCCATCATTGCCATTCACTCAAAACTAAGCAATCAAACCTATGAGCTGCTGCAAGGAGGTTTAATAGACAGGAGAGGAAGTGAGCCTATCTAGTCCACTGTAAGCAAGGAAGCCAATTTGCTCAATCTCTGTTTCCACTCCCACGTGTAGCCGTCATCCAGTGCACTTAAAACAAACCAAGCAAATCTGTTGTCGTTTTTTTTTATTGTTGGTCCATCTGTAAAAAGTCTAAAGCTGTTTTAGTTGGATAGGCAGTGCCTTAAAAGGTGGAGGACAAAAGATTTTTTTTTTTACTTATTGGACAGCTTTTTAATTTTATTTAGAGAGTTGTGGTAGCCGTGTTAGTCCACTCTTAAAGGTTATCAATAGAGATCAAACAAAATAAAACATGGAAAAGAAAATAAGATGATACCTTTTTTATTGGACATAACTTAATACATTTCTTGATTAGCTTTCGAAGGTTGCCCTTCTTCGTCAGATCGGAAATAAGCAAATGTGGTAGCAGATAGTATATATAAGTGAAACATCCAAGCATTACTTTGACAGTCTGACAGGGTGGGAGGATGGGGGTGGGTAGGAGGTATGCATGGGGACATCAAAGCATTTCATTGATATTCTAACAGGATGGGTGTGGGTAGGTGAGAGGAGGGTGATAAACAGAGAAATACAATTTTATGGTTTATAATGGGCTAGAAAACCCAGATCCTTGTTAAGTCCTGTCTGTTGGGTGTCAAAATATTCAATCATTCTGACTTCAAAGGTCTTACGTTCCTGTATTGTTTTAAAGTTACCTTTCAGGATTCTTACTATGAAATCACTGGTGCAGTGTTCTGGTCTTGTAAAGTGCTGGCCCAAAGGGGTGGGAACCTGACTGGCACCGGCTATCTTCATGTGATGTCTGTGCAGATTAAATCTTGTCTTAAGCATCTGGCCTGTTTCTCCAATATAGCATCCTTCGTTACATTTTTTACACTGAATGATATATACCACATTGGAAGATGAGCATGTGAAAGATTCCTTTATGTTGAATATTTTTCCTTTGTGAATGACTGTGGGGCCCTGTGAAATGTTTTGGCATAGCTTGCAGCTGGATATATTACAGGGAAATGTGCCCTTCGCTTCATTTTCAATATGTGTTGGGAGTTTACTTCTGATTAGCTTGTGTTTTAAGTTGGGTGGCTGTCGGAAGGCTAGCACTGGTGGGGATGGGAATATCTCTTTCAGTAATTCATCTTCCTGGAGTAGAGGCTGTAGGTCTCTTATGATTTTCCTCAGTTTCTTCAGCTCTGGGTTGTATGTCACTACAAGGGGGATTCTGTCTGTGGCTTTTTTTTTCTTTTTCATGTTTTATTTTGTTTGATCTCTACTGATCACCTTTAAGAGTGGACTAACACGGCTACCACACCTCTCTACTTAAGATGGAAGATACCACATACAGCCGCATGAAAAAGCAAATGAGCAAACATTTGGAAAAAGAAACAAAAGTGAACAGTCATCTTTACTTTCTGACAATCTGCAAAAAGAATGATATCATTCCCAAAGGATTGAGGATCAAAAATCCTTTGGCTACTACTTACAATTCTGACTATGCAGAGAAACTCTGCAAATGCACTAGTCAGAAACTAAGAAATGAACTTATACATCAACTCTACAGGAAAAAGAGAATAATACAAACCCAAAGGGATGAAATCATGAGGAACATGGAGGAACTACATCCACACCTTATGAACCAACTTAAAGAGGACCTGCATAACATCCAAGGAGAAAAACAATACATTGCTATCCGCAAAAAAAGAAATAAAGCTGTCTTCTCTCCTGCAGAATCACAGAGAGAAAAACAGCTTATCCTTGAATAGCTACAGCTCTGCAGAACCAACACCCCCAGACACCTTGGAGACACTTGGATATACAGTGGTGGAAATAAGTATTTGATCCCTTGCTGATTTTGTAAGTTTGCCCACTGACAAAGACATGAGCAGCCCATAATTGAAGGGTAGGTTATTGGTAACAGTGAGAGATAGCACATCACAAATTAAATCCGGAAAATCACATTGTGGAAAGTATATGAATTTATTTGCATTCTGCAGAGGGAAATGAGTATTTGATCCCCCACCAACCAGTAAGAGATCTGGCCCCTACAGACCAGGTAGATGCTCCAAATCAACTCGTTACCTGCATGACAGACAGCTGTCGGCAATGGTCACCTGTATGAAAGACACCTGTCCACAGACTCAGTGAATCAGTCAGACTCTAACCTCTACAAAATGGCCAAGAGCAAGGAGCTGTCTAAGGATGTCAGGGACAAGATCATACACCTGCACAAGGCTGGAATGGGCTACAAAACCATCAGTAAGACGCTGGGCGAGAAGGAGACAACTGTTGGTGCCATAGTAAGAAAATGGAAGAAGTACAAAATGACTGTCAATCGACAAAGATCTGGGGCTCCACGCAAAATCTCACCTCATGGGGTATCCTTGATCATGAGGAAGGTTAGAAATCAGCCTACAACTACAAGGGGGGAACTTGTCAATGATCTCAAGGCAGCTGGGACCACTGTCACCACGAAAACCATTGGTAACACATTACGACATAACGGATTGCAATCCTGCAGTGCCCGCAAGGTCCCCCTGCTCCGGAAGGCACATGTGACGGCCCGTCTGAAGTTTGCCAGTGAACACCTGGATGATGCCGAGAGTGATTGGGAGAAGGTGCTGTGGTCAGATGAGACAAAAATTGAGCTCTTTGGCATGAACTCAACTCGCCGTGTTTGGAGGAAGAGAAATGCTGCCTATGACCCAAAGAACACTGTCCCCACTGTCAAGCATGGAGGTGGAAATGTTATGTTTTGGGGGTGTTTCTCTGCTAAGGGCACAGGACTACTTCACCGCATCAATGGGAGAATGGATGGGGCCATGTACCGTACAATTCTGAGTGACAACCTCCTTCCCTCCGCCAGGGCCTTAAAAATGGGTCGTGGCTGGGTCTTCCAGCACGACAATGACCCAAAACATACAGCCAAGGCAACAAAGGAGTGGCTCAGGAAGAAGCACATTAGGGTCATGGAGTGGCCTAGCCAGTCACCAGACCTTAATCCCATTGAAAACTTATGGAGGGAGCTGAAGCTGCGAGTTGCCAAGCGACAGCCCAGAACTCTTAATGATTTAGAGATGATCTGCAAAGAGGAGTGGACCAAAATTCCTCCTGACATGTGTGCAAACCTCATCATCAACTACAGAAGACGTCTGACCGCTGTGCTTGCCAACAAGGGTTTTGCCACCAAGTATTAGGTCTTGTTTGCCAGAGGGATTAAATACTTATTTCCCTCTGCAGAATGCAAATAAATTCATATACTTTCCACAATGTGATTTTCCGGATTTAATTTGTGATGTGCTATCTCTCACTGTTACCAATAACCTACCCTTCAATTATGGGCTGCTCATGTCTTTGTCAGTGGGCAAACTTACAAAATCAGCAAGGGATCAAATACTTATTTCCACCACTGTACATCTAAGGCATGTGAAAATCAGAGCCCAAACAAACCAGGGAATACTGATCACACCTTTAGAGATGCAGATCAGATGGGGATAATAAACCTCTCGAACCATCAATTATCACAGCATGAGGTCTCTGTATTCTCCAAATGACTTTCATTTTGCCCATCCAGCAAACTGGATAAAATCCAACTATATTCAGACCTAGAAGAATTCTTTAGAAAAATGAGTCTTAAAACACATTTCCACAATAAAGGGACACCAAACAGACCGGAATACAGTCTTAAACAAAAGAACACTTATTTCACCCCACAGGAGGGACAAAACTACAAGCTGGATAATTACATAGAAAGTTTCAGACATAGGGTAAAATCACAACTTTCCAACAAACAAAAGAGAATTCTGCACAATCTTACGCCACCAGAAAGAGCGGCCATAAGAAATCTACAAACTAACGAATGCATTATCATCAAACCCGCAGACAAAGGAGGCGCAGTGGTAATTATGGACACACAAAAACACATTGAAGAGGGGCACAGACAGCTCTCAGACAATAAATACTACAGGAAACTAACTGAGGACCCCACACAGGATTATACAAAACAGCTAAAAGACCTTATAAAAACATTTCCTACACAAGCACAGCCTCATCTGAAGAAACTCATACCAAACCAGCCTTCTGTGGGCACATTCTACATGCTACCCCAAATCCACAAACCTGGAAAACCTGGCAGACCAATCATATCAGGTATTGGCACACTCATGGAGGAAATATCTGGATTCATAGAGGGAATTCTGAAACCTCTTGTACACAAAACTAACAGCTTCATACAAGACACCACAGACTTTCTGAATAAATTGAAAAATATCAAGCAATTACCACCAAACACCCTTCTGGTCACGATGGATGTAGAATCACTATACAGCAACATTCCATATGCAGATGGCATAGCGGCATGTGGGAGACTCCTAAAACCATCCACAATGGACCATCAATACTCACCAGAAACTATTAGAAAATTAATCAAATTTATTTTAACTCACAACTACTTCCGCTTTAACAATGATATCTATCTACAAATAATGGGCACTGCGATGGGCACCAGGACAGCACCCCAATATGCCAACCTTTTTATGGCTGAGCTGGAAGAGACATTTCTGAATACATATCAGACCAAACCTCTAAAATACTACCGGTACATCGATGACATTTTTATGATTTGGACGGAAGGGGAAGAAACTCTGAAACAAATTTACTATTCCTTCAATACATACCATCCTACAATCAGATTCAAAATTGACTACTCCCCAGAAAAAGTCAATTTTTTGGACACCACAGTCTCAATCAGTGATGGCTGTATACAAACATCTATATACAAGAAACCCACAGACAGATGCAGCTACCTCCACAACTCCAGCTTCCATCCTTCACATACAAAAAGATCCATTATTTACAGCCAAGCCACAAGATACCACCGTATCTGCTCGGACCCAGGGGATAGAGACAGACACCTTGAAACCCTGACTGCATCATTCAAACAGAAAGGCTACAACCCCAAAATAATCTCCAAGAATATTGCCTCCTCCCTCAAAACACCCAGGGAAAATCTGCTACAGTACAAAGAAAAAAAAAGCCACAGACAGAATCCCCCTTGTAGTGACATACAACCCAGAGCTGGAGAAACTGAGGAAAATCATAATAGACCTACAGCCTCTACTCCAGGAAGATTAATTACTGAAAGAGATATTCCCATCCCCACCAGTGCTAGCCTTCCGACAGCCACCCAACTTAAAACACAAGCTAATCAGAAGTAAACTCGCAACACAGACTGAAAATGAAGCGAAGGGCACATTTCCCTGTAATATATCCAGCTGCAAGCTATGCCAAAACATTTCACAGGACCCCACAGTCATTCACAAAGGAAAAATATTCAACATAAAGGAATCTTTTAATCATTAGATAGGCAAGCTGTATTTGTTTTGTCTTTTAAGGGATATATACAATGAGGGCAGGGATTAATATATTTTGCATTAGAATGGGTGAATACACAGCCTTTTTATTATAGAATGTCACTGTATTTTTAAACAAGCACAGTAAGTGACAACGAACTTTTCAATTAATATTTATGGTTAACTATACTATCATTATCACATATATAATTCTTATGTGCTGGATGTGCACAATATCAAGTAGTAATTGTTGTTAATTAAATTTTCTGACGACACAAAGTTATTCAAAGTTGTTAAAACACAAGAGGATTGTGAAAAATTTCAAGAGGACCTTATGAGACTGGGAGACTGGCAGATGACATTTAATATGAGCATGTGCAAAGTGATGCATGTGGAAAAGAGGAACCCGAATTATAGCTACTGAATGCAAGGTTCCACATTAGGAGTCACCAATCAAGAAAGGGATCTAGGCGTTGTCATTGATGATATGTTTAAACCCTCTGCTCAGTGTGCTGCAGCAGCTAAGAAAGCAAATAGAATGTTAGGTATTATTAGGAAAGGAATGGAAAACAAAAATGAGGATGTTATAATGCCTTTGTATTGCTCCATGGTGCGACCGCACCTCGAATATTGTGTTCAATTCTGGTCGCCGCATCTCAAAAAAGATACAGTGGAATTAGAAAAGGTTCAGAGAAGGGTGATGAAAATGATAAAGGGGATGGGACGACTTCCCTATGAGGAAAGGCTGAAGTGGCTAGGGCTCTTCAGCTTGGAGAAAAGACGGCTGAGGGGAGATATGATAGAGGTCTAGAAAATAATGAGTGGAGTGGAACTGGTAGATGTGAATCGATTGTTTACTCTTTCCAAAAGTACTAGGACTAAGGGAAATGCGACGAAGCTACAAAGTAGTAAATTTAATATGAATCGGAAAAATTTTTTCTTCACTCAAAGTGTAATTAAACTCTGGAATTCGTTGCCAGAGAATGTGATAAAGGCGGTTAGCTTAGCGGGTTTTAAAAAAGATCTGGATGGCTTCCTAAAGGAAAAGTTCATAGACCATTATTAAATTGACTTGGGGGAAAATCCACTGCTTATTTCTGGGATAAGCAGCATAAAAGTTATTGAACTTTTTCAGGATCTTGCCAGGTATTTGTGACCTGGATTGGCCACTGTTAGAAACAGGATGCTGGGCTTGATGGACCTTTGGTCTGTCCCAGTGTGGCAATACTTATGTACTTTAGTAACTATGGAGCCCCCTCTACTAACCAGTCAATGCTAAAATGAGGGGCTGCATATATCAGGATCTCATTCCCCTTCCCCAGCATCCTGCCCCATGCCTACATACTGATGGGAACATTGACAGCAGCTCACTAAAGTACACTGAGCCACCCGAAGGCAGACCTGCATTACCCCACTGCTCATGCCCACCTCCCAGCTACAGTGCACATGCTCCACAGAAAGGCCACCATGCCATCCTCTGTCCCCATGGTCACCTCAACTCTTATAGCACTTATGTCCGTGTAATGCATACCCACCCACCCCCACCCCAAATCTAGCTGTAGCCATTTGTCACAGGCTATGTGAGGAGGAGGACTGCACAACATGTTGTAAAAAAACAATAATGTATATGAAGCCAAGAAGGCTCATCACCTGAACCCCATCTCTACCAACTTGTGTTCGGCAGATGCTTAGGGACAGACCTTCAGTTGCTCCGGTGCTGGTACAGGTGCATCCAGAGAGAAGACTCTATCCTAATCCAGTGCATGAGGGACAACATCTTCCAGTGCACAACAGAAAAGTACCCAGAATGTCGGACATTGAAATCTCCCCCTATTAAAATTGTACTATTATGAAAACCTAAACACTTTGAGCAAAGCAGAAAAAAAGTGTTTATCATTTATGTTGGGTGCATACATGGATACCAAGGCATAAGGTTTACCATAAAGTGAACAATGCACCACCACCCATCTTCCCTCTGTGTCTTGACAATATTTGTACTCTTCAAAGGGAATACATTAAAAAAAAAAATTAATATCCCAATTCCTGCACATCTATACACAGGTGCAGTAGAGTAGTAACATCGACCCATCCACTCTTTTTGCAGCTTTTGATGTGCAAAACCATTCAAATGAGACTCCTGTTAAAATACAATCCCTGCTCTCTGACGGTGCAATGCTGTTAAGTTTTCGACCTCTTAATCAGAGAATTTACTCAACAAATGTTCCATGTTATAACATTTGTGGTACTCATCAGAAAGCAGGATCATAATCAAGGCACTGTAAAACCTCACATCTTCTCCATGTTCTCTTCCAGAGCCATGTCCATGTCTAATGTGCCATGATCATCGCACCTTGCAGCTTGAAAGTATTGTTTAATCTCACTAGCGCTTTCACAACATCGTAATCCACTGCCAAGATGGTACCGTGGGGCATTTTGAGTTCTCCGCTCGCTAGTGGATTTCTTCTCACTGTCATTTTCAGGGCACAGACCGTAGAAGTCTGCCCAGCACTATCCCCGCCTCCCAACCTCCAGCCCTGCCTCCCACCACCAGCTCTGCCACCCAATCTCGGCTAAGCTCCTGAGGATCCATTGCTTCTGAACAGGATTCCTTTATGTTTATCCCATGCATGTTTGAATTCCGTTACCGTTTTCCTCTCCACCACCTCCCGCGGGAGGGCATTCCAAGCAGCCACCACTCTCTCCGTGAAAAAATACTTCCTGACATTTTTTTTTTTAGTCTGCCCCCCTTCAATCTCATTTCACGCCCTCTAGTTCTGCCGCCTTCCCATCTCCGGAAAAGGTTCATTTGCGGATTAATACCTTTCAAATATTTGAACGTCTGTATCATATCATCCCTGTTTCTCCTTTCCTCCAGGGTATACATGTTCAGGTCAGCAAGTCTCTCCTCATATGTCTTGTAACACAAATCCCATAACATCCTCGTAGCTTTTCTTTGCATCACTTCAATTCTTTTTACATCCTTAGCAAGATACGGCCTCCAAAACTGAACACAATACTCCAGGTGGGGCCTCACCAATGATTTGTACAGGGGCATGAACACCTCTTTTCTTCTGCTGGTCACTCCCCTCTCTATACAGCCTAGCAACCTTCTACTTACGGACACCGCCTTGTCACGCTGTTTCATCGCCTTCAGATCCTCAGATACTATCACCCCAAGATCCCTCTCCCCGTACGTACCTATCAGACTCTCACCACCTAACACATACGTCTCCCGTGGATTTCTACTCCCTAAGTGCATCATTTTGCATTTCTTCGCATTGAATTTTAATTGCCAAGCCTTAGACCAATCTTCTAGCTTTCGCAGATCCTTTTTCATGTTTTCTACTCCCTCCCGGGTGTCCACTCTATTACAAATCTTAGTATCATCTGCAAAAAGGCAAACTTTACCTTCTAACCCTTCGGCAATGTCACTCACAAATATATTGAACAGAATCGGCCCCAGCACCGATCCCTGAGGCACTCCACTAGTCACCTTTCCCTCCTCCGAGCGAATTCCATTCACCACCACCCTCTGGCGTCTGTCCGTCAACCAATTCCTTATCCAGTTCACCACTTCGGGTCCTATCTTCAGCCCGTCAAGTTTATTTAAGATCCTCCTGTGGGGAACCGTGTCAAAAGCTTTGCTGAAATCTAGGTAGATTAAGTCTATAGCACATCCCTGATTTAATTCTCCAGTCACCCAGTCAAAGAATTCAATGAGATTCGTTTGGCACGATTTCCCTTTGGTAAAACCATGTTGTTTCGGATCTTGCAACTTATTGGCTTCCAGGAAATTCACTAGCCTTTCCTTCAGCATCATTTCCATTACTTTTCCAAAAATCGAAGTGAGGCTTACCGGCCTGTAGTTTCCAGCTTCTTCCCTATCACCACTTTTGTGAAGAGGGACCACATCCGCCGTTCTCCAATCCCACGGAACCTCTCCCGTTTCCAATGATTTATTAAACAAATCTTTAAGAGGACCCGCCAGAACCTCTCTGAGCTCTTTTAATATCCTGGGGTGGATCCCGTCCGGTCCCATGGCTTTGTCTACCTTCAGCTTTTCAAGTTGTTTATACACACACTCTTGTTTATACACACTCTCTTCCGTGACCGGTGCTATATCTACTCCATTTTCATTTGCACTTTTGCCAGTCCATCGCGGTCCTTATCCAGGAATTTCTTCTGTGAAAACAGAACAAAAGTATCTATTTAGCAAATGTGCTTTTTCTTCATCGCTATCTACATAGCGGTTCGCAGCATCTTTCAGTCTCACAATTCCCTCTTTAGTCTTCCTCCTTTCACAAATATACATGAAGAAATTTTTGTCACCCCTCCTTACATTTCTAGACATTTGTTCTTCTGCTTTCGCCAGACGTATCTCTCTCTCTTGGCTTCTTTCAGTTTCCTCCTGTATTCCTCTCTGTGTTCGGCTTCTTGAGTTTTCCTGTATTTCTGGAACACCAACTCTTTAGCCTTTATTGTCTCAGCCACTTTCTTGGAGAACCATATTGGTTTCCTTTTTCTCTTGCTTTTATTTACTCTCCTTACATAAAGGTTTGTGGCCCTATTTATAGCTTCTTTCAGCCTGGACCATTGTCCTTCCACTTCTCGTTCGCCCTCTCAGCCCATCAGCTCCTTCCTCAGGTATTCCCCCATTTGACTAAAGTCAGCATGCTTGAAATCCAGGACTTTGAGTTTTGAGTGGCCGCCCTCCACTACAGCTGTCATATCAAACCAAATCGTTTGATGGTCACTGCCGCCCAAGGTGGGCACCCACTCGGACTTTTGACACACTATCCCCATTTATGAGCACCAGATCCAGCGTTGCTCCCTCCCTTGTGGGTTCTGTCACCATTTGTCTGAGCAGAGCACTTTGAAAAGCATCCACAATCTCTCTACTTCTCTCCGATTCCGCAGTTGGAACCATCCAATCTACATCTGGCAGGTTGAAATCTCCCAGCAACAGCACCTCTCTCTTTTTTCCCAACTTTTGAATATCTGTGATCAGATCTTTATCTAATTCCTCCAATTGTGTCGGGGGTCTGTAGACAACACCCATGTGGACAGAGGTTCTATCCTCTCTTTTTAAGGTGATCCATATCGCTTCTTCCTTTCCCCAGGTCCCTGTCATTTCAGTTGCTGCGATATCATTTCTCACATATAGAGCTACTCCACCACCTTTACGACCCTCTCTATCCTTCCTAAGAGGTTATATTTAATTGCTCCGAATATCTTCTCACCTGAGATGGGGGCCTCCAATACCCACCCCCACAGCCTCCGCTTGAGGAAAGCATGTATGAATTAAGAAAGTACTAATATTCATGGCCAGAACTATCATTTGCTAGTCTCTAAAAATATATGGATGGCAGAAAGTAAATTGCAGTACCCCACTGTGGTCTCCCATAGAGCCAATCATGAAATGGGTTTGTCTTTTTTTAGACAGCCAGCGCCAACAAAGCACCACACTGGTTATTATGTTTGTATGAGTAGTGCTACTTAGTGTAGTGATTTAGATGAGAAGTTATGGACATGGGCCACCTTTAAGACGTGTTATTTTACCACAAGTTGTGTTATTTTAGGACACTGTTCCATTTTATGTAATGAGACCCTGTACACTGCTTCCACTGCATGCAATCTAACTCAAGCATATTCAATGAGGGAATCCTGAAAACCTGACTGGCTTGGTGAGTGTCCCCAGGACTGGGTTGAGAACCCCTGCTTTATACTAAGCAATCATCTATCAGGAACAAACTGGGTTCTCTAATTCTGTGAAGAAATACTAAACAAACACATTCGATTCTCAGGGGCTCATTTTCAAAGCACTTAGACTTACAAAGTTCCATAGGTTACAATCAGGCTTATTTTCGAAAGAGAAGGGTGCCCATCTTTCAACACAAATCGGGAGATGGGCGTCCTTCTACCAGGGTCTCCCAAAACGGCATCATCGAAAGCCGATTTTGGGCGTCCTCAACTGCTTTCCGTCACAGGGACGACCAAAATTCATGGGGGTGTGCTGGAAGCATAGCGAAGACGGCACTGGGGCGTGCTTAACACATGGGCATCCTCGGCTGATAGTGGAAAAAAGAAGGGCGTCCCTGACGAACACTTGGCCGACTTTACTTGGTCCTTTATCTTTTACGACCAAGCCACAAAAATGTGCCCTAAATGGCCAGATGACCACCGGAGAGAATAGGGGATGACCTCCCCTTACTCCCCCAGAGATCACTAACCCCCTCCCACCCCGAAAAATGTTTAAAAAAATATTTTTTTCAGTCTCTATGCCAGCCTCAAGTATCATATCCAGCTCCATGACAGCAGTATGCAGGTCCCAGGAGCAGTTTTAGTGGGTACTGCAGTGCACTTCAGGCAGGCGAACCCAGGCCGACCCCCCCCCCCCTCACCTGTTATACTTGTGGTGGTAAATGTGAGCCCTCCAAAACCCACCAGAAACCTACTGTACCCACATGCAGGTGCCCCCCTTTATCCCTAAGGGCTATGGTAGTGGTGTACACTTGTGGGGACTGGGTTTTGGGGGGGGGGGGTTTGGGGGGGGGGCTCAGCACACAAGGTAAGGGAGCTATGCACCTGGGGGCTTTTTCTGAAGTCCACTGCAGTGCCCCCTAGGGTGCCCGGTTGGTGTCCTGGCATGTCAAGGGGACCAGTGCACTACAAATGCTGGCTCCTCCCACGACCAAATGGCTTGGATTTGGTCATTTCTGAGATGGGCGTCCTCAGTTTCCATTATCGCCGAAAGTCGGGGACAACCATCTCTAAGGTCGACCTAAATGTTGAGATTTGGGCGTCCCCAACCGTATTATTGAACGAAAGATGGGACACCCATCTTGTTTTGATAATACGGGTTTCCCTGCCCCTTTGCGGGGACGTCCTCAGGAAAACTTGGGCGCCCTGTTCGATTATGCTCCTCTATGTAACTTTGCAAGTCTAAGGGGTCCTTTTAAAAAGGCACACTGAAAAATGGCCTGCGGTAGTGTAGAGGCGGATTTTGGACGCGCGCAGAATCATTTTTCAGCACACCTACAAAAAAAATGCCTTTTAAAAATTTTTTGCTGGAAATGGACGTGTGGCAAAATGAAAATTGCTGCATGTCCATATTGGGTTCTGAGACCTTATCGCCAGCCATTGACCTAGCGGTAAAGTCTCGCATGGTAACCGGGTGGTAATGGCCTACATGCACCAAATGCCACTTGGTGCACGTCCAATACAAGAGGCCCCCCAAAATTATTATTTTCCAGACGTGTCATAAATGAAATTACTGCAAGAGCCATGCGGTAGCCAGGCGGTAACCCCATTTTGGCGCTCGTTGGGCGCGTGTAAATGCTTACGCAACTCAATAAAAGGGCCCCTGAGTGATTCTGAAAATACGCCTCACATGTGACTTACTTGTAAAAAATACATTTTCTGATTCTGATAGACAGAATAGCTCTAAAAAATTAACTTTGGAACAGGTTCAGTTTTGGAACACAATAGTAGAAGAGACAAAAGCAATACTCAATGAAATTGTTTTCATACCTTTGCTGGCAGAAACAGCTTTTCTTGTACCCAAGTATGACTTCTGAATCATGCTTGTTTGCAAGTATAACTTTCTCTTATTCTGATTTGACAGCATCCCTCTGCGGCTTATCTGAGACAGTCGATCCCGAGGTAGAGAGACTGATTGGGATAAGAAGGATTACAATTTTTTTATTTACAACCAAACTACCAAGAAAATAGATTAACATAATTCCCTCGTATCACATTGACAATTTTATTTTTCTGTAGGTTTGATCAAAATGGAAATACTCAATTACATGTGGATTGTATGAGACAATGATGGGTTTGCTAACCAGTGTTTAAAGAAAAAAAGAGGCCCTTTTACTAATCTGCGCTAAGCCCGTTTCTAGCACAGCCATAAATTTGGCCTTTTTCTATCACTTCTTTTTCTGGCCGCGCGCTAATGTTAACATTAGTGCCCAGCTATTGACAAAAATTAACACAGGAGCCTCCTTAGTGTCTCCTTATTTAGGAGGTGCTTTCGTCTTTGGTATATTTTCCTTCAAGCTTGGTGGCTCGTCAGTAGTATTGAAATTATATGTTAATTTTTCTTTCTTAAATACATAAGTACATAAGTATTGCAACACTGGGACAGACCAAAGGTCCATCAAGCCCAGCGTCCTGTTTCCAACAGTGGTCAATCCAGGTCACAAATACCTGGCAAGATCCCATAAAAGTTCAATACATTTTATGCTGCTTATCTCAGAAATAGTGGACTTTCCCCAAGTCATTTTAATAATGGTCTATGGACTTTTCCTTTAGGAAGCTGTCCAAACCTTTTTTAAACCCTGCTAAGCTAACCGCCTTTACCACATTCACTGGCAACAAGTTCCAGAGTTTAATTACGTGTTGAGTGAAGAAAACTTTCTCCGATTTGTTTTAAATTTACTACTTTGTAGCTTCATCGCATGGCTCCTAATCCTAGTGTTTTTGGAAAGGGTAAACAAATGATTCACGTCTACCCATTCCACTCCACTCATGATCTTATAGACCTCTATCATATCTCACCTCTGCCGTCTTTTCTCCAAGCTGAACAGCCCTAGCTGCTTCAGCCTTTCCTCATAGGGAAGTTGTCCCATCCCCTTTATCATTTCCGTCACCCTTCTCTGTACCTTTTCTAATTCCACTATATCTTTTTTGAGATGTTGTGACCAGAATTGAACACAATATTTGAGGTACAGTCGCACCATGGACCGATACAAAGGCATTATAATGTCCTCATTTTTGTTTTCCATTTTTTTTCCTAATAATACCTATTTGCTTTCTTAGCCGCCACAGCACACTGAGTGTGAAGCCCATCTACATGAGCCCCCCACCCCAAGAGGGATGCATCCGTTGTCAGCTCTTTTTGTGGTAGAGGAATTTGGAATGGGCGTCCCAAGGTCAAATTGGATCGAATCGTCCACCACTGAAGGGAATTCCGAAAGTCGGTGGACAGTTGGATCACATCCTTTAGATCCCCTGCAGCTTGACACCACAGGGAAGCTAGAGTCCATTGAGCTGGTCTCATGTGTAGACGTGCCATGGGAGTTACATGAATTGTGGAGGCCATGTGCCCCAGGAGTCTCAACATCCGCCAAGCCGAGATCTGTTGAGACACTCGCACTATGGACACCAGGTTGTCTGCCCTTGTCTCGGGAAGATAAGCATGAGCTGTCTTTGTGTTGAACAGAGCTCCAATGAATTCCAATTTTTGAACTGGGGTGAGATGGGACTTGGAATAATTTATTATGAACCCAAGTAACTCTAGCACCTGAATAGTCATCTGCATGGACTGTAGAGCACCTGCCTCCGAGGTGTTCTTCACCAGCCAATTGTCGCAATAAGGGAACACATGTACTCCCAGTCTGTGTAGCGATGCTGTGACTACCGCCAGGCACTTTGTGAAGACACTGGGCACAGACGCCAGGCCAAAGGGCAGTACACGGTACTGAAAGTGCTGTGTCCCTAGCCGAAATCAAAGATACCTCCTGTGAGCTGGAAGTATCGAGATATGTATGTAAGCATCCTTTAAGTCCAGAGAGCATAGCAAATCATTTTCCTGAATCATGGGAAGAAGGGTGCCCAGGGAAACCATCCTGAACCTTTCTCAGACTAGAAATTTGTTCAGGGCCCTTAGGTCTAGGATGGGACACATCCCCCCTGTTTTCTTTTGCACAAGGAAGTACCTAGAATAGAATCCCAGCCCTTCTTCCCCTGGTGGAACGGGTTCGACCGCATTGGCCTTCAGAAGGGCAGAGAGTTCCTCTGCAAGAACCTGCTTGTGCTGGGAACTGTAAGAATGAGCTCCCAGTGGGCAATTTGGAGGTTTGGATTCCAGATTGAGAGTGCATCCTAACTGGACTATTTGAAGAACCCACCGGTCCGAGGTTATGAGAGGCTACCTTTGGTGAAAAAACATCAACCTCCCCCCTACTGGCAAGTCGTCCGGTATGGACACTTTTACTGAGGCTATGCTGCACTGGAGCCAGTCAAAAGCCCGTCCTTTGCTTTTGATGGGGAGCACCAGGGGCCTTAGGCGCATGCTGTTGACGAGAACGAGTGCGCTGGGGCTGAGCCTGGGCAGGCTGTCAAGAAGCAGGAGTTTACCTACACCTAGGATAGTAATAGGAAGCACTCCTCTTCCCCCCAAAATACCTCCTAGATAAGGAGGTAGTAGCAAAAGATGCCTGGCGGGAGAGAGAATCCAGTTCCGGGGCTTACTAACAGCACCTGGTGTCAAGGCAGGTGGAGACCCACTCAATGCTGGAGAACTCCCAGTGGTTACCGGTATCTCAGCAGCCATGGAGGTCAATGTTGCCAGTGCCGAAGATCATGGTCCGGCCTTTGAAGAGCCAAAAAGCTTCTCCTAATAGGGCACTCCCCTTGTTGCCTGTAAGTGGGGAGCTGAACAGAAGGGACTGGAAAAAAAGCAAGCCCTTCTGGCAAAGGAAAAACACTTTACAGTTCAGTTTCTCTCTTTTATAATAATGCCAAAATGTATTAGAGTAAATAAATGGTTACAATAAAAATTCTTTTATCCCCGTATTACAGCTAATTGAATTCTTATTTGTATCAGTCCAAATTTCAGTATAAGGAAAAAAAATCTCTCTCTCTCTGTTTTTCCTTTGGAAGCTTAACAAAACCTGAGTGCCACAAGTTGTGCTTGTCAGATTACTGAAGCCTAATTTTGTCCAATCACTTAATGCCTTATATTTTCTCTCTTACTTATCTGGTATTCTTCTACTCTGACCTCTAAGGTCACCTTCACAATATTCTGTTTCTTTGGTATTTTTCTCAAATATTCATCATTTGCCCTTTGTAACCTCTGTCCCTTGAATACCTATCACTCATTCTTGTCCTTCACGGAAAATGGCTTTGTGTTAATTCAGAGCCTGTTTGAAACAAACAAGTTTATGGCCCATTACTAGGGCTAAGCAAGCCTGTCTATGGTGTGTGAGAAAACCAAGACACAAACTAGCTAATTGCCCTACTAGATCAAAAATAAGGGAATGTTATACAAAGCTGACTGATTTGAAAAACCAAACAGCTATATACATCCTGTTGAGCCAATTGCACTCTCTGTGTCCTGGCCTGCATAAGGAGACAAAGATCACAGATTGAAGGGTCATGATTTGGCCCAAGGCAACAGTTGTGCGTGTCTGTAAGTGAAATAACGCAGCAGCATTTAGCACACTGCTTAAAGCCACTGGGAGCCTTCTGGGGCATCAAAAAAAGAATTTTGGCTAAAATAAACTCCTCAGTCTTGAACAATTAAAAGGGAAGTGTTTAAACTGAGGTTGGGGTTGCGGTCTAACCGTGCAGCCTCTCCTGAATAATAAAGGAAACCACAAAAAAGCCAAAAAACTGGGGAAAAATACAAGGAAGGGAAAACAGGAGAAATAAATTTAAAAACATGATTACCTGCAAGGGAATGCACTTACAATAGCGAAAAAATACTATGTAAAACGTAGCGTGAGAAGGCTATGTGAACGCATCCTCTCAGCTCCACAGAAAAATAAAAAAGAAAATGACATTCGAGTGTCGAGCTAGAAGGCACCAGCGCTTGCACTATGGGATGCTGCTAGAACTACAGCATTAGCGATTCAGCGTCCGTACCAAGGCTCCGTTGGATGGCGTCACCCACATGTGGGAATAGCACGGCCTGCTTGTCCTCAGAGAACCCACTGTAACCATATAGTAGTCAATCTTGGAAATTAAAACCCTAGTAGTAAGTGAGCTATCTTCTAATATATACATGCATTACAAAATACCCTTTGTCGAAACTCAACATGCAGTCTATAAATGGAGCAGTTAACACTATGTAACAAACTGAACCAACATGATGGAGAATTATGACCTACAGTAAATGAATTCCATTTCCATTTAACTATGTACTGATTTTTTTTCTTTCCAGTGCAGTCAAACTCATATTAGCGATTTGGTTCAACTAGGTGCCAATCACAAAGTCAGCAAGTTAAGAGATCAGTAGTAAAAAAAACTGGCACAGTGTTCTTATTTACTGTACATCATGACAAGGGCTACACGTTTAGTAAATACATCATGTTCAAAGCTTTTAGCTCACCTTGTTTACGATTAATTGGATAACTTGATACATTTCTAGCTCTTGCTTTAGGATCTGAAGTATTTTTCTGTACTACCCAAGTGGCTGTTCCTAGACGAATGATAATATTAATCATTAGGTTGTATTTTAACCTATTTTTAGAAAGAATAATTGCTGAAAAAATGAAAGATAGAAAAAATTGCTGTATGATTTTACCTCTGTTTTATTCCCTTTCCCACCTCTCCCTGCAAGACTGAGGGAGGTGAGAGAACGTTTTTCCAGGAACAGTTCTGAAGCAATCTATTTCATCCTGGTTATATTGTGTTTGCATTTAAATAACAAAATGGATACAGATATTTTAACTCAGTTTAGTTTAATTGCTCGATATACTACCCCATATAGCAAACAGAAAGGTTTACAAATTAAACAGAACAAAACATGGGGGGAGGAAGAGGGAAACATTACAATGGTGCTTTCAATTAAATGGTTGTTTATGCTAACAGTTGAGAATTCACAGGAGGGTGGTGAAGGGCATGATGGGGTGGGTGGAGGGGGAAACAACAGAAGTTTATATTCCCTGGCAAAAAAGAGGCAACACTTTCAGGAGGAATGAGGGAGGATGGGGGGGAACAGAAGGTGGGGCAGAGGAAGGGATGTGAGGTATGGGATTGGGGAAGGTATACAACCAAGGATTTGGCACCTGGGGAGACGAAGAGAAAAAGACAGCCTTCCTTCTGTCACAAACAAGGTTATTGGGCTGGGTAATTTTTGGGACCCTTTTACTAAACCACGTAAGCATCTACGCATGCCCAATGCGTGCCAAAATGGTTACCGCCCAATTACCGCGTGGCTCTTGCGCTAATTTCAATTTTAGCACTCATCTGATATGCGCGTCTGAAAAATATTTTTTATTTTCGGGCGCACGTAATGGACACGTGCCAAGTGGCATTTCATGTGCGTAGGTCATTATTGCCCAGATTCTTTACCGCCAGGTCAACGGCTGGTGGTAAGGTCTCAGACCCAAAATGGACGTGCGGCAATTTTATTTTGCCGCACGTCCACTTTCGGCATTAAAAAAAGGCCTTTTTTGCAGGTGCGCTAAAAAATGGATCAGCGCACGCCCAAAACCCTTGCCTACACTACTGCAAGCCATTTTTCAGCGTGCCTTTGTAAAAGGACCCCTTTATGAATAATCTCTTTGAATGGTGAAATTCATCTCATGGAACATTGGGGGGCAGGGGGGATCTCTTCCCCCATAAAACATTCAAATATTTTGCAGACTTTACAGAACAGTAGCAACAGAAGCGATGACGGTGTCACAAGTACAAGCCAGATGTGCTCAACAAAACTTTACTGCATCAATACCAACTTGGCTCTGACTCAATATGGCCCGTGTTTCAGCTATAGGGCCTGTGTCAGAAGTCTAAACAGATAAATATGAGTTATAATAAACAATGTATGATCAATAGTAAAAAAATGCAAATATAATGTAATATTGTTTATTGTATACTGAACATTTCCACTGTAAATTATTACTAATTAATGTTAGCTAATCTTTTGATAACATACTGTTAAATGTAAACCACTTAGAACTTGTCAGTAAAGCAAGTTATGCCAAATTAAATTAAATAAACCAAATTAAAGGTATGTATACAAATACCCATGTACATTTCATATAAAAATACAACCCACAATAAAAAATGATTACAGAAACTAACCAAAAAAGGGGAAGCTACTAAGTAGTGAGTAAAATATTATAAAAAATTATATTAAAAAAACTTACATACCCTGTTTCCCCGAAAGTAAGACATCCCCTGAAAATAAGACCTAGTAGATGTTTTCCTGAATTGGTAGATATAAGGCCTCCCCCGAAAGTAAGACCTAGCAAATTTTTGTTTGAAAGCAGGGCTGCCGAGAGCCGGACAAGGCCGCCCCCGGGCCGCCCCCCACCCACCCTCCGTAGCTCCCGGAACTAACCTTAAACGCCTCCTTTCACCTTCGCAGCAAGCAGCAGCAGGGCAGACCTCTCCTTCCTTCCATGCCCCGCCCTCACGGACGTTACATCAGGCGAGGGCGGGACACGGAAGGAAGGAGTGGCCTGCCATGCAGCTGCTTGCTGCGGTGAAAGGAGGCGTTTAAGGTTAGTTCCGAGAGCGACGGAGGGCGGGCGGGCCAACCCCGATGTTTTCCCGAAAAATAAGACAGCCCCTGAAAATAAGACCTAGTGCATTTTTGGGGGCAAAAATTAATATAAGACACTGTCTTATTTTCGGGGAAACACGGTAGTAACATGTGGAGGGGCATAATTGAACGAAAACGTCTATCTTCATGGGCGTTTATCTCCGAGAACGGGTCCGTGAAGGGGCGGACCAAACCGTATTTTCGAAAAAAACAGACGTCCATGTTTTATTCGACAATTTGTGAGCTGGGCGTTTTTGTTTTTCAGTGATAATGGAAAATGAAAGCGCCCAGCTCAAAAACGAATAAATCCAAGGCATTTGTTCGTGGGAGGGGCCAGGATTCGTAGTGCACTGGTCCCCCTCACATGCCAGGACACCAACCGGGCACCCTAGGGGGCACTTTTACAAAAACAAAAAAAAGGTAAAAGAGCTCCCAAGTGCATAGCACCCTTCCCTTGGGTGTTGAGCCCCCCAAATTCCCCTCAAAACCCACCGTCCACAAGTCTACACCATTACTATAGCCCTAAGGGGTGAAGGGGGGCACCTACATGTGGGTACAGTGGGTTTGGGGGGGTTGGACGACTAACTACTACTACTACTTAACATTTCTAAAGCGCTACTAGGGATACGCAGCGCTGTACAGTTTAACATGGAAGGACGGTCCATGCTCGAAGAGCTTACAATCTAAAAAGACAAATGTACAGTTAATCATATAGGTCAGACAGATTGGGGCAACCTATATGTTCGAAAGGTTAGGTTCCGAATGCAGCATTGAAGAGGTGAGCTTTAAGCAAGGATTTGAAGATGGGTAGGGAGGGGGCTTGGCGTAGGGATTCAGGAAGACTGTTCCAGGCATAGGGTGAAGCAAGGGAAAATGAGCGGAGCCTGGAGTTGGCAATGGTGGAGAAGGGTACTGAGAGGAGGGATTTGTCATGTGAGCGGAGGTTACGGGCAGGAACGTAGGGGGAGATGAGGGTAGAGAGGTAGGGTGGGGCAGCAGAGTGAGTGCATTTGTAAGTAAGGAGGAGAAGCTTGAATTGGATGCGGTATCTGATCGGAAGCCAGTGAAGCGACTTGAGGAGAGGGGTGATATGAGTATATCGGTTCTGGCGGAATATGAGACGTGCGGCAGAGTTCTGAATGGATTGAAGGGGGGATAGATGGCTGAGTGGGAGGCCAGTGAGGAGCAAGTTGCAGTAGTCGAGACGAGAGGTGATGAGAGCGTGGACGAGAGTTCGGGTGGTGTGCTCAGAGAGGAAAGGGCGAATTTTGTTGATGTTGAAAAGGAAGAAGCGACAGGTTTTGGCAGTCTGCTGGATATGCGCAGAGAAGGAGAGGGAGGAGTCGAAGATGACCCCGAGGTTGCGGGCAGATGAGACGGGGAGGATGAGGGTGCCATCAACTGAGATAGAGAGTGGGGGAAGAGGAGAAGTGGGCTTAGGTGGAAAGACGAGGAGCTCGGTCTTGGACATGTTCAGCTTCAAGTGGCGGTTTGACATCCAGGCAGCAATGACTAAGCATTAAGCAGCACAATTGTAACAGGTAGGGGGGGATGGGCCTGGGTCCACCTGCCTGAAGTTCACTGCACCCCCTAACAACTGCTCCAGGGACCTGCATACTGCTGCCAGGGAGGTGGGTATGACATTTGAGGGTGAAAATAAAAAGTTGTGAAACATCATGTTTTGTGGTGGGAGGGGGTTAGTGACCACTGGGGGAGTCAGGGGAGGTCATCCCCGATTCCCTCTGGTGGTAATCTGGTCATTTAGGGCACTTTTTGGGGCCTTATTCGTGAAAAAACAGGGTCCAGGAAAAGTGCCCTAAATTCTCGCTACAAACGCATATTTTTCTTCCATTATCGGCGAAAGGCGCCCATCTCTGATCGCCCGATAACCACGCCCCAGTTCCGCCTTCACAATGCCTTCGACACGCCCCCATCAACTTTGTCCGCATCCGCGACGGAGTGCAGTTGAAAACGTCCAAATTCGGCTTTCGATTATACCGCTTTATTCGTTTTTGTGAGATAAACGTCTATCTCCCGATTTGGGTCGCAATATAGGCGTTTTTCTTTTTCAATTATAAGCTGGCTAGTAACATAGTAGATGACGGCAGAAAAAAGACCTGCACGGTCCATCCAGTCCGCCCAACAAGACAACCCATGTGTGCTACTTTTTGTGTATACCCTACTTTGATTTGTACCTGTGCTCTTCAGGGCACAGACCATATAAGTCTGTCCAGCACTATCCCCGCCTCCCAACCACCAGCCCCGGCACAGGCCGTATAAGTCTGCCCAGCACTATCCCCGCCTCCCACCACCAGCTCTGGCAAAGACCGTATAAGTCTGCCCAGCACTGTCCCTGCCTCCCACCACCGGCTCTGGCACAGACCGTATAAGTCTGCCCAGCACTATCCCCGCCTCCCAACCTCCAGCCCCGCCTCCCACTACCGGCTATGCTATCCAATCTCGGTTAAGCTCCTGAGGATCCATTCCTTCTGAACATGATTCCTTTATGTTTATCCCATGCATGTTTGAATTCCGTTACCGTTTTCATCTCCACCACCTCCCGCGGGAGGGCATTCCAAGCATCCACCACTCTCTCCGTGAAGAAATACTTCCTGACATTTTTCTTGAGTCTGCCCCCCTTCAATCTCATTTCATGTCCTCTCGTTCTACCGCCTTCGTATCTCCGGAAAAGGTTCGTTTGCGGATTAACACCTTTCAAATATTTGAACGTCTGTATCATATCATCCCTGTTTCTCCTTTCTTCCAGGGTATACATGTTCAGGTCAGCAAGTCTCTCCTCATATGTCTTGTAATGCAAATCCCATACCATTCTCGTAGCTTTTCTTTGCACCGCTTCAATTCTTTTTACATCCTTATTAAGATACGGCCTCCAAAACTGAACACAATACTCCAGATGGGGCCTCACCAACGACTTTCTTCTGCTGGTCACACCTCTCTCTACACAGCCCAACAACCTTCTAGATACAGCCACCGCCTTGTCACACTGTTTCGTCGCTTTCAAATCGTCAGATACTATCACCCCAAGATCCCTCTCCCCGTCCGTACCTATCAGACTCTCGCCGCCTAACACATACATCTCCCATGGATTTCTATTCCCTAAGTGAATCACTTTGCATTTCTTTGCGTTGAATTTTAATTGCCAAACCTTAGACCATTCTTCTAGCTTCTTCAGATCCTTTTTCATGTTTTCCACTCCCTCCGGGGTGTCCACTCTGTTACAGATCTTAGTATCATCCGCAAATAGGCAAACTTTACCTTCTAACCCTTCAGCAAGGTCACTCACAAATATATTGAACAGAATCGGCCCCAGCCCCGATCCTTGAGGCACTCCACTACTCACCTTTCCCTCCTCCGAGCTAACTCCATTCACCACCACCCTCTGGCGTCTGTCCGTCAACCAGTTCCTAATCCATTTCACCACTTCGGGTCCTATCTTCAGCCCATCCAGTTTATTTAAAAGCCTTCTGTGGGGAACCGTGTCAAAAGCTTTGCTGAAATCTAAGTAGATTACGTCCATAGCTCGTCCCTGATTCAATTCTCCTGTCACTCAATCAAAGAACTCAATGAGATTCGTTTGGCACGATTTCCCTTTGGTAAAACCATGTTGTCTGGGATCTTGCAACTTATTGGCTTCCAGGAAATTCACTATCCTTTCCTTCAGCATTGCTTCCATTACTTTTCCAATAACCGAAGTGAGGCTTACCGGCCTGTAGTTTCCAGCTACTTCCCTATCACCACTTTTGTGAAGAGGGGCCACCTCCGCCGTTCTCCAATCCCTCGGAACCTCTCCCGTCTCTTATGATGAATCATGATTAAGAATGGTGTAAAATGACAAATGAAAATAGCAGTATATAAAGAGCAGTATAAATGAGTTGTAACAATGAGCTTGCCAATAAAAATAATGAACTAATTGATAAAAATGGCAGCAGTCCATAAACATTTTGAAGAATACTGTGAACAAAGGGCAATAAAAAAAATAAAACCACCACCTCAATAAAAGAGTTATATATAAAAAACTGTATAACAAGCCATTAACACTCCAATCTTTAAGTTCCCAAAGCACAAAGCAAAATAATGTTCACTTACCAGAGAAATGTCCTCTTCTCTCAGAACTTCTCAGAAAGAAAGTTAAGTGGGACATTTTTCTTTATATAGTTTTGAATCTAAGGGACCGCTTTAAACAGACCTTTTCAAGCTAACTCAGTAATGAGATTGCCCATAATAACCTTTGCAAATATTCTACTTCCTCACACCTTAATTAACACCTAATTCACTTGACCCTGTTAAATATCTTCTCCACATCAGAGTTTATCAGCAGAGATGGAGGAATTGTAGGTTAGTGATAGGCAGAATACAAATATAAAAAAAGCAAACTTTATCAACTAATCCACATACTCTTTCCCCCCTAGTTTTAAAACAAACTTTGTACCACAGCATTAACAGATAGCCTCCAGCAGGCACAGCAGGACCTAGTCTACAACAGGTCATAATACTATGGCTTTAAATATGCAGTCTGGCTTTCACTATTGACAACCTTCAACAAGTGGATTAGTTTTGAACACTGAGAACCACTAGTGCATTGAAATACTGTGTTTTCAAAGATTTTATTGAAGAAGAAATAAAGTTTTTGAATAAAGCTTTTCTGAATATATTCTCTACTTTTATCAGAGGGACTCCTTCTGCAATTCCATTGGGTTTGGTCTCTTTAAATTCCAGCTTTGTGTTGGTATTGTCAAATGCCTATAGCTTATAGAGGTCCACTGAACTACTCTACTCTTCTCTGCATTGCTGGGACTTCCAAATGGGCCCTGCCAGTGATTACCTCCTGACCTCTGTCATCATCCCATGGGAGAAGATATAATTTTCACATCAAGTTGTATAAACACAAGCTCTGATATTTATTTTAAAAATGTATATTCCACTCAATACATGGTTCTTAGTGGATTACATAGGTACATACAAAATACTGTCACAAACTTAAGAGAAAAATTACATACCTCAACCTGCACTACCCCAGCTGTAAAGGTCTCAAGTACAAAACTTTTTATGGATCAAATTTCTCCTTCCTGGGCAGCCGTCTATGGAACGCTCTCCGTAGACCTATCCGAGCAATCCATGACCACCTACCATTCAGAAAAGCACTAAAAACCCATCTATTCAAACAAGCCTACCCAAAAGACCCAGATTAATCTCATGAACCCATCTACCTTACATATACTGAAGAGAAAACGACATTGACCCAGACTCTTATCACCTGTCTCTACCTACCTATCCATCCTATTACTACCCATCCATCCTTTTATTATGTTTCTAGTAAAAGATGCCTGTTTCAGGCTGAAATGAAACGGGCGCTAGCAAGGGGATTGCACAGGAAGGTTTGCAGTGTGTGCACCCACTGCACCCCCTTTCCCACCCCAAGTAGGTCGTCAATAGCGCCGCTCCCCCCTCCTCGTCCAGCCACCCACCGAACATACCTGGCCAAAGAGGATCAGCTGTTTTGTAGAAGCACGACGGCACTGCAGGCAGCCAGCAGACCTTTGGACTGTGAAGGTGCTCCTCCTCTGGCATCTGAGGTTGCATTTTGTGGCGGTTGGGAACGGTGGTGTTGGGTGCCATTGTTGTTTCGTTGGCGCACTGAGGTGATTGTGAGGCAGAGGAGGAGTAGGTAAACATGCTCCGCATGTTTCCCTACTCCCCCCTTTCCGTTGAGTTTGTGTCGTTCCTCGTTGGTGGAAATTGGAACTCCCCCCTTTCCGTGGCGTTCGTGTCATTCGTCGAAACAGCTCCACCCACGACATCATGACTTTCGACGCGAGGGCGTGATAGACAGACATGGTGAGTGGAGAGGCTTCACCACCATGAACTAACGAACACTTGATGGAAGTGGCTGGAGCTTGGGGCCTCAATAGAACGTTCAGGTAGCGAATTTTGTACAGAAGGGGCGTGGCTGGGGGTGTGGCTGAGGGGGGGTGTATGAGTGAGAGTGAGTGGTGGCTGACAGGCTACAACAGTACAGGGCTTGAGTGTTTCCCTGCCACACTGTAAGCTTCAGAATTGGAGGTGAGAATTATTAATTTAGATACTTAATTTCCTACTTTACATAACAAAATTCTGTGTTACCTATTACTGTGTAAGCCGCATTGAGCCTGCTTTTAGTGGGAAAGTGCGGGATACAAATATAATAAATAAATAATAAAATCAATCAATTCAGAATGTTAAAAATTTCACTCCTTACCCCACCTGAAAGCCTGCATAAATAACAGAGTTTTAAGCTCTTGTTTAAACTCTTTAATGTTCCTCAATCTAAGGGGAAGCTTATTCCAGGTCGCTGGTCCTGCAATATAGACCATCTTATTTCTATATTTCTCAGATCTAATAACATGATGGGCAGGAATATCAACAAGTCACTGAGTACCTGATCATAACTGACAAACAGGTATGACCTGATCATAACTGATATAATATGAAGCTGGGTTGCCACAATCTTTGAAACCTGTTGTACCAATACCTTAAAAACTAAACAGAGGATTTTAAACTGAATTCTAAACTCTATAGGTAACCATTGTAGGTTTTTCAGTACAGGGGTGATATGTTCAAAACAACTGGTCCCTGATAAAACCCTCGCCACTGAACTTTGAGCTATTTGTAAAGCTTTTATCTGGGTCCTTTGCAATCCTAATAGCAAAGTATTTGCATAATCAAAGCAGGCGGTTACTAAACTCTGCATGACAGTTCTAAAATTATGCAGTTTTAACAAGTCCCTTAATCTTCTCACCATACGTAACGTAAAATAAACATCCCTGATAATCTTATACACATGAGCTTTCATTGTCTAACTTTTATGAAACATCACACCTAAATTTCTAAGATTTTGAATAGGGATAGATTCGCTATTAAACTGAAACACTGTTGGAACATCATCTGATTCGTAGGTTTCAGTACATAAGTAATGCCATACTGGGAAAGACCAAAGGTCCATCGAGCCCAGCATCCTGTCCCTGACAGCGGC